>NC_033796.1:14217043-14279184 GCF_001876935.1 Asparagus officinalis
AATTTTGCTAGAAACCTTCATAAGGATGGATTTTTTGCTAAAAATCAATAAATAAATTTTGCATAACTATATCATTTTGTGACAAGATGCAGGATATGAACGTAATATAAACAGAATTAATCACTATGTATAGAACTCATCATGGGTGTGAATCTTGGTAACAGAAGAAAAGATATGTTCATACTGAATAAATAATTTAAGCTATATTATAGCTGAAGCAATGTTTAAAAAAATAGACATCACCACGTATATTTGGTAGTTTAGGTCATGGTAGTTAAGGGCTCAATACAACTACGATATAGAAAGAAAAACTTTAGCTGCCTCACAGTGGCTCCTATGGACTGATAAATGCAAGGTAGATTATATAGATTATAAATACTTGTGTTTAGGTTGTAATTTGTACCTCTAGAGACCAGTAAATTTAAGATGTCCACATAAAAGCAAAAGAACAAAACAAAAAACCGATCTTATTAGGGATTTCGGGCTCTTGTGCTTTGAGGATGCAAGATAAAATGAAAATATCAGTTTTGACAATGACGATAAGGTTTTTTTTTGTTTTGCTTGCTTGTCTGATTTATTTTATAATGGCAGAGTTATCATGAGCTTTTTGGTGTCATATTTTGAACAGTGTAGTTTGTGGGTTGTGTCATATATTTCCTACACTTATTGCAAATTTGAATTTGATCGTGCTATATAAGTTACAAACATAATATGAACACGGATTGTTACCATGTGTCTATCAAGTTGGAAGGAACTCAACTATCATTGAATCTACTATGAACAAATTTTGATATCTATATATTTGAAAGGATAATATGTGAGCATACTGCATTTAGTCCAATAGAGGTACTGGTATTGTCGTCCATTAGAAGACCTCAAGCACGACATGGTAATATACTAATGGGACATGGGGCTCAAGCCTACTTAGTTTCAAATCTCATCACATGATCATTTTACTGAGTCCTTGGTACACTCGATTCCCTCGCAATCAACCATAATTTTCCCGCATGAAAGGGAGCCCGAAATTCCCTGCAGATAGTATATCGAGAATCAATTTTCTGAGACATCAATGCCTCTACAAAATATCCTCATGCTCCCAACAGGAAGCCAAGGGATATATGACAAAAGCTGACACTTGGTACCCAAAAGATTAGAAAAGATATAAAGTAAACACAAATATTAAGGGCAGATGGTGATTGCAAAGCACCATTCAAAAGGATTCATAGAACAGTTGTGAAAGAATTTTGATTCAAGTGAGTGATCTGATTTTCAGTTACGTCTAGTTAAACAAGGTAAAAGGGTGACCTTATGGAAGCCTCCGACACATGCCAAACATATAAAGTTATGTCATATTAGTTACATCTATAATCTAGAAGGGGCAAATAATTACCTTACCTTAAGACCAAATTTTGCCAACGCAAGATGATTGAAAGCAACCAGGCATATCAGCTTCAAAGTATCAGCCCTTTTTAAAGACCTTTTCAACAGAAGGAACAGTTGTTGCTGAGCGGACAAAGGTGTACATAGACCTGTACTAGTCCCTAGCGGAGACCAAATGATTTCTGTTGAGCTTGAAATGCCTATTTCAGACAAGAGATTGCAGATTGCTGCTAAAGTATAAGCAAGACATGGATCATCGTTGTTCTGCAGAGAAGTTTTGCAATTAGGGCAAGTCTAAGATACAGATACATGCACGCACGCACGCACGCACAATTACCTGCTGAGAAATCCGTACTGCCTCAGTAAAAGCCTGCAACATGTAAACACCAAAATCGTATTAGATGTATGTCACAGAAAATATATAGTGGAGATAACCAAAGAAATGATAGTTTCAGTTACCTCCAAAGCTTTCTTTGAATGCCCAAAATGACAATGCATCGTACCTAAGGACAATAAAGCAGTTTCATATCTTCCTAAACACATTTCAGACCGAGACTGTGGAACAGCTGAACGTCCAAAAATTGCTTCCATCCCCGCACTGTAAAAATTCATGAAATAATCCAACATCAAAACATCTCAGGTTAACAAAGTGAAGTTAAATTCATGTAATATCCCGTTACAAGTTGATATCTCAAGAAATATATCATGTATGTATGCTTCCATCACCAACACAATAGTCTTCGCTATCACCATCATGGCACCACCCAGTCTCAAATATAGACATGAGAAATCATTTTAATATCACCGTCATTTATCCAACTAAACTAAGAAAATTAGCCAACGATGGTACAGATAGAGCAGGAACATGGAAAATTTGACCAGGTTACATTCTCATCTGAGCAGTTAATCCTACAGTCTGATATGCTATCAATGTTGCAGAAACTATGGGAAGGCTAGGACTTTAACATAACCTCGAAATGTAGGGGGATAGGTCAAATTCAACATATGTCTGGCACTATGTTACATGAACATGGGTATGGGGCAGGGCAAATTGGTAAAAGGTAGGGTATGGGGACATACTATAAAAACAAACAAACAAACACAAGTGTACGCATGCAAACATACATATTCAAATTAATAATTTACATGAGGTAATTATTATTTATTCATTCAGATGTTATGAGAATTAAAATGCCTATAACATTTTAAAGTTTATTTTATTCTGTATATTATAAGTTAGAAAATCACTTGTTTTTTAAACCGTATAGAAAAGGCCCTTTAAAACCTTAGTTTTGTGTTGGGTATTGGCTGAAATGGAACCATGTCCAACAAATTTTAAGAAGTGGATGTGAAGAATAGGAGCTACATCCAAGAAGCACATGACGAGTGTTAAAAAATAAAAAAAATTATTACATTATACGTTTGAATAAATGTATGCGTATATCCGAGTGTTCAAGAGAGTCTAGGTGCCTGGGATGGGTATGGAATGTCGGGTACAAGTGTGACTTCATGACAGACCATGTTACATTGACCTGAAACGCAATGTACGCTCACACAACCAAAAACAACTTATTTCTCCCAAACAATGAAGTGGTTTTGGTAAAAGGTGAAGTGGTTTTGGTAAAAGGGAAAGGTAATGAAATGCCCATATTAAATAAGTATCATAGAGATGCCAGAAAATGACATATTCAGTAAAATATATGTACCAAGGTGAACCTAGCAATCATTATGCAACAAACAGACACATAATGTGTATTCATGGAGAATACAATTGCCATCTCGTTCTCACCGTGGAATATAAGATAGTTGCAAAACTAACTTTGCTATGTTCAAAGCCCATCTAAGCCCTAGAAGCAAAAAGAAAACAAAAACAACTAACACATTGCAGTGAGTCTTACTTCGTCTGGAAACATAGATGAAACCAGAGTGAAATCTATTTATTATGAACCGGGCACATCTTGGTCAAAGTGTTACTGAGATGAAATGCTTACAGAAGTAGCTGATGAGCTCTCATCTCAGTACACGAATACGAAAATCAGGAGGGATATAGCAATAAGACATGATCAACCAAGATGAATCATGAGCACCCTATGTTGACTTAATTCATGGGAAAGGCACGTGTCTAGATTGACTCTAAGCATAGTTGAGTAAATATAACAATTCATTTTAAAGGCGGTATTGTAACATTTCAGGAGATCAAGATGACTTTCTGCTCTAGAGTCAAGTATAGACTGAATTTGGCAAGTCTTGAAGGAGGAGTCACCTTGAACAGTTGGACTAAATAACTCCTTAGACTATCAACAATGGTTTTGTTTTTCAACACCCTATTTTTTACTTTTTAACACTCCACATCATCTTCTCTCTCTTCCACCTAATAATTCAACACCCACTCAACTTTTACACTCTACAATGGTTTTGTTTAATAAAATTCAACACCCTTCCCCACCACTTTTATTTCATATTCTTATTTTCTCAAAAATCCCACCACCCAACAGCATGAAGACATGTGTCCAATCTACTCTCTCTCTCCTGTGTGTGGTCCTCTCCCACTCCTCATTCAACATGTTGAATTAATTCAACACAAATTAATCCAAATAGGATTCAACACCCTCTTCAACAACTCCATTAAACCAATTCAACAGTTGAATTCTATTTTCAACACCTCCATTGTAAGTAGTCTTAGAATACCTCCAACCTGAGTATAAATGAAAAAAATTACGCTTTCTACAAAGAATTAACATCCACAATTCTGCAAATACTGGCCATGTCATAGACAGAATATTAACATAGAAAGGGGAAAAAACACAAAGGACGAAGACAGATTTAACCAGAAAATAGATGAGTTATATGCTCTGCAAGAACTAGAAACTAGATAACATAAGACATGCAAATCACCTGTAATCAAAATACCGATGAAGATTATCCAAAGCAGCAAGATAATCATCACGATAAAGACCATTCAAGTATTGCAAGTACCGGACCTGCATCCCAGTCATAAAATGATTTACACAGAAACAGATAGTGAAATAACACTTCTTTAAAATTGTAGCCTCCATATTCAAGCTTTATAACTTACACGATGCAGTTCAGGAGCTAATTTTTCAATTTTCTTTAGAATATCATCGAATGATTTCAAGGGAAATGAACTAGTGTACCTAGTACAAAAAACCGAAATCAGCACCATAACTTAGATAACAATCTGATCTCTAAAACAATTCAATTGTAAACTTACTTCTCGAGCAAATCTGCCTGCATATTTAGATATCCTTCTACTTGCCACTTTGAGCGCAAAAATCCCTGGTGTTCGTCATTTTTATATGCATCATTCAGCAAGAATGCAGACTCATCACTCTGAGCACCATCAACAGCGTGCTTCAGCTTAGGAATGGCAGCAACTGGAAGTATTTATCCATTTATCCACATCAAGGACATGAATGTGCATTAGAAGTTAGAGAAAAGCATGTGGAAAGAGAATGTATATCCATTTAAGATGGTTTGACATCGGAAGACGAGGTATCAAAGGAGGTTAGGAACAGAAAGGTAATATGAGAAGAAGGAAGGAGATCGGTAAGCGAAGCAGAACAGGGGAAGAGATGTAGCTATTTTTATTTTAACCAAGGAAATGGCCTTTGATAGTGCTGTGCAGCAACAAAAGAAAAAGAAAAAGGAAACATTTAGCTAAACCAGACCAATTAGAAATGGAATGATCAGAGAAGTTGATGATGGAAGAGACAAAGGAGCGCATGCTCGTCAAATTCAAGCCAACCACCAAATTCATTGATGATTAATCCACAGGGAAATAAGAGTCTAGTAGTGCTTATGCACAAATTCATTGGTCAGATTAATACATTAAATACATTAAACTAACAGTTACTTCCACAAATTTAAATGATTGAGGAGAGATATGGAGGGAGGGAGAAAAGTGGAAATTAAATGGCCTAAGGCAGTCATAAGCTAGTACCTTCAACGTGTTCATAAATTGATCTCGGAGCAGATAGATTTAATTCAGAACTTTCTCCAGCACACATATCAGCTTCAAATTCATGGACGAACTTCTGATGAATGTCATCTTCAAGGTCTTGATTTACAGCTTCAATGTCATACTCTGATTCAAAATCATAATCATCTTCTTCAGGTAACTCATATGTAGAAGCTGCTGAATTGCAATATGTGCCTATATTGGTCAAAAGGTGGCAGACACCCTACAGTATAACATAAGAGTAAACGTAAGACTCAAAGAAATCAGATATTGGGAAAACATTCACATAATAAATAGGAAAAAAAGAACCAAACAGTAAGGGGATAAAAGAAATGAAAACAATTTTCTTGCATATAAAGAAGGTACAAAAATCTTTGAATTCAATGCTAACTTTCTACTTTAGTAAGCACTAAAATAGCAGACACTTGAGTCACAAAAGCTTGTGCCTTTTTTTTATTCAATGAAGAGGAAAAGAATTTGAACAGAACATGCATAGGCAATGGCCTGCAAGTATATCACCTCAAAAGCCAGGAGATTGAAAGCCAGTAGGCAGCAACGCAGGAACACACCCAAGTGGCTATTTGGATCCAAAAAGATCTGATCATCTTCCACATGTGCACCATCGGGAGTTGCAAGTACACCTGATAAATTAAATCATTTTAGACTAAAGCAAAGGAGGAATTTCAATGCATCTTTCAGCCGTAAATGGGCAAAACCAAAATATAATATTTATAATACCCCGTATCTTATCAAAGAAGTTAAATAAATCATCAGGTGAAGTCAATGACGATAGACTGCTCATCAACTGATCACATAACCAATCATTGACTAACCCATCAATTGCCTTCAACTGGTTGATAAGTTCTTCAAGAGAAGGTTCCAGAAAATCATCACAGGACTGCACACAAGGAAAATGGCATATGTCAGCGACATGAATCAATTAATGACTTTCATTTACAGCCGAGTAGAAACCATAGGTGAATTCCATAAGCTATAAAGGTTACTTTCAGATTGGAGCTACAATTGCATTAGGAGCATCATTGGCCAAATATAAATTGTGCTTAATAATCATAAATGCACTTAAGAATTAAGATCATCTCAAAGCTAACCTGCGTAACTTACAACGATCTGAAAGTAACCCACATATTCGTTCTGTATAGTATCTTACAGTGATCTCTGACTAAAAAGTAGAGCCTGTGTTCTTCTAGCAACTAGTAAACCCCAATAACAAATTTACAAAACTACAGTACAATTGTGCTCCACAGACTAAATTAAGAATAATAACTTTTCAGTAGCAATTTATTCCTCAATTTTCTAAATTTATCTTTAAACTTGTCATGAAAAAAAAACTTGAAAAAGACTGAACAATATTGAACCATCCAGGCACCACATTTAGCTTTTCTAGTACCTGAAAACTAAGCAAGATGCAATCTTTAGCTCGATAGAGAATGTTATTCTATCAAATTTTAAGAGACGAAGAAAAAAATCACCCCGAAAAGGTAGCTATTCGAGAGGGGGAACCCAACTCTCCTTTAGACTCACAATTGACTCCCCATTTTGACTCCCCATTTTGACTCCCCATTTAGACAATGTGGAACTAAATTGACCAATTTCCCCAGTTATTCGGGAAAAATTATAAAAAAATTGCTGGGGTAGAGAGTGAGTTACAAACCCTAGTAAGAGAGAAGAGGAAGAGGCCGAGGCGATTGTGCTGAGAAGCAGACTGAAAGGGGAAGGGGACGGACTGCTGAGCTGGCGGAGCGAAGACTTGGATGAGGTGGCAGATGGCGATCTTGTGTGGGGTGAGGTCGAACACGCCGGAGGTCTTGCTGCCGCCTTTGGAACTCACGCCGTCGAGGATCCTGCTCATTGCTGAAGGCGGCCGATTTGCTGAAGTTTCAGGGATTAGGGTTTATGGTTTTTGAATATTGGGAAAGGATTTCGGGGACTTTGAGAAGTTGAGATCGAGGGGTGGGATCTGTGAAATGAGGAGGGAGAAAAGAGAGCAGCGGAACTGGAACTTGGAAAAGAGATAATAGTTTAAATATGACAAACCTGATCGACGCGGGGATAGCTCAGTTGGGAGAGCGTCAGACTGAAGATCTGAAGGTCGCGTGTTCGATCCACGCTCACCGCATTATAAAATCTGTTCTCTCTATCAAGTATAGAATTTTGCATATATAACTCTCAAATCCCTGACGTTTGGAATCGTGCCCTCTATTTCTCTCACATTATATTTTTGGACTCTCCCCAAAGGATATTTTACGCTCCAAATATTTAATCTGTTACACTTCTAAATAGAAGATTTTTGCATATTATACCTATCAAAAATTTCATATATATTTGCAAATTAAACTATCGAATCTTGGTATCTGTAAAATTACTCTCCAATTCGCTCATACTATCTTTTTTTCCTCCGCTACAGTAATCCCGGTTTTAAATGCTATATTTTTTTGAATTGCTACAATAGCCCGCTCTGCTACAGTGATTTTTAAAAATGCTATCTTGTCTGTACACTACAGGAATTTTTCAATTTTCTACTTGCTACAGTATTTTTTCCAAAAAATTGCTACTGTACTGTTTCTTGATTGCTACAATAAATAATATTGTTGCATTTACTGTAGTATGAATAGTGAATCTTGGGTTCTCCTATTTGTATAGAGGAATAGATTTGATTTTACCCCTCCCACGTAACAATGTTGATTTTTAAGTTGGAAATGTTAAAAAAATTAATAATTTTCAGTAAGATTGCAAAACCTTTTTATAAAGCTATAACTCATTGGGAGGTAATTTTGCAAATACCAATATTTAGTGGGTCAAATATGCAAAAAGTAGAATTTTTTTTACAGGAATACACGTGAAAACCCCTTTTAAATAATTGCATCCTTTTATGATTTCACCTCAACAAGTCTTTGTTAATTTGTAATATATTACATTTTTCAAAGTAATGTATATGTAATTTTTAGAAGAATCAATGTTTATATATGTTATGTTGTCACGGTGTAGAAAAAGAAAAAAAATTAAACATATTACAATTCATGTTTGGTAAATATTAGCTCTTTGGATGTAAAATCAACCGCATGTTTTGCCCAATAAGTTGCATTTATATACGCTCCCGTGATTGGCTATAATTATGATCCATAAGGATTCCGTGCAAATAATCTAACGATCTTTTGTATCTCGTAGCAAATTCTGTCTATTATTTTTGACAAATTTTGAATCAGTCAAATTACCTGAACTTGAGCATGAGGTTTTTAGTAAAAGTGCTTAGGACTTTGGTTTAATATGACTCAATGCACGACCCTATTTATTTGCATTATCAAAATCAGCAATTAAATACAACAATTTATTTTGTAATATGTGAGTCGTCCAGATAGTAAATTTATTTGAATCTCTCTTATGAATGCTATCATTTCCTAGCATATGTTTTGATACTAGTTCACAGCAATACCCAATTTAGGAAGTGTTTATGATCTAGCAATGAATATTGTCAAGTCATAATTTGTGCTACCTTAACTTCATCTACACCGTCATCTGATTCCTATTGTGGATCAAGGTTAAACTCGTTATTCATGTTTCTTTCTTCTTCTTTTTTTTAAATTAGAGGAAAGTGCTAATAAGAGATCCAGGATGATCATTCTATGGATAGGGAAAATAGCAAGACAAAAATATCGTCAACAAATTGAATTATAGCAGAGATTTCCGCGTTATAAATGACATTTTTTGTGTACTAAAATCAATAACAATTATCACGTAGGTGCAAAGCAAATACTTACGGGTCAGTTTGGCAATCTCTCAATGGAATTAACATCGATCATGATCCCATTTTTAAGAATAGTTTCATTGGGAAAAAAAACTAAACTAGTGTTGCCCCAAATTTCCTAGGTTAAAAAGACCCTTTTAAACCAGTTATGTTTTGATCCAATCCTTTTTTGAATCAAAACAGACTTAATTTATCCCAAAGTTGTAGCAAGATTAATCATAACCAGTTTTGAGGAGTTTGCTAAACTAACTATTTTTTTTTTTACTTCTCATTTAGGGTTAGTTTGTTTCAATGCAGATCTAGCTGCTGTAGACGTCAAAAAATGCTGAGAGATATCCAAACACAACTCAAAAGGAAGTCATCCAAACTGTCAAAAAGAACACAAGTATAGACTGTCTCGCACGCGAGACAGTCTTTACTGTCTCGCCGTGCGAGACAGAATTTACTGTCTCGCACGTGAGACAGCTTTCAGATGGTTAAAACCGCCTTTGTAACTGCCCCACACGTGGCCACTAACTGTTCAAGAACGTGGGAAACGTCGTGGGCGAGAATCAGGGGGATAACTGCCAAAATAACGGAGTTTGAAACGTGGGAAGCCGAGACAGCAAACACTGTCTCGCCCGCCGAGACAGCAAACACTGTCTCGACAGCCGAGACAGCAAATGCTGTCTCGCGAGCCTGTTTTCCGCCAACTGTTCCTATGGGTTATAAATACCCCCCGAAGGCCATTTTTGAAGGAGGCTGATCAGAGAGCATCCACAGGCTGATTTCAGAGCAGAGAGGGCAGAGTATTCGAGCTTCTGTAACTCCTTGATATTCAGGCTTTGACTTGATTTCAAGAAGAACGACTATCTTACCTTGATAAGATATCGTTTCAAGTTCTCACTTCGATAAACGAAGTCAGAATCATAACCCCCTCACGATTCGATCAGAATCTGTGATTTGGTGGTCCACGGGCTAACGCACCCCCGGCACAGGCAAAGATCCCACGCAAGCAGTGATCCAAACAACGATCCTGCGTTTGTTTCCCAAGAGTTGTAATTTTTATTTTGTTGTGTAAAAGAAGTCTTATAAAAAGGCTATCTCTTTTTGAATTTATTATAATCGACTGAAGATATAATGAATTCCATGACAAAACCAACTTTTGACGCAAACAACTGCGTAATAACGTGTGTTTGCAGCAAAAGTTGGTTTTGTTGAGGAATTCATTATATCTTCAGTCGATTACAATAAATTCAAAAGAAATAGCCTTTTTATAAGACTTCTTTTACACAACAAAAAGAAAATTACAACTCTTAAGAAACAAACACAGGATCGTTGTTTGGATCGCTGCTTGCGTGAGATCTTTGCCTGTGCCGGGAGCGCTTTGACTCGTGGACCACCAAATCACAGATTCTGATTGAATCGTGAGGGGTTTAATGATTCTTCCTTCGTTTATCGAAGTGAGAATTTGAAACGAGATCTTATCAAAGTAAGATAGTCGTTCTTCTTGAGATCAAGTCAAAGCTCGAATCTCAAGGTATTGCCAGAAGCTCAAGAACTCTGCTCTGTCTGCTCTGAAATCAGCCCCCTCTCAAAAATCGACCTCAGCGGGTATTTATAGCCTCCAGGAACAGTTAGAGAAAATATGCTCGCGAGACAGCATTTGCTATCTCGGCGGACAAGACAGAGTTTGCTGTCTCGGGTTCCGAGACAGTAAACACTGTCCCGGAAAACCTAACTGCACAGTGGTTTCTTCAGTAACTGCCTTCCCACGTTTCAAACTCCGTTATTTTGGCAGTTATCCACGTGATTCTCGTCCACGATGTTTTCCACGTCCTTGGCAGTTAATGGACACGTGTACGGCAGTTATCAAGATGGTTTTTGACCATTTCAACACTGTCTCGCTGCGAGACAGTAAACACTGTCTCGCTGGCGAGACAGTAAAAGACTGTCTCACTGCGAGACAGTAAAGACTATCTCGCTGCGAGACAGTAAACATTGTCTCGCTTGCGAGACAGTAAAGACTGTCTCGCTTTTTGATTTTTTGATGATCTCCTCTTGAGTTGTATTTGGATATCTTTTAACATTTTTTGACGCCTACAGATACCCCCTCCAAAGTATTCCAGACTCATTCTTTTATAGAGGAGTCTGGGATACTTTGGATAAGATAGATTTTACTTACGATCTCTTCAATACTTAGTTAAGTAGATCGTGTAGAGGAATCCATAAAATGGCTTCGGCTTTTGATCTCTTCATCCTTTAGCCTATTCAGTTCTTTGTAGAATAGCTAATACTCTCCCGGTACTGCGACTGTTATCGAGATCTTGAATCGAAGTTGGTATCTCTTTGACTTTTATCACCAAATTGATACTTGTATGTCTCTCGAGAGTTCGTCAGGTTATCCTTAAGAATATTCAGAATAATATTCTCTAGAAACTGCTTGTCGAGTGTAGGAAAACAGTTTAGACTCGTGTACCTATTGGAGTATTTTGGTCTCTTTTTTGTTGGTAGAGGTGAACCCAATGATGAAGAGGAAGAATTTTATATTCTATCTCCTGGTCTCTTGTTTGTTGGTAGAGATGAACCCGAAATCAGAGAGGAAGAATTTTATATTCTATCTCTTGGTCTCTTGTTTGTTGGTAGAGATGAACCCGATGATGGAGAGGAAGAATTTTATATTCTATCTCCTGGTCTCTTGTTTGTTGGTAGAGATAAACCCAAAATCGGAGAAGAAGAATTTCATATTCTATTTCCCGGTCTCTTGTTTGTTGGTAGAGATGAACCCGATGATGGAGAGGAAGAATTTTATATTCTATCTTGACCAGGTGGGAGTTTCGAGGTGATCCTAACTGTAGGAAGGTTTGATCGCTCGATTTATGGACCTCTCATTCATGGAAGGAATCGAGAGGGGATTTTGGCTTTGATCCTAACTGTTTAAAGGTTTGACCAAATGGGCAGTGAGACGATCCTAACTATTTAAAGGTTTGATCGTTCAATTTGTGGACCTCTCGTTCATGGAAAGAATCGAGAGGGGATTTTAGCTTTGGTCCTAACTATTTAAAGGTTGATAGGAATCGAGAGGGGATTTTGGCTTTGGTCCTAACTGTTTAAAGGTTTGACCAAATAGGGACTTGAGACGATCCTAACTGTTTAAAGGTTTGATTGTTCAATTTGTAGACCTCTCGTTCATGGAAGGAATCGAGAGGGAATTTTGGCTTTGGTCCTAACTGTTTAAAGGTTTGACCAGATGGGCAGTGAGACGATCCTAACTATTTAAAGGTTTGATCGTTCAATTTGTGGACCTCTCGTTCATGGAAGGAATCGAAAGGGGATTTTGGTTTTGGTCCTAACTGTTTAAAGGTTTGACCAAATGGGAATTCGAGATGATCCTAACTGTTTAAAGGTTTGATCGTTCAATATGTGGACCTCTCGTTCATGGAAAGAATCAAGAGAGGATTTTGGCTTTGGTCCCAACTGTTTAAAGGTTTGACCAAATGGGGACTTGAGATGATCTTAACTGTTTAAAAGTTTGATCGTTCAATTTGTGGACCTCTCGTTTATGGAAAGAATCGAGAGGGGATTTTGGTTTTGGTCCTAATTGTTTAAAGGTTTGACCAAATGTGAGTTTTGTGAGGGAAGATTGATCTAAAGAAGTGATCGAATCTCATCTCAACAAAAGAGTATTCAGAAATCACCGTGGGGATGTAGTGTTTATCACTTTGTTTGTGATGATCGGGTTATCCCTAAAAAAATTACATATAACATTCTTCCGAGAACTTCCCGTTACATGAACCATCCACCCCCAGCTTCCTTCGCGAAACTGGGTTTATCATTATGGGTCTAATATCATACTGAGTTACATGACCAGGTTATCCTTAAGAATATTACATGTAAAAATTCTCCAGGAACTTCCCGTCAAGAGTGGGAAATAGTTTAGACTCATATACCTATTAGAGTATCGAGGAGCAGTTTATACTCATATACTCTTTGGAGTGAGGAGAAACAGTTTATACTCGTGCACCCAATGGAGTTACATGGTCTCTTTTTTGGTGGTAGAGATGAACCCAATGATGGAGAGGAAGAATTTTATATTCTATCTCCTGGTCTCTTGTTTGTTGGTAGAGATGAACCCGAAATCGGAGAGGAAGAATTTTATATTCTATCTCCTGGTCTCTTGTTTGTTGGTAGAGATGAACCCGGAATCGGAGAGGAAGAATTTTATATTCTATCTCCTGGTCTCTTGTTTGTTGGTAGAGATGAACCCGATGATGGAGAGGAAGAATTTTATATTCTATCTCCTGGTCTCTTGTTTGTTGGTAGAGATGAACCCGATAATGGAGAGGAAGAATTTTATATTCTGTCTCCTGGTCTCTTGTTTGTTGGTAGAGATGAACCCGATGATGGAGAGGAAGAATTTTATATTCTATCTCCTGGTCTCTTGTTTGTTGGTAGAGATGAACCCGATGATGGAGAGGAAGAATTTTATATTCTATCTCCTGGTCTCTTGTTTGTTGGTAGAGATGAACCCGATGATGGAGAGGAAGAATTTTATATTCTATCTCCTGGTCTCTTGTTTGTTGGTAGAGATGAACCAGGAATTGGAGAGGAAGAATTTTATATTCTATCTCCTGGTCTCTTGTTTGTTGGTAGAGATGAACCCGCAATCGGAGAGGAAGAATTTTATATTCTATCTCCTAGGTGCAAAGGAAACTCAAAGTAGGATCTCCACTTAAAGAATCTGGACGGGTTTGAATAATCCTAACTGTCATAAGGTTTGATTATTCAACTGAAATTGGACCTTTCGTTCATGGAATGAATCGAGAAGAGATTTTGGTTGTGGTCCTAACTGTAGTAAGGTTTGACCAATTGGAAGTTTTGAGACGGTTCTAACTGTTTAAAGGTTTGATCGTTCAATTTGTGGACCTCTCGTTCATGGAATGAATCGATAAGAGATTTTGGTTGTGGTCCTAACTGTAGTAAGGTTTGACCAAATGGGGACATGAGACGATCCTAACTGTTTAAAGGTTTGATCGTTCAATTTGTGGACCTCTCGTTCATGAAAGGAATCGAGAGGGGATTTTGGCTTTGGTCCTAACTGTTTAAAGGTTTGACCAAGAGGGAATTTGAGACGATCCTAACTGTTTAAAGGTTTGATCGTTCAATTTGTGGACCTCTCGTTCATGGAACGAATCGAGAGGGGATTTTGGCTTTGGTCCTAACTGTTTAAAGGTTTGACCAAGATGGGAATTTGAGACGATCCTAACTGTTTAAAGGTTTGATCGTTCAATTTGTGGACCTCTCGTTCATGGAACGAATCGAGAGGGGATTTTGGCTTTGGTCCTAACTGTTTAAAGGTTTGACCAAGATGGGAATTTGAGACGATCCTAACTGTTTAAAGGTTTGATCGTTCAATTGGCGAGGAGGTATTTCAAGATGGTTGGAGCTTCATCATCTTCGAAAGAATACTCCTTTTGAAACCTCGGATCAGGAGTCGCGTTCCCAGTGATTGCAGATATCATCGGTCGGCTTCTCTCAGCTTTCTTTCTTTTAAGAAAATGTTCAGCTTGTTCGCCACGTAGTTTTAACTCTTTCCAAGTTTTGGATGGTACGACCCCCAGAGCTTCCAGGACATCGATGGAGAGATTATTGTGGCATGTTTGCAGGATGAACTCCTCTGTAACAGGATCTCTGCAATTCATTGTCATGTTACGGAAGCGCTTGACAAAATTATCGACTGACTCTCCGTCTTTTTGCTTCTCATCCAAAAAGGTTCTGATTGACACTTCAGTGTCATCATCGAAGAAATTACTAAGGAACAAACTTTTCATGTCATCCCAGCGATTGATGCTCCCTGGCTTGAGACGTCGGTACCAATCGAAGGCGGGCCCACGAAGGGTGCCAACGAATGACCGGACCATTAAAGCCTTATTTTCAGAGATCATACCAAAATGAGACTTGAAATAAATCAAGTGCTGAGTAGGCGAGCTCTTCCCGTCAAACGGTGTGAAGTTAATCAGATTGAATTTTGTCGGGTACGGTATTAAATCTCATTCTCTTGGATAGGGACATGGAATACCCGTCTTTTTCACTTCTTGAGCCGTCATCAAAGCATTGACTTTGTTTTCAAGCTCTTTCATTTTCTCGTCATCGTTTATGTCTTCATTCGAAGGACGTTGAGGAGAATGACTTAGGCCACCCTCTGTAAGAGGTGCCATTGAACCACCCCTAATATCGTTATTAGGAGGGTGCGTTAAACCATCCCCAGCGTTATTGCTATTGGGAGGTGTATCAGCCATAATGACTTTATCCATTTCTGGATCACTATTATCTGCCATATTCTGAGTGTGGCTGCTGGATTCAGCTCACTGACTGGACTCTGGAGGTTGAGGCCGTTGAGCTAGAAATTCCCTCATTTGTTGGATAGTCAACTCCATCTCTGTCTTCATTTCAGCTCTAATTTCTTCACGTTGTTTGGCTAGAGCTTCTTGAAGTATTTGAGCGAACTGATCAGAGGTGATTGCGAGTACTTCTCTAGTTTGCCCTATGCTAGATGATGTATCATCCGAAGTGATCGCAAAACAAGTGTCCGAGAGCTCATCCTCTGATGACATTCCTTCATGCATTCCCTTGTAGTCTCTACACCTGATAGCTCTTAGCTGGAGTCGAGACATCCGTCGGGCAATTCTTGAATCGGCTTTTCCTCCCGGGGAAAAGTCAGGGTTTGGTTCACTTGAATGCCACTTAGATTTTCCTTTATCAGCCATGTTGATGGTGACTTCAGGGAATTCATCCTCTTGAATAACAAGCTTCTTGTTAAAACGTCTCGGTTTGGGCTTTGACATTTCAGTAGAAAGTCTCTGGAATACAGAAACTTTCGGCGGAATGGCTTTAAAGCAGTTGCATTCGGACAACACTGCTTTGATAAGTTTTTCACATACACAATGACGATTCGTTTCTCGAACAGTCCTTTTATGTGATTTGTTTCCACCTTTAGTTTGATAGTACAACTCGTTAGCATGGTGACCAGAGCAACCTATCTTCTGTTTTTGTGTTTGAACCTTGTTAACATACCCAGGATGACTTGTCGTCGCCTCTGAGCGATCCAAGGTTATGTCAAGAGTCATACGTTTAAAACCACCCCCTTGCGGGTGTGGAGTCTTAACGGGCTCTGAATGCTGATTTTTCACAACTCCAGACTTTGGAATCCAAACTTGGCAGAGTTTCGGTGGTCCTTTGGGCACCGTTTCCTTCTTCCTTTCTCGTCTTTGTTGTAAGAGAGCACGGGCATGAGCAGTGTTTGCACGACGTTTTTATATACGTTCTTTGAGGGTCGAACGAGCCCTCTTGACAATAGTTCATTCCTCCATCGTGAGTTTAGCAGAGACATGAGTGATTGGTCGTTGAGACAACTGAACCACTCGATGCCTCCTCGACTCTAAGTCCGCATAATAACAAACTTCGTCGGGTTGTTCCAAGGCCTTAGCCATTTGGCGAGCGCGGCGTTGGCGTTGTCTCTGACAAGCTCTTTTCGTCAATGCCGGCGGGATTTGATTTAATGACTCCTTAATTGGAGAAGAGTCATTATGAGCAGAGAGGTTACGAGTAGAATCCTCAGCAACAATCAAGCGAGAGTCTTCATCTATAGTGTTTGACAACTTCAACAAAGATGAAATCTTCCTGCATTTGCGAGGCGAGGAAGACTTTACAGATGAGGACGACAAATACTCCTCAAACTTTGCTTGGTCGAACTCGTACTCGACCGTTGATTCAACCGGGATCTTGATGGTTGGTTGCGACATGACGGTCTCGACAGCGAGACTGTTGGCTCCCACTGTGGTCGCCAGTTTGTTTGCGTCAAAAGTTGGTTTTGTCATGGAATTCATTATATCTTCGGTCGATTATATCAAAGTAAGATAGTCGTTCTTCTTGAGATCAAGTCAAAGCTCGAATCTCAAGGGATTGCCGGAAGCTCAAGAACTCTGCTCTGTTTGCTCTGAAGTGCTCAAAATGATCAGCCCCCTTCAAAAATCGACCTCAGGGGGTTATTTATAACCCCTATGAACAGTTAGAGGAAAATGAGCTCGCAAGACAGCATTTGTTGTCTTGACTACCGAGACAGTGTTTGCTGTCTCGGCGGCCGAGACAGAGTTTACTGTCTTGGGTTCCGAGACAGTAAACACTGTCTCGGAAAACCCAACTGCACAGTGGTTTCTTCAGTAACTGCCTTCCCACGTTTCAAACTCTATTATTTTGACAGTTATCCACGTGATTCTCGCCCACGATGTTTTCCACGTCCTTGGCAGTTAATGGACACGTGTACGGCAGTTATCAAGGTGGTTTTTGACCATTTCAACACTGTCTCGCTGGCGAGACAGTAAACACTGTCTCGCTGCGAGACAGTAAAAGACTGTCTCGCTACGAGACAGTAAAGACTGTCTCGCTGCGAGACAGTAAACACTGTCTCGCTTGCGAGACAGTAAAGACTGTTTCGCTGGCGAGACAGTTCATATATGTATTTTTTTGATTTTTTGATGATCTCCTCTTGAGTTGTATTTGGATATCTTTTAGCATTTTTTGACGCCTACAACGTGCACAAATTGCATTTTGTGATTCTTTGTACTATCGAAAAATAATGGAGAGACCACTAATTTCAGATCACAATCATTCACTATTTAATGGGTGATTACGATTCATTATAAATTTAGCACTTTACACTTCATGAATTGCACTTGTTCCTAGTTGATTTTAGATGAAGAATGGTAATCATCCTCTAAAAATAATAGACGAGTAATATCAATATAGTGGTCTCGCCTCTCCTTTTATTAGATGAAATAAAAAAACAATTAAAAATCTACATTTTCCTGTCAATTTCATAAGTTTTGTAGATTTTGATGGAACAACAAAGGGGTTTTCTTCCAATTGTAAGTATTGATATGGATATTGGTTATTCTTATTACTTTTTTGTAATTCTTGTAATTGTAATTGTAATTTCCAGTTTGATTTTTTGATTTTTGATTTGATGGATTATCTTTATTTGATTGTTGCTATTAGGTGACCGAGATTGTTTGGAGGAGTAGAAAGCTATCAATTCAATTCAATCAAGGTAAATAAAAATTTTATTTTATTTCTATGATTTCTATGATTTTTCTCTCACAATTCTATCATTTTTTAACATATTTTTCTATGATTGTTGCTGTTAAGTGAATGTCAATTATATCATACAATCATAGAAACCTGAGGTAGTTGATATATGCACAGATATATGCATTTATGATATAAACACTGAGGTAGTTGATATATGCATTTATGATATATGCACGGATTTTTTTCACATAAATGCTTTCGATATTAGTAGTAGTTATTTACCCATCACATTATTGACTAGAAACCTGAGGTAGTTGATATATGCACGGATTTTTTTCACAGCAATGTGTATGCTAGCAGAGTCTGGAAACCTGAGGTAGTTGATATATGCACAGATTTTTTTTTCTTGAACGTTTTGTTAAATAGGCTCAAAGCCAGTCCATTCACTATTGATATATCACGTATTAGAACATCTGTTTAGTCTCTTGCAAATTCATATTTTATTTAACTTATTTATCATATTTTATAATACATAATATACTTTGATCCTATGGCTGAGATGAACTCTTACGTGAAGGTGCTGTCTTAATCTTTTTGTTAAAAACTATGCTATATGAAGTTAAAGTACTCCTTTTGAACTCTGAACAGTGCATAACTCAAGTACTACTGTCATACAATCCATGTCTAACGCCAATTAAAAACATTGAAGCTATTGGCTGCTATGGTCTTACTCATAAGCTTTTACTCTGACAAATGTTTGTTTTTCTTTAGATAATGAGGTCTATGGGAGTGATTGAGCTATAACCTTTCCATCTAGCTTTTGTTTTGTTGGTTGATTAGTTTCTGAGATTGTCCGGGGTGAGGTAATTCATCAATGAAGGTTGAAATAGTCTTCAATCTTGTTAAAAAATTGGGTACATTGTAGACAACCAAGCTCATACCTTCAGTAAACCTATCACCTTCAACTCATTTATTAGAGTTATGACCCATCAATTTATGAGGAAGAGGGAGTTCTCTGCAATTTATCCCTCTCAACATGTCAATCCAAGGGTGATTAATGCTAATAAAAAAGTTGATAAGTGAGTAGTTAAGCACTGCTGAAGTTATAGGTGAAGGGGTTATCTGCAATTTACCTGGAAAAACTAAGCTAGACGAGTTTTGCATCATGAGGATGCTTCTTTGATATCTGATAATTTGAGTACCTGTACGGAACAAAAACTTCTATGGTGATTCCATGTCTAGAACATATCTGACATGATTCCTCGTGGATATGTGCTCCTCACATTCAACTCTTACCGTTCACTTTGTAACTTCCCGATGCTTTGTGACTTTCTGTTTGGATTACTCTTTTATAAGCATTGCGCATATTAGAGTTTGATGCTTCTTTACTTTCATGTAAAATGCCAATAGCTGTTTAAAAATTACTGCATAATAATCTGTAGACACTTGGAAAATGACTTAGAGAAGCTTGATAATCACAAACTACTCAAAACTTTTTAGGAAAGGCATGAGGCTGAGTTTTAGTAATAGTACAGAACTAATATCTTCAAAATATCTAATACATTATAATCTTCTATAACTAAGCTTCCTTATGTTATTGAGTTGCTTATCTGTATGATATATTAGTACGTGTTATACTATACATAAACCTATAATGTGTCTGAAAATACCTTGAATAATATATATGTAGTGACACAATTTATTACAATATGAAAGCATTCAAAATAATGATTAATTTTAATATCAGATATGTTAACACACTTATATCATGTATTATTTGAGACACTTATATCATGTATTATTTGACATTTCAACAGAATTTATAGGTAATTTGCAACAGTGTAGTAGTATTCAGATTTCACATATACATTCATCTTATATTTAATATAATCTATTCTATTTAAGTAAATTGTTAATATCAGATATGTGTTCCATACATGCATATCAATGTGCCATGATCATTAAAAGTGCATTTAATAGTAGTGTTAATAATGGGTAATTTTCCGTCAATCGAAATAGAATCACAGAAGACATTGTAGATTTTCTTCCCCCTCTGTAACTGAAAGAAAAGTTGTACGATATGGTTCTAAAGAATTTTATAACGATCGAAGGATGTTACCGAAAGCAATGGATAAATTAAAAAAGTTTTATTACTGAAGCACCTGAAACATAATTTTCTCATTAGTGTAAATTTTAGATTGGTGTCATGTTAAAAGAGATTTCCTGCATTTAGCCTTTGACAACATGGTAATACAAAGGTACTTATTTCAGTCTCTATTTCCCATAATAATTCTTTGTATTGCCCCAAAAAAAAACCCCTAAATTTATAAAGATTCGGAAAATATTTTTATTATGTAGATAAAATAGACTAATTCATTACCCGTTGCATTGCATTCTGACACAAAACACTGCTGGTCTCTGGGCAAAACAAGTTACCCGAAGGGATGGCAGACCAGCAGCACAATTATTTGGAATATTTGTTAAATTGAATCTAACTTCTCAAACAAAAATAGTGAACAAAATTTAGATAATTCAATCCGAAAACAAATAACATCAAAATTATACTTTTATTTGTATGTTTGGAGGAAATGTAAAGTATATACACACAGTACTGTGTATCTGTCTGCAGCAGATACACACAGTATTGTGTGTATCTGCAACGTGTGTATCCGCTGCAGAGTATCTGCAGCAGATACACACACTACTGTGTGTATCTGCTGCAGATACACATTGAATGACATTTATTTTTTTAATTTGTGAAATCATTATTTAGCAAATGACAATAAGGGGTTTTTGGGATATATGATATATGAAGTTACTGTTTTAATTATATTTGTTTACCTGTTGACATAATATTTGTTTGTATGTTTTATGAATGCGAAAAAATAGCTTCAATGAACCACATATGCAAATACTAGCGAACAGATAGAAAAATCAATCATTAGTTATATTTATGCTCATAAACAAAGTTTTGCTAAATTCATGAACATGATATCTTCAGGTCCATTACCAAGTTTTGCTCATAAACCAAGTTTTGCTATAACATATGCTTATGTCAAAGTGAATTACATAGTTAATGTAAATGCTAAGATGTTAGAATAATTAAGTGTAGGTAGCACAACATTATGTATTCATGTACTATAATAAAGTCAGATTGTAGAATGAAAATAAGTGGCATATCTACACATGTTATTAGATATAGTTTTAATGTATATCTTACATCTGTCAGTAGTTGTATATTACGTGAAAGTTGCATCATATTCACTCATATCAGTACAAATATTTATATCTGTTCATATATAAGCAGTTATAATATATAGTTGTTTATGAGTTAACTGGTATCAGTAATATTAATTATATAATATTTTCACATATCTTATTATGTTAGGTTACGTAATTATCCAACTTTGTATTAATACAGTATATTTTACAGTATATTATTATGTTAGATTAGGAAAAAATTGCAGTTGTTGCCTGTGTGGAAAAGGTCAATTATTTTCCAGTGCCATGGTATCCTCTCATGTCCAATGAGCCACATTCTTTACTACATAAACACAAGTTCCACATATCTTCTTTAACTAACCAAAATATGTTCAACTTCTACTTAACACATTGAACTTGCACAATCACAGAGTCTATTACATCCCATTCAGAATCATCTTCGATCTATTGTGTTTCATTGTTTTAAACTGCAAAAGTTCTAGCTTGAACATTTATACTTATTTGTTTTATTTCAATACTTCCTTGCTTTATCATGTTATTATAGTGTTTGTTGCAGCCAATATGATCTCTATAATGTCAAGACTTATATTATAGTTATATTAATAATTCCTTTCACGGTTTCATAACAGATGTTGTTAAAACGTACTGCCCGGAAATCAATTCCTAAACAATATGAATTTAAAAAGTTTGTTAATGACAAGGAAATTATAGAAATTTCATCAAATGATTAAAAGTTTGTTAATGACAAGGAAATTATAGAAATTTCATCAAATGATTATGAAGAAGAACCTTCCATTGAGAAGTATTATGATGATGATGATGATTATAGAAATTTCATCAAATGATTATGAAGAAGAACCTTCCATTGAGAAGTATTATGATGATGATGATGAGGAGGAGAGTTCTTTTGAAGTTAACAAAAGAGTGAAGGTTGAAAATTCAGATACTGATTATGCACCTAGCGAAGATGCTCCTGCTACTCCTGAAGTTAATGTCCCTTTTGCTGTTAAAATCAAAGATGAAGAAGAAGCAGATAAATTGTTTGCTAAAGCTATGGAAATTCTAGCAGCTATATGGAAATTTTGTCAGGAGAAGAAAAAATGAGTTGAGACAAGTATTAGAAAAATAAATGTCAAGTCAATAAAATAAATCAAGGTCTATGAGTTTGTGAACCATGTTGTTGGAAAATTTTATAAATTTTAGTTGTTTTAATTAGCTTAAGTTATGTGAAAAACTTATGTTTACCTCTTTATATTTCTTTACCATCAGGTTTATGAATGATATGGATTTGTGTGAAGTAAAAACTTATGTTTACCTCTTTATATTTCTTTACCATCAGGTTTATGAATGATATGGATTTGTGTGAAGTATTAATGATACTTCAATTTTTATGAATGATATGGATTTGTGTGAAGTATTAATGATACTTCAATTTTAGCCATTTATGATTTATGATTACGTTTATGATAAGATATGGTTTTCAAAGTTATTAGTTCATCTTTAGAGCTTCACAAGGTTTCTATAAGGATGAAATGTTATGACCTTTTGTAGGTCTTCAATATAAAATTGAACACTTGATACCTTGAACAAATGCATAAAATATACTACTAACTTTTAATTTTCTTTTTTTTAATCTAGGTATATATATATAAAGCTAGGTCTAAAGATTAAAAACAACCAACAACTACAAGGAAAATAAGGTACATTTTCTTTACAAAAATAATACTTTATATAGTTTATACTTGCAACAGCTTCACCAGATATCATCAAAGCAGAAAACCTATATATTTCCATATCTTCATTAATTCATACTTTCATATTTATGTTGATGTTACTTACTTAAGGCGCAGCTCATCCTTTTCACTTTAATTAATTATTTTATTCAAGTGGAATATTTTATTCCTAGCCCAAGATCATATGACAATAAAGCAGCTTATCAATTCATCTTACTTGATTATTTTATTCAAGTGAAACATGTTATTGTATGATACTATCCATCCCTTATGTTTGATTATTAAAACCAACATTGAGTATCATATTAAAACTTTGTAAATTAATGTTAAATAAATGGCTGTTTATCAGTCATTGTTGACATCATTCGCCATACAAACTACCATTTCCTACGGGTTTCCACAACCGAGGGTAGGATTTAGTTTCTGATATGCTTCCATGGTTGACTTTTTAATAATCAAAATTACACAACATTTAAGATTCAGCAGATATTAATAAAGTATGGGATAATGGACTACAAGATATTTGACGCCTAACAACAATATGCCTCGTAATAATAATTAAACCAAAGAAATTTATTTTCATATATGGTTGTACTAACTTTTTATTTTTGATATTTTTGTCAGAATGCAAGATTAAGATCAAACAACAATTACAGCAAGGAAAACAAGGTACATTTCCTTTTCAAAAGTAATGCTTTATATTATTCGTATATTAATTATAACATTAGTTTTATTAGTGTGCAATTACTATGTTAACTAATTGAATTTAACTACATTATGAAATTTCACACATAATAAATGAATTCAAAACATTTAAAATTTAAAATTTAAAATTTAAGTTTATTATATGTATGTACTAGATTAATATGAAAAATAAATTAATGCTCAATTCTTTTGCAGTTCAAATAATATTCTCACAAGTTTGCGTGAAAAACAATTGGAAAAACAAATGGAACCAAATGAAGGTTAGTCAAACAAATTTAATTTTTCTAATGCATCCTCCAGATAATCAATAACAAATAATTCTAATATATTCATATAAATTTATCAACAGCATCAAAGAAAATGAAGAGGAAAAATTACTACAATGCGTTAACTACTAAGGAAAGAGAAGCTTATATTAGAAGGATGTGTCGAAATAAGAGAATAAAGAGGACTATGGATAGTAGTCCAAATGCAGAAGATCAATCAATGAAAAGAAGTGCACGTTGGCTAGAACGAGCATCCCAATCAATGAAAAGAAGTGCACGTTGGCTAGAACGAGCATCCAATTACCAAGTTGAATGCAATGGTGAGTTTTAATAAGTTTATAAATATAATAATTTAAGTTTCTACAATAAATAAAATTAACTAATAACATATTACAATCATATAGGAACAAATATATCAAGGCCGTCTTGTTCAGAACTACACAAGCTTGGAAAGATAGCAAGTTGCATCCATTGTGGAGCAATGAAATTTGAATATGAGAGCCCATCTTTTTGCTGTAATAATGGAGAAACAGTACTTGTGGAACCTTGTATCCCAGATGAATTATATAACTTGCTAACATCGGATTGTAATGAGGGTGTTGAGTTTAGGAGAAACATTAGAGCATACAATAGTGTTTTCTCATTCACCTCATTTGGGGTAGCACTTGATAAAAACTTGGCATCGTCAAGGGATGGAATATACACTTTTAGAGCGCAAGGTCAGATTTACCATAGTTTGCCTGGATTGATACCACAAAATGATAGACCTCGCTTCTTCCAGTTATATTTTTATGACACAGATAATGAATTGCAAAATAGGATGAATGTTTTACAAGAAGGGAAATTATCAGAAAATACAATGAAGACTATAATGAAAATCCTAGAAGACAATCCTTATGCGAAAATTCTACGGAGGCTTAAAGATGTACCAACGTTGAGAGAATTACAAATCTGTATATCTAAGAACACCAATCTTGATCAAAGGATTTATAACTCTCCAACAGCAGAGCAAGTGGCAGCAATTTGGATAGAAGGATACAATCCAAATGAACCGTTAAATAGAGAGATTATAATACAAGAGCACTCTGGACAAAAGCATCAAGTCAAACATTATTATAGTTGTTATGATCCTCTACAATATCCGATTTTATTTCCAAATGGTGAGAGTGGGTGGCAGCAGTTTATCTACAGAGGTCGGAACGAAAGAATACAATTAAATATGATCGAAGAAAGTCAGACATTGGATTTAGCTAGACAGCTTAATGAGGAGGAATCACAAGGTAAAACCAACGCCACATTGGATTTAGCTAGACAGCTTAATGAGGAGGAATCACAAGGTAAAACCAACGCCAAATTTTAATCTCATAAGTAAAATATATCATATCTTATCAAACAAGGTAAAACCAACGCCAAATTTTAATCTCATAAGTAAAATATATCATATCTTATCAATTTCTAAAATTTTTTAAGCTTATAACAGATATCGAAAGACAAGGAGGGCAATATGTTTCTTGTAGGGAGTATTATTGCTACAAGCTTCAAATTCGGAATCCAATAAAATCAATTCTGCTACTTGCTGGACGACTATTTCAACAGTTTGCTGTGGACATGTATGTGAAGTTAGAGACAACACGACTTGATTTCTTTAGAAAACAACAATCGAATATAAGAGCAGAATTGTATCAAGGAATTGTTGATAGTATTACTGCTGGGGAAACACGTGGAGACCAAGTTGGACATAGAGTTGTTTTACCACCATCTTTCATTGGAGGACCAAGAGATATGAGGCGTTGTTATATGGACGCTATGGCTCTTGTTCAAAGATACGGTAAACCAGATCTCTTCATTACAATAACATGTAATCCAGATTGGGATGAAATAAGGAATGAGCTTCTAAATGGACAAACAGCACAGGATAGACCAGATCTTTCTTCTAGAGTTTTTAGAGGGAAAATAAAGGATCTTAAAGACCAGCTATTTAAGAAAGAAGTATTTGGTAAAGTAGATGCACGTGTCTATGTCATTGAATTTCAGAAAAGGGGACTTCCACATGCTCATATATTATTAATTTTGAAACATGAATATAAGCTAATGAGCCCAGATCATTTTGATAAATTTATATCAACATAATTACCAGATCAATCACTATTTCCAATGTTGCATGCAAAGGTAGTAAAACATATGGTTCATGGTCCTTATGGATCGTTGAGGAAAACAAGTCCATGCATGGTTGACGGAAAATGTAAATATCACTACCCACGTCCTTTTTGTTCAAAGACAAGTTTAGGGGGTGATGGTTATCCAATATATATGCGAAGGAATGATGGAAAGAAAATTTTTGTACGTAACACAATTTTAGACAATCAATGGATTGTTCCATACAATCCTTACCTATTAAGTAGGTATAATTGTCATGTCAATGTTGAAGTATGCTCTGGACTTAAGGCTGTAAAATATCTTTATAAATATATATACAAAGGGCATGACAAAGCAGCTGTGTGCATAACGTCAAATGAGGCAACACATCCAGTAGATGAGATCAAACAATACCAAGATGCGAGATGAGTATCAGCACAAGAAGCAATTTGGCGGATTGTTGAATTTAAGATGAATGATATGCAACCCCCTGTTGTTAACCTCCAATTACATCTTCCAAATAAGCAAAATGTTTATTATTGGAATAATGAAGATCTTTGAAATATTATGACGTGGGAGCACACAGCTAAGACAATGCTTACAGAATTCTTTAGAAAATATGCTTCAGATCAAAAAGCAAGGATGTTGCTGTACAAAGAATTTCCTGAACATTATGTGTGGGTAATAGGAAAGAAATGTTGGAATGAGAGGAAAAAAGGCCGTGATTGGACGAATAAATTCAGCAAATCCTATAGAGGGGGTGTAGGCTGTCTGAAAATCACAATAGATAGCTTATCCCCCATCAAACACCGATGATGGAAGTTACAATCCGACGACTTCCAGAAGGCTACAATTTGAGGACCTTCACGACAACTAATGAAAGCTCCAATTCAACAGCCTTCACAATCAACATCGGGAGTTACAATCTGACGACTCTCATATTTTCAAGGAGCCAAGACGAAGATTACAAGAGGACGATCTGTGCAAAGCTCTAGCAAAAGAGACTACAAATTGACGGTCTCTTCATATTAGAATGCAGATATCTCTCAAACCGTAAGGAATTTGGCGAAACGGAGGAAGCGAACCGAAGCCTTCGGCTCGGTTCGGATGGCCCCGTCTCGTCGATATAGCCGATTTTCATATATAATTCGTCTAATTCCGACTTACAGTTTGAAAGTTATGACCTGTTCTTCGCAGCAAATTATGTTCTGAGGTCCGTCTGCAAGACTGGACTTCATCAGAACATTAGACTTAGCCTGAAGCCCGCCAAGCCCGCCTAAGGTTCGCCTCTGCATTACAGGGTCAAAGCGCACATGCTCAACTCTGCGTTTTCAACATCAAAACGCAGAGTTAATCTCTAAAACAGCACAACTGTGCGTTTTCAGCCTTTAAACAGGCTCAACTCTGCGTTTTCAGTCTAGAAACGCAGAGTTAATCTCTAAAACAGCATAACTGTGCGTTTTCAGCCTTTAAACAGGCTCAACTCTGCGTTTTCAGTCTAGAAACGCAGAGTTAATCTCTAAAACAGCACAACTGTGCGTTTTCAGCCTTTAAACAGGCCCAACTCTGCGTTTTAGCAACTCTGCGTTTTTAGCCTAAAACGCAGAGTTCATCTCTAAAACGCATGCGGCCTGTGCGTTTCGACTCCCAGCGAGCGCCCAACTCTGCGTCTCATCTTTAAGACGCAGAGTTAAGGTCCGAACGCAAGCGGCCCTTGCGTTTTTAACTCCCAACAAGCGCCCAACTCTGCGTCTCATCAATAAGACGCAGAGTTAAGGCCCAGAACGCTGTTTTCAGCGTTTTGACTCGTTCAAAGCACTAACAGAACGGTTTCAAAACCGTTTTCCCCACTATTTAGGGAGCTGTTTAAAAGGGGGTGGTTACACCCCACTCAGCCCATGGAGGAGCAAATTAAGGGGACAGTTACCACCCGTAACCCCCTATAAATATCAGAAACTCAACTGAGTTCGGGGCTTTTGGCTCTGGACTCTGGAATCCTTCTTTTTGGGCAGCAAGGGGGAGATTGACGTTCATCCTCAGCAACGATCGACCACAGGAGCATTCCCTTGGCTTATAACCGACTTTCGGTTCAAATCAACTCTTTTTCAAGAGTTCAAACTCGTCAGAGTTATCAACTCGATCAGAGTTCAAAACTTGCCCTGCAAGTTCTTCTAAAAACTCGTTCAGAGTTAACAACTCGTTAAGAGTTATTTTCAAACTTGCCACGCAAGTTCTCCACAGCGTCAAATCGTGAGGAGAAGACATCGTTCCAGTGAATCAGGACGGTCGGATCGTCAACGGAGAGCAAGTTCGACGCAATCAATCGAAGGAAGCACTCCACCGCTACCAAGAAGAACCCAGTTTTAAACAAATGGGAGAATCAAATTCATTCTCCTCTCTTTTGTAATCGGAATCCAAATTGTAATTGATTTTGAGAGGAATACAAATTAAATTTTTCTTTCATTATTTCTTTTGTTTGTAGGAAATTTGCAGTAAAAAGACAATGAAAGAAAAATTTGACTTGTATTCCTCTCAAAATCAATTACAATTTGGATTCCGATTACAAAAGAGAGGAGAATGAATTTGATTCTCCCCTTTGTTTAAAACTGGGTTCTTCATGGTAGCGATGGAGTGCTTCCCTTCGATTGAGTTGGGCGTCCGAAACTTGGCTCTCCGTTGACGATTACCGAACCGTCTGATTCCTGGAGACGATGTCTTCTTCTTCACGATATTGACGCTGTGGAGAAACTTGCGTGGCAGTTTGAAAATAACTCTTAACGAGTTGTTAAATCTGAATGCGAGTTTTAGAAATGAACTTGCAGGGCAAGTTTGAACTCTGATCGGTTGATAACTCGACGAGTTTTTAGAAGAACTTGACAGTAGCAAGTTTTGAACTCTGACGAGTTGATAACTCTGACGAGTTGAACATCTTGAAAAGAGTATTTGAACCCGGGAAGTCGTTATTAAGGCCAGGAATGCTACCTGTGGTCCGATCGTTGGCTGATCGATGAACGTCCATCTCCCCCTTGCTCGGCCGCAAAGAAGAAGAGATTCCGGAGGAGTCCAAGCCAAAAGCGCCGCGAAGCAAGTTGAGTTTTTCTGATATTTTATAGGGGGTTACGGTGGTAACTGTCCCCTGTAATTGGCTCGCATCCATGGGCTGAGATGGGGTGAACAGCACCCCTTTTAAACAGCTGCCCTTAAATAGGGGGAAACCGGTATTGGAACGGTGTCTCGTAGTGCTTTGAAGCGAGTACCAAACAAACGCTGAAAACCAGCGTTCTGGGCCTTAAACTCTGGCGTCTTTTGATGGATCGCAGAAGCTTTGGGCGCTGTTGGGAGTAAAAATCGCAAGGCCGGTTGCGTTCGGACTTACCATCTGGCGTCTTAAAAATGAGAGCAGAGTTGGGCCTCCGCTGGGAGTCGGAAAACGCACAGGCGCATGCGTTTTAGAGATGAAGAGCTCTGGGCGTTTTAGCTAAAAAACGCAAGAGGGCTAACTAACGGCAGAGTTTGGGTCGCTATTTAAAGGCTGAAAACGCCAACAGATTGTGCCTGTTTTAGAGATTAACTCTGCGTGTTCTAGACTGAAAAGCAGAGCTTGGAGATGCCTGTTTAAGAAAAGGCCTGAAAACGGCACAGTGTAATGGCTGTTTTAAAGATTAACGCTGGGCGTTTCTAAGACCTGACAACGCAGAGTGAGCCCTGTTTACAAGGGCAGCCAAACAGTTGTGCTGTTTTAGAGATTAACTAATAAAACTACGCGGTTTGGATGTTGAAAACGCACGAGTTGAAGCATAGGTGCCGCTTTGGGAGTAATGCAGAGGCAACCTTAGGCGGCCTTGGCGGCTTACAGGCTAATCCTAATGTTCTGATGAAATGCTCAGTCTTGCAAGCGGACCTCAGAACACAATTTGCTGGGCGAATCAGTAGACTTTCAAAGCTCTAGTAAGTCGAATTAGAACGAATTAAATAATGAAAACGGCATGAACATCGACGAGACGAAAGGCGAAATACAACATCACGACACCAGAGCGCGAAGGCTTCGGTTCGGCTTCGGCATCCGTTTCGCATAAAAGAAGATATCTGCCATTCTATATGAAGAGGACCTCCGCGTCTTGCCTTTGTCATTGCGTTGCAAAGATCATTGTCTTGTAATCTTCGTCTTGGCTCCTTGAGAATATGAGAGTCGTCAGATTGTAACTCCCGATGTTGATTATGAAGGCTGTTGAATTGGAGCTTTCATCAGTTGTCGTGAAGGTCCTCAAATTATAGCCTTCTGGAAGTCGTCAGATTGTAACTTCCATCATCGGTGTTTGATGGGGGATAAGCTATCTATTGTGATTTTCAGACAGCCTACAAGGGGAGAGATATTATTTGAGGCTTTTATTGAATCATGTTAAAGGTCCTACTTCTTGGGATGACTTACTCACTGTTGATGGATTATTTGTGAAGACTTTTAAAGAGTCTGCACAGAAAAGAGGACTCTTAGAATCCGACGATAGTTTAGTCGAATGCTTGGATGAAGCAGTAAATTTCAAGATGCCATATGCATTAAGAAGATTATTTACAACTATTCTGGTTTATTGTCAACCAACAAATGTCAGATTATTATGGGAGAGATATAGACCAGCAATGTCTGAAGATTTCGTTCAAAGATCTATAGCGACAGATGTAGAACAAACTGCATGGGCATTAGAGGGAGTTAATTATTTCCTAGAGAGCATGGGGAAGACAATACAAGATTTTGATTTACCTAAATTTAAAGAGGATGAAATAGATAATCCATCATGCAATCTACGAATCATACATGATGAGATAGATGTTGAAGTCTGTCAGGAAGATATAGATGGGAAGTACAAATTAAACGAAGATCAAAGAAAAGCTTTTGAAATAATAATGGACAGAGTTAATATGAATAAGGGAGGAGTTTTTTTCATAGATGGTCCTGGAGGGACGGGAAAAACATTCTTGTACAAAACTATACTTGCCAATGTCAGATCAAAAGGAATGATTGCAATAGGAACTGCAACTTCAGGAGTAGCAGCATCTTTACTACCTGGTGGGCGCACATCACATTCACGTTTTAAGATACCTATTAATGCCACTGAGACAACAGTTTGCAATATATCTAAACAAGAAGGTACTGCACATTTGATTAGAAAAGCAGCACTAATTATTTGGGATGAAGCACCTATGGCAAAAAGAGTAGCAATTGAAAGTGTAGATCGTACAATGCAAGACCTATTGAGTACAAAAGAATTGTTTGGTGATAAAGTAGTAGTTTTTGGAGGAGATTTTCGTCAAGTGTTGCCAGTTATTCCAAGAGGAACAAGGAGCCAAACAGTTAATGCCAGCTTAGTAAAGTCTTATTTGTGGGAGAAGATGGAAAAGATAACATTAAAAATAAACATGCGAGCAAAAAATGATGAAGAATTCAGTAAATTCTTGCTGCGTGTCGGAAATGGAACAGAAAAAACAACTAAAGATGAACTATTAGACTTCCTGAAAGTATTGTGATTGAAGATAGCAAAAATGGACAATCGGAAGTTGAATTGTTAAACCAAGTATTTCCATCAATTAAACAAAATGCAAATTCAGCTGAATATATGACAGAACGAGCTATTCTTGCGACAAAAAATGAATATGTAGATGAGCTCAATGACAAGCTTTTGGATAAATTTCCTGGTGATGAGATTATTTTCCATAGTTTTGACAAGGCTATTGATGATCCAAATAACTACTACCAAGAAGAATTTTTAAACAAGTTGATGCCTAATGGTCTTCCACCGCACAAGCTAAAGCTGAAGCAGAATTGCCCGATAATGTTGCTTAGAAATCTTGACCCATCAAATGGACTTTGCAATGGAACTAGAATGGTTTGTAAAGAATTTGATAAAAATATTATTAAAGCAGAAATAACAAAAAGTCATCATGTGGGTCAAGAAGTCATGATTCCAAGGATACCATTATCATCAGCTGAAAATGAAAATTACCCTTTCAAATTTCAATGAAAACAATTTCCTATAAGATTATGCTTCGCAATGACAATAAACAAAGCACAGGGACAAACAATTCGTACAGTGGGTATTTATTTACCACACCATATTTTTTCACATGGACAATTATACGTCGCTTTATCTCGTGGTGTATCAACAAACAATACGAGAGTGCTGGTTAAAGGCGAAAGAAAACAAAAGAAAGGATATACATACACCAAAAATATTGTCTACAAAGAAGTTCTATCCAGAGAAAGGTTAGAAAAAACATTTAAATGACTAACTTATTTATTTTAAATAAATGTCAATAACAAAAATATCAAAATTAAATTTACTTATTTTATAGCAATAAATATTACAATAAGAAGATGGTGAAAAAAATAAATATCATTATTAAAATTTGTAAAAATTACTTTATTTGATATTTCTAATATTTACTATTGTTACAGGGAAGATGACTGCTGAAAGACAACGTAAAGATGAATACAACTTTATTAAGGATTTGAAGTTATATCAAGAATCTTTCTCAATCAAAGTGCTTATACTAAAAGTGTCCTTGGAGCAATTCTCATCGTCAAAAGGTTCAGGTCAGGTTCAAAAGATTATTGTGATTGACGAAGAGGTAAGTACAACTCTTCAAATGAAATATTTATTATTACATTTGATTTTCATTAAATTTTTACTTAAATGGTAATTTATTTTAAAGTTTAAGTAACAACAAATAAATACAGGGAACAAAGATTCAAGCCACACTATTCAATGCTACAATAGCAATATTTGAGGAATACATCCATCTCAACAATGCCATCATCATCAAGAATGGTATAGTCAGGCCTATAAATAGGAAATATGCATCGGTGAATCCGAATTTTGAGCTTGCTTTTGGACAAAACACAAAAATTACAGTATCCGAAAATGAAATCAATATCGGTACCTTACCATTTTCATTCAAGCGATTCGAAGATGTGACAAAGACAAATAATGAAAATATATTTTTCGGTATGCTAAATTTTTAATCTTAATAACATAGCATTTGTAATACAAAATTAAAATTTTAAGCACTAAAATTTTAATCTTTATACAGATATGTTAGGATTCATCACTTCAGTGAGACCGTTGTACACAATAAATACATCAGTTAGAAGGGAGATCACAATAATGAATGAAGAGTAAGTGTTTTTAAATAAGAAATAATTTTTCAATAACAATATTTAAAATACTAACATATCCATTTAACAATTTTTTTTTAATTGACACAGGATGGATCCATTAATATTAACATTATGGGGAGAGCATGCAGAGAAAGAAGGTCAAGTATTCGAAGACAAGAAAAAGCAAAAACCAATTATAGCAATAATTAATGTTACTGCAAATAGATATATGGGTAAGACTTTTCAATTTAATTATTTTAAAAATTTTATATAACAAAAAAAGTAATCATATAATGAATACAGGAGTTCCGCAACTATCATCAAAGCCTGCAACAATATTTTTGATAGACCCAAACATTACTGAAGCACACACTCTTAAAGAATGGTAATGTGTATGAAAATAAATTTCTTCCTAATGTAATTTTGAAAAAATAATACATGTCTTAAATATAGGATGACAGGGAAGGAGAAAAATTATGAGAAACTGATGCAGCAGACACCATCGAAGCTAATGAGAAGGTCTAAGAAGGTTATGCTTGGAGATATCATCACATCATCAACAGCTACAAAACAGGTATTTTATTATATTGGTTAAGATATTAACAAGGTAAATAATAATAAATTTTGAATTTATAACTTGATTGCTATTTTTTAGAATATGTATTCCTACTTTAAAGCGGAGATATCAGCAATAATCAATCCAGAATCACCTTGTTACACCGCATGCAAGAGTTGTCAAAGAAAGGTTTTTGTTGAAGACAACATAGCTAACTGCAACAATTGCAATACTGAAGATGCAGAGTTGTCAAAGAAAGGTTTTTGTTGAAGACAACATAGCTAACTGCAACAATTGCAATACTGAAGATGCAGAATGGGAAATAAAGTAAGTTTTAAATTTTATTTATTAAAAAAATAAAAATAACATTAAATTTCCACATCAAGGTACCTTATGCGATTGGAAGTTAAAGATCATATCGACAAGGCATATGTTACACTTTTCGATGAAGCTCGGCATCTAACTGGTTGTTCAGCTGAAGAATATGTAGATTCATTTGATGAAGAAGGAAAGGTAATATAACATTATTTATTTCAAATATATAAAATCTTTTTTCCATAAAATTAGTAAATTAGTAAAATAGAAAAAATGACCATAAATATATGCAGGAGCACTTATCACCTATGTACCAGAAAATGATGAGCTGTTGCGACAAAGAATATCTTTTCTTGGTAAAAAATGAACAGGAAAGATGAAGAGAAAAGAATGGAAGGAAGAATAACCGCTCAAGAAATATGCAGCCCAAATAACCTCGAACGAATAGAATGTGATGAAGATGAAGATTCAAAGGACATTTCACTAAAGCGAAAGAGTATGACAAGCCTGAAAAAAGATATGAACAAAAGAAAGTTCATGAATAATAAAAATATTAAAATAGAAAGTGAGAAGTGATACATCATTTATAGCACTATGATGAATACGCTTAATTATGTTTATTTAAACTATTATGTCGAGGATATTAATAATGAAAGTTTTCTGGTAATTTGCTCTTTTCTTCAATTGCTGTAGATGTCTTGATCATCTAATAACTTTCTATGCTTTCTTTAGTTTGATATGGTGCCTTCATCTTGTTATTCTTGAGCGACTGCAATACATAAGATTTGGTGTAATCATCAGTGAAATTTGTTTCTTAAAGGCAGCAATTCAACATTTTAATGCTAAATGATATATTAATGACTTGATAATTTATAATAAACTAACTTTGATCTGGCTTCTGGTTTTTTGTTGGTAAATATCTGTTACAAGTCACTTATTCTTGCATTTTTATTCCGACATATTAAAAATTTAAACTATTGTAGTTTTTTACTGTGCATCACGTGCAACGCACGTATTGCATACTAGTTATTTACCAAAAAGGTATTCAAAGACCAGCATTTCTAATCATGACAATCTATTGATCAGCACACATTTCAATGTATTACAAAATTTATCATCGTCCAATTTCATCCTTTTAATTGAAAATAAAATACAATCATCAATTAAATAATATATGATTACTGATTAGAAGCAATGGTCACAAACCTACTTTCTCTGATAAAGAAGAAAAGACTACAGTAGGGCTATTTCCCTGCTCACCTAGGCTAATGTTTGGCAAAAGTTTAATGAGTAATGATCAAGGAGAATGATTAACATAGTTAACTCGGTTATCAAATTGAAGAATTAAATTATTACCTATTACATATGATTTATTTTAATAATTACAAACATTTTTTGAAAGTTGAATAAGTAAAAGACAACTATTCCCCTCACGATTTCACATATTCATAAGCCCAATTAACTCACCCGCCACCTAACCCTTGTTGATCATTTTAACAACAATGGTAGATCATGGTATACTTATTTGCCAAACATGTAAAATTTGAAAGAAAAAAATTTCTAATTCTTTAAATTTACATAACACTTTGGATTATAATCCATGAATAATTTGGGCTAAATATCAAATCTCCCCTCCCCCCACACAAAAACAAAAAACAAAAAAAAGGAAGGAGGAGAAAACCCCCTTAAAAGCACGTTTTCCCCCACGGGTTTTCTTATAAAATATCAAAGTTAAAAGAGGATTCTTGGTAGCCTCTAAACTTAAGGGGGGTTTCTCATATTTTTAAAGTTACGGAGAGTTATCCGGTAATCGTCCAATTTAAAGGGTGTTTTATATTTAATACCCAATAGATTATAATCCAAGTCCCTAGCTTAACCCACTGTAAAATACTACTAACTAATTATATTTTCAGAAAATATTTTAAAATCCAATAACATAAGATCCCATAAATCCACAAGCCCCATGAGCAAAGCATCCAACCCTCCCCCCACCACAGCCAGGAACTCTCAAAACAAAATCTCATCACCACACCAAAGCCACAATCCCTCCTCCAATCCCCACTCTCCTCCCATCCCCACCTTATCCCCTCCTTCCCTCCCACCTTATCTCCCCTCCCTCTCAAAACTCGTCTCCCTCCCTCCCTCCAACCTCAAACCCAACCAAAAAAAAAAAAAAAAAAAAAATTTTCAAGAACCCCCTCGAAAAAAAAAAACCCAAAAATGGCCACCTCTCCTCTCTCCCTCAAACCCTCTCAAGCCCCAACTCGCCTCCAACAGCCCGCCAAGCCGAAGCCCCGTCGTCTCCTGCTGCTCCAATGAAAGCACCCCAACAAAACCCATCGTCGGGCCATCAAGAACTTCTCAGCCGCCGTCGCTCTCTCCTCAATCCTCCTCTCCTCGGCAACCCTCGCCCCTCCCCCGCAGCCGCCGACCTCCGCCGGCCTAACCCCGTGCAAAGAGTCGAAACAGTTCGCAAGCGCGAGAAGCAGTCCCTCAAAAAGCTCGAGTCCTCCCTCAAGCTCTACGCCCCCGACTCCGCCCTGCCCTCGCCATCAAGGCCCACGATGGAGAAGACCAGCGCAGCAGCGTTCGAGAACTAGGCAACTTCGGGCGCTCCTCTGCGGTGTCGACGGGCTGCCGCATTTTGCATCGCGTGAGCGCGATCAGAGCGCCACTGGGGCGAGTTTGTTACGCCGGGGTTGCTGTTCTTGTACATCGCCGGGTGGATTGGGTGGGTCGGGAGGAGTTACTTGATCGCGATTCGGGGGGAGAAGAAGCCGACGCAGAAGGAGATCATCATCGACGTGCCGCTGGCGAGCAGGCTGCTGTTTAGGGGGTTTATCTGGCCGGTGGCTGCTTACAGAGAGCTGGTTAATGGCGAGCTTGTGGTGCCGGATAAGGATGTTAGCATCTGGGGCTGAGGGCAAGGTAGGGGATTCTCTCTCCCTTTCTCTCTTCTGCAGATTGTATCTTGATTTATGCATCAGTAAGTTAAGTCTGCAGTGATTCTTCTCTCTCCAGATCTAATAGTCATGGCTCCTCCTCTCCTACTATCTCCTAACCCATCTCCTTCCTCCTCTCCCTCTTCATTCTTTTTCTCTCAGACACTGACATCCCCTCCGTCACCACCGAACTTAGGTGCCCGTTCTGATCATATTATTGATATGGGGGTAAATATTACTTAGAAAAAATTAATATTATTCGCTCTTTTTGTCCTACCTATTCCCCCCGCTCTCTCTTTCTTTTCCCCTCAAAATAAAAAAATCCCCAAATTTGCCAGCCAATGGCAATGGCGAAACCTTCGAATTCATCAGAGTTCTCTTCGGAGGATTCGTCAAGCAACAGATCAATCTCCGACACTAAAGGTGAAGAAGTGGAGGCGACACTGAAGGCGAAGAAGTGGCGGAGGAGGCGATGCTGGAGGAGGACGAGGAGGAGCTCGAGGCCGTCACAAGTTCCACAAGACCTCTAAGCTATCGATTTTTTACAGAAATTTGTAATTACTATTTAAACATCGTGAAAAGATGAAAATTTAAAGAAATACCGACTAAATGCGATTTTTAATAAATTTTGATATTAAGTTCAAGTCCAAGTAAGTTATCGGATTTTTTAATGTGAAGTTTAATATTTATGATGTTAAGTCTAATGAGTTACAACTTAAGTCCAATGGCTTTTATGTTAAGTCATTTGGGTTGAATAATAAGCTAAAGGTAGAATGTTACGTGTAATTGATTATATGTTATGTCTAACTTCTAGTATATTAACTGCAAGTGAGAACATGTTAAGTCCAAAGCGTTCTATGTTATGTTCAATTTATAGTATGTTAACTGCAAGTCGTTACATATTAAATCCAAAGCGTTGTATGTTAACTCTAATTTGTAATATGTTAACTACAATTTATTACATGTTAAGTCCAAAGCGTTGCATGTTAACTCTAATTTGTAATATGTTAACTGCAAGTCATTATATGTTAAGTCCAAAACGTTCTATGTTAAGTCCAAATTCTTGTCTGTTAACTTCAAATCGTTACGTGTTAAGTCTAAAGCGTGGTATGTTAAGCCTATTTTGTGTGTTGTCAAGTCTAAATCTATTCGATGTTAACTCAAATTAGACTTAACATATAACAAATTACACATAATATTAAAAAATTAGACTTATTATTTAGCCTAATAGACTTAACATACAATTTTTGATGTGAAGTTTAAGTCCAAGGTGGAATATTGAGTCTGATGAGTTGGAAGTAAAGTCCAAGGACTTGTATGTTAAGTCTATTAGGTTGAATAATAAGTTCAATGACTTGTACGTTAAGTCTATTAGGTTGAATAATAAGTCTAATTTGTTGAATGTTAAGCATAATGGATTATATGTTAAGTCTAATTTATTGAATGTTAAGTGTAATTTGTCACATGCTAAGTTTAATGCGTTATATGTTAAATCTAATTGGTGTGATGTTAATTCTAATTGATTGAATGTTAAGTCTATAGAGTTAAAAGTGAAATCCAATGGCTTGTATGTTAAGTCTATTGGGTTGAATAATAAGTCTAATTTGTTAAATGTTAAGTGTAATTGACTATATATTAAGTCTAATTTCTTGAACACTAAGTATAATTGACTATATGTTAAGTCTAATTTGTTGAATGTTAAGTGTAATTGACTATATGTTAAGTCTAATTTGTTATATGTTAAGTCTAATGCGTTGTATGTTAAGTCTAATTGGCATGATATTAGTTCTCATTGGTTGAATGTTAAGTCTATAGAGTTGAATATTAAGTCTAATCGGTTAAATGTTAAGCCTAATTAGAAAATATTTTTTATCTAATAAAAAGCATGTTATTTATAATGAAAATAATATTAAGCCTAAATTGTCCAATGTTAATTCCAATGAGAGAAATGTCAAGTCTAATCTGTTGAATATTAATTCTAATTAGAGGAATGTCAAGTCTAATAAGTTGAATGTTAAGTCTAATCAGAAGATTGTCAAGTTAAGTCTAATGGATTGTATTCAACTCTATAGACTTAACATTTAACTAATTGGAATTAACATCATGCCAATTAGACTTAACATACAACACATTAGACTTAATATATAACAAATTATACTTAATATTCAACAATTAGACTTAACATATAATCTATTATACTTAACATTCAACAAATTAGACTTATTATTCAACCCAATAGACTTAACATATAAACCCTTGGACTTCACTTCCAACTCTATAGACTTAACATTCAATCAATTAGAATTAACATCACGCCAATTAGATTTAACATACAACGCATTAGACCTAACATGTAATAAATTACACTCAACATCTAATAAATTAGACTTAACATATAATCAATTACACTTAACATTCAACAAGTTAAACTTATTATTCAACCCAATATACTTAGCATACAAACACTTGGACTTATTATTCAACCAAACAGACTTAACATACAAATCCTTGGACTTTACTTCTAACTCATTAGACTTAATACTCTACTTTGGACTTGAACTTAACATCAAAAATTGTCAAAAAATTCACATTTAGCCGGTATTTTTTTAAATTTTCATCTTTCCATGATGGTCAAATAGAAATTACAAATTTTATTTAAAAAAGCGATAGTTTAAAGGTCTTGTGGAACTTGCGACGGCCTCGTCCTCCTCCGGCATTGCCTCCTCTGCCTCGTTCTTTTCCACCTCTTCGCCTTCGGTGTAGGACACCGATCTATTGTTTGACAGATCCTTCGACGACAACTCTAACGAATTCGAGGGTTTCGCCATTGTCGGTCAAATTAGAGCTTTTTTTGGTTTTGGGGAGGAAAATGAAGAGAGAGCGGGGGGAATTAGGAAATTTAGCGGAAGAAAAGGAGCAAACAACATGGCCGGAGCGTGCACCCAAGGTCGGTGGTGCGGAGGGGGACGTCTGTGTCTGAGAGAAAAGTGAGGGAGGGAGGGAGGGAGGGAGGGAGAGAGAGAGAGAGAGAGGAGGAGGAGGAGGAAGGAGATGAGTTAGGAGAGGAGGAAGGAGGAGCTATGGAGAGTTAGATCTGGAGAGAAGAGAGAGGAGGAAATGAGGTTTTTTTCTGGTTTTATGTTTGTTTATCTCTCTATGTGCTTAGTTGGCAGAGAATAAAGAACCACATCACATGAAGTGATATTCTTTGGTCTGATCCACAATGGGAAAAAGGTGGAAGAGTTAGGTCACATGCTACTCTTTATATTGAGGCATTGCCACAGTTTTCCCTAAATATTTTCTAAAATTTATGAAGTAATGACAGTTTACAGTGGTTTTGAAGAGAGTCCTTAGGTACTTGTACTTCTTTTGAGAGGTCATTGGATTGGTGTTTCGAGATACAAGGAAATAAATACAAATGTAGTAGAGCATATAACTATAATCCCCAACCCTCAATATAATTTCAAAGTTACTGAATTTGATGTCTTATATATGAAATTGGTGCATTGTAATTAACATTGCCCTCACTTCGCTTTATGTTATCAATGTTCTTTTAACCCCTTCAGACTGATCATGGTGGTGATTTCTCTCGGTTTAATGCTACAGCCAGGATGCTGCTGAGTGAAGGAGCGGCTAGATTTTACTGGATGTATTGTAGGGGAAAGGCTATGTTGGAGATCTCTTCTGTATTTAAGACAGACTCTGAATTTGTATCATTATCATGTATCTGTTATTCTATAATGCTTGATGAATCCAACTGATTACAGTTTTCCTTTATTATTTATTCTGTGCATATTTTATTGTGTTTGTTACTTTGCTTTGAACAAATACACCTTGTTTTATGTATGACCTGCAGCTGTAAGTAAGAAGCAGGTTAATGTGGAGGATAAATATAATAAACATAACATATTCTAAGGTGAAACAATAACCAAATAATGCTATATGTAATGGCTATAATTATTTGTTTTGCTGTAACTGAATTTTCCAACGACAACTACAAAATGGATTACATTTTAAAAAACGATAGATTGATGTGCAAATAGTTTCTTTTTTTTTAAAAGGTATTTTTTTCCAGTTTTAGCTGTAAAATACAGCAATTTGTAAAAGTGCAATTTTTAATTCCATCTTAATATTTTTTTCCCAGCAACCAACTCAACAGGCCAGCCCTCCCCCCGGCCCTATCAAGTAGAAGCATTAAGCAGAGTCCATTTTTCTTGGGGGAAAAAAATAAATAACAAATCCAATCAAGAAAATAAAAATTCTCTTTTTTTTCTCATTTTCACCCGAGTCAAAGTCGACGATCAAGCAGTGCGAGAGGATCACTGCGATCGGAGAGTGAGCCGTCGATCGGATCCTCTCGAGTCTCGACCGAACCAATTCCTATAAATTTAATACAGCGAAAAAAGGAGAAGGGATAATGGAGGACGCGAGGGCGATCAAGCTAGGGTTTTGAGAGAAATTTTGAGGGTAAAATTCCAACTTCTGAGCTCGAGTATTTGATTTGCTATGGTTTGTTGTGTAATTTGTCTGCTATCCTCTGATAACATGGGTGATTAAATGTCGAACATATTGATATAAGTAGGAAGAATCGACAAAAATCGTAGAAACTGTCGGTTTGTTGTTTAGGATAATAGTTGTTAGGTGTTATTGCTAGAAATTTGGAATCTGAGAATGAAGGATTGATACAAGTCGCGGCTGGCGATTGAAATTTGGTCGATCTTTTTGTTAGTAGCACTAGATTGTTGTGTGCACATTTTGATGCAAAACCTAGATAATGTAGGTGATTGAATGTTGAAGATAAGTTGAAGGTAGAAGATAGATTATGGATGGTTCATTTGAAATTTAGTTTGTATTTCCTGTTTGATAACAGATTAAGTAGGGAAGATCAATATGAAGAGAGAAGGGTTTCAGAAAGTGTTCTGCATAATGGTATCCAAGAGAGAAGGGTTTCAGAAAGTGTTGTGCATAATGGCTCCCTTATGACAATTTCACCGGCCAACAGTTGTGAAAATTTGCTATTGATTTTTGTTTGTAGCTTTAGACTTTTGTTCGCTAACCATTCTTTCGGTAGAAAAGAAACCATATGAATAAATTCGGTCCATTAGTTGCAAGGAGGTCAAATTGGTTTGTATGAAGCAAGCCCTGATGACGGTTTTGGTTTTCTTTTATTTTTCATTATCGGAGGGAGTAATTTTATGATCGGAATTAGATTCATGGTGTATGTGTGTATTCACAAGCTGCTTTCTATATATTGTTAATTTAAACTTTTCTCCTGTTACACTTCAGTTCAACCTTGGACAGTACAAACCTATCTCATCCTGCAATAGTTATCAGTTAGCATCTAGTCATTATTAGCCGATTTGGAAATGTTGGCCGGTCACTGTTAAACTGGAGTGGATCAGTATGCTTAACTCCAATATGATACGACTGTAATTATTTGTATCTCTTAACACTTTAAATCTTATCTCAAATGAAAGAAGATGTGTGTCTAGTTGCGACTACAGGTGTACAAGAATTGAGGACAATGCAATACAAGTGGGAGTACGTCAGTTTGCAATGTTTCAAAAGATTACAAGTACAAATTCTTCATGAAAATATGAGTAAATAATATTTCTTTTTTGTACATTTTGATAAGTAGTTATTCAATCCTGATTCAACTATGAAATCCATCTTACCCTTAAACTCATAATTTAGAGCAAAACTAATTTTCTGGCAACCTTTCTTCAAAATAATGACCAGAAATATATTGTTGTTGCTCGTGCCTAATAATTGGTAGCAGAACACATAGAGACCCACCATCATAATGGCTATTATCTGTGATCAGAGTGCACAGAGGATATAATGACAGGAAATGCAGGAGCCACATTGGAATACTTGCAGAATCTAAGGGTAACAAATCCATATTTTATGCCATATATAGGTGGATTAAGATGATCAATTAACCACCTTTTTTCTGGGTGGTTGTAGTATCTAAGTTATCTATACTTGACTGCTACTATTTAGTGCTATAGTATGTTAGACACAAGCTATAAAGTAAAAGATTATGGAAGATCTTGTGTTCTGTTTATATGTGTGATTCATCATGAACTGGAAGTTCTCTTTTGTGCTGCATTGCTATACAAATAAAGCATATGATTTTCTAAGTGGTTATTTAAGAATTTCAAGTTTACCATGAGGAGAAAGCTACCTAGGGCACTATTAATGGACCAAAATACAGCATTTGCTGATGCCCGGGCAGTCACAAATTGTTGCCTATGTGTGTAGCGCATATACCAGAATGCCACTAAGCATGTCATGTAAAGAACTGGAAGGGGGCCATCAGTCTGCCTTATTTTTTTTTCTTATGCTCTATGATCAATTTGCTTATTTCCCACCTTTACGCTCAAGATAATCTAAACCCTTGCTTAGCACCTGACATGCAAACCTACAATTAGTTACTGAGCACGGTCACCACATGATTTGAGTGTAGTATCCTCTTTGATGCACCGTTCTCCAGTATCAGTCCACACGAACCTTGAGTTGCTGACTTCCCTCACGTTGTTAGTCATACTATTGTCATAATAACTTATGGTTTGTATTTGATGGTTTTTGGTTGTCTAGGTTCGTCAGTAGTTGGGAGGCAATGATCTAACATACTTTTCCTCCATTTGCAGGAAATTTCTTCCTATTTTTTATATGAAAGTGCGGCGAAATGTTTTTTCAGTTTTACCACCCCGGAAGCACAAACAATGGAGATTGGCTGAAGATGACAAGAAAAAATTCTCAGACAGGTTCAATGGGTGTCTTTAGCTGTTGTAAGACTCTTGCCTCATCTACTTCACATCTATTTTTATTTTATGTATATGCAAAGCTGCTTTTCTCCTAAGATGCTAGGATGACATTGCTTACAAGTTAAACCTCTTGTTATCTAATGGTGATCGGTTCTTTAAGTTGCCTTTTGCTGATTTAATATTGCAATAAGTAGTTGGAGAAACTTAGTCTGTACCAGGAAACTAATCTGAGAACGTAATATCATAATCATTAATCATATCTGGGTGATAGTTCGAGTAAACTTGGATGGTTAAACTTGTTTAGGTAATTCTGCCCTCAGTTACTTTTGCAAAGGGAAGGAAATGGTAGAGATCACACCGCAAATTTCTGGTTATGTTTGATTTGTATAGATAACAAGGAAAAAAAAGAACCAATTCTTTCACTAGCACAGACATCAAATCTGTGAACATAATGTTCACTGAGGTAATTTATGCACAAAAGCCAAGTTGGAAGTTAAGAAGGAACATGAACTTGCAATAGAATAACCCGTGGAAGAAACAGTAGACATATACCTACATCTATATATTATAGGGTTCATTTTGAAAACAATAGATATATACAATCTGAGACTGAAACTAAACAACAAGCATACACATACCATAACCTAACTTAGTTAGACATCAGAAATCATCACTCCAGCACCAACACAACCATTGATTAACAAGACCACATCAGCTGGCTTATATTAGCTTGGTCCACAACCATGTCCAGCCCAAACATAGCCTTTCCATCATGCATCTCCATAAAATTCGGAGAAGATGGTGTCGTTGTCGCCGCCGTCGACGATGAAGACCCAGATCCGGTGGTGGTGGCAGTGCTCTCGACTGGGCTGTGCCCGAGCTGGGCGAGGTATGCAGCATGACGCATTCGGACGTGGACCATTTCAGCCTGCGCGATGGCAAGCTGAGTTTGGAGGAGTTCAATCTGTTGCTGGAGGGATGAGATTGCACCTACGCAGCCATAGACTGGGTCGCGGACGCGAGCGTTTGCCTCATACACCATGCTGCTCACGGCATCGCTCCGGTGTTGCACCGGCAGTTCCTGTAGAATCACCAGTGAATATTTGCAGTCTATTGTTTTAGGATATAAGAAAGATATCGCTATTTCAATTATAATTGTTTATTATTTAGTGGACACAGTAATATATACGTGAGTGAATAAATATGTATGCAAATCAATGTGGATACTAATTGCAATGACAAATTATGGTCAAACAGGAAATGTTAGTACAAAACAGGGAACAGATTCATGATTCTGATTCATTGCATTAGTGTCTGTTTTTGGGCTAGTGCAGTACAAAATAACTCGGGATTAACATACTGATCCAAGGTGAAAACTGTTTATGCAATATTCTTGCGCTGAATTGAGATTAATGATAATTTCTTCGTAATACGAAATAGATATTAAAAGCGACCTCACATATCCAAGATTTATTTCCTCTATTAGTCAGCCAGTGGACCGCGGACACGATCCACCACTTCAAGAATTTTGAAAGTTTTGCCTAGGTGATGACATTTTCCAAAGAATCATTGGGCAAAATAAACATTGGGTCCTGTTGTAACATAGCGATGGCGATTTGATTGGAAGTGTGATAGAAGTAGATGGGCCTCGTTACCAGTAGAAAATTTGGTAATTGATTAAAAATGATGGATTAGATTAACATAGATTCCTCTCAATTTTCCTTACCTAAAGCAAGAAATCAAAGGCAGCTGTCACCTATACAATAATTAATAATAAATTAATAATCCCTTATAATTAGTTGGTTTAAGCCCTTGTTTCCTCAAAGAGCAACATATGCTCTGCATGCTTCTGCTCCTTTTAGACAAACAAAGGGTCAGAGAGAAGCTGTCAGAATATCAAATTTCTGCAGTTCTTTTTAAGGATAAAGTGTTTTCTTGATCCCCTCAAATTCAGATCCCCAAATTCAGATGAATTAGGTTCACCCCCCTGCTTTCGAAAACATTCAATTACTTTTGTTCAGTAATTTTCTGTTCTTACCCTGTAAGTTTCTGTTCTTTGTGTGCTTATCCAGTAACTTACTTTCTTTCTTCATCATCATCTTCTTCTTGTGTTCTTATCTAGGAACTCAATTTTGTCTTTTTTTTTTTTTGGATAAATGCCAATTTCTCTTAGACCATCTCCAGCAGGTAGGCAAATTTTTACTCTCTCTCTCCTACCAAACACCATAACCATATCATTCCAACATATACACCACCATATATTATTAATTCATTTTTGCTTATTATTTCATATATGTTATTGTTATTATTGCCACTCATATATTTATAATTTTTTATTAAAGCAATAAATAATATATAATATATAAATATATTAATTTTTTTGGTGTCCAAATTATACAAACTTAGTCTCTATTTATAGATCTTGAAAAATAAAGAATAATGGTGCAAAAAAAAAAATTAAATTCAAATTTTTTAAATGCCTAAAACTCAATTTAAAAGAAAGGAAAAAAACTAAATTTGATGGACCAATAAAATCCTGCCACGTCGCGTGTGGCAGGGATTATGGGGGGCTTTTGATTTTTTAGTTTAATTTAATGCAGCTATGGGGCCCACTGTGGCCGATTTCACCATAGGGAAAATTTTCCCCTTCTGCTCTTCTTTTCAATTTTCCCCTCCCCTTTCCCCTCCTGCTGCACCCAAAAGTCCCTCAATTCCCTTCCTGCTACAAGTAGTCTTATAAAGAGTGTGAGAATTTCGTGAAACAATGATTTGTTTTGTTTGAACTCTTAGGACTATTGGTCTACTGAAAAGTCTCAGGCTCCTGTGCTCTTTGACAAGGGTATGACTAAATTATTATTTCCAAGGACACTTGTTATGTACACAAAAAAAGGAGAAGGTTTAGAGCTCCCAAGCTCGACTATGATGCATACTTGTTTAACTAATGGGCGCAGTGCTGTGAGGGGTATACATCGGGAAGAGGAGGAGGTAGAAAAAGGAGAAATGCTGTTCAAGGCCACTATTGGGGAAAAACAAGAAAAGAAACAGAAAAGGAAGGATAATTAAGAAATAGTTTCCACCGCTTATTTTTCTCTTTTAGAAACAAGTAGCTAGAGAACAAGTAGGACTTCAGATGCAAAATGGCACAAAAATGGTGTCGATTCTTTTCTTCCCAAATCCTTTCATTTTGAATTTGGAGTTGTAGTGTCATTTTAAAAGGTGTGCTTGGCACGCTCTAAAACTGGACCAGAAGTGAGCCTTGACCCAGTTTCAAGTTTGTTATTGATCGGCAAAATAGAAGCCACAAAACCTGTTTAGTTTTGAACCACCATCTCCTCTCCTTGGTCTAGCTCTAAACCAGCTTAGAATAGAATTGGATCAGGATTCAACCTGACTAGTGTTTAGGTGACTGACAAACACAACCTAAGCTTGCTGCACTGAACAGAATGATGTGTTACTAATGTGATTAGCATGATAGATTTCTAAATTCTACCACGTCTCATGTTTCATTCAAGACCCAAGCGTTTCGTTAATTTGGGTTGGGTTGCTTGAATCAAACATGTATGAGAGAGAATTATGACAGGCGAGTGGAAAGCAGCCTAATGAGTACTCAAAAAAGAGTTAGAAAATGGAAAATGGTTCCTCCATGTGAATAATTTTCTTTGAAGGGAAGAAAGAAACCTATGCGAAGGCTAATTTTTTTAAAAAAAAAACAGGAAACTCATAACATTTCTCAGAAATACATTTCCAACATGCAAGACTCATCACGTCTACCGATCAAATTTGATGCGGTTGTCCAAGACATCAGAAATTGGAGTCTAAAATATTTGCTCAAGAGGGAAATTATAAGTTGCAGCTAAGTGACCAGCGAGTTGGTGAAATTACCTGCAAGAGCTTGTTGACATTGCTAGCTCCGAAGACCTTGTGCACATTAGCAAACTTCTGAGGCTCATCAGCGGGGAAATAAGGAGCAAACAAGCACTCTTGTGTGCATCTCCTCCTCAACAATTTACAAGCTGCGCAGGGTGAAACCGCCCCTTGCTTCCTACTCCCTTCCTTCATCGCTTCACAGAACTACGCTAGCTCTAGCTGAACAAATGGGCAAGTGGGTGGGGGGAGGGTAGAAGGGAGAGTGAGAGGGGGCGGGTATTTGAAGTGTGTGGATATCCACATTGGGTAGCGCCAGCGGGGTCCACAGTGTAGATTTTGGCGACAAGATGGAGGAGTGGGGTAACCCACATCCTTTTAACTATTTGTGTGATGCTGGGCTACTGTTTATGCGTACAGAATGTAGAGTATGTATGAGAGATTGAGAAGGGATGGGGGAGGATATCTCTGCTCATGTTCCCCCTGTCACCCACTCTCTTGATCTCTGTTGGTGGTGTTCTAGTTGATTACTGACTGTACTATTTGTGTGTTGTGTGTGAGAGAGAGGGAGAGCACTTTGATGCTGGGATTAGGTTCAGACTGGAGCAGATCAGAGATTGGGCCCGGTTCAGTGGTAGTTTGGACTGGTGGCAGGGGTTGTTTAAGGTGGGGGATGGGTTTCTTGATCTTTCAACTTAAAAAAAAAAAACTTGCTCTGTTGCACCTTGAATTTCATGGCGATTTCTTGGTTTTTAAGCTAGAAAGGTACAAATACTGGGACCATGAAAGACTTGTGATGTGTTATTTTCTTGTTCAAATATTCTTGAGAGCAATGATAATTTCCATATTATCAAGCTTGTTTGTTTTCTCATACTTAGCCCCAGTTGTGAATCATGAAAGTAAAAAATTCTTTTGTCTTCTTTCACTCTACTAATCAAAAGGTTGAAAATGGGCTATACATTGAAAGTAGTGTGTATTATGACTGGAAAAGTATATATAACTCAAAAGTATGAAGGCTTAAGCAGCATATGGATTGTTTCTTCCTCACTTGCAAAGAACCATCATAACACTAATGATGTTGTTGTTCTTGTTGTTGGTCTAACCTTGACAACATAATAAATGCAAAAATTATCAGATTAGTATGTTTTATTGACCTTATGTTAGATATTAGTATATTTTCTTACTTTGACGATAATATAGTATATTTTTACTTCGGCGATAATATAGTATATTTTGTGGATCACGATGACAAATATACATTTTCTTTCGCTAAAAAGTCAAAATTTTGTCCAAATAGGGTCATGTGAGGTGCCACGTGCTTCTAACATGGTTGCCAACTTAAATGGTAATTAGAGTCAATTAAATTAGCTGAAAATGAGTTTTCTCAAATTAGGGCTTAAAAAAGTTAGGATTAAAGTGAGGGGTGTTTTTCTTCCTCCTGGAGTTAAATTGGTGATAGTAACTGAAATTGCAGATGAATGCATCTTCAATTTTAGTTGCCCTAACAAACCTAACATTAGGAAGAAGAAAAATACCCCCAATTTGAGCCCTAACTTTCTTAGCCCTAGTTTGAGGAAAAACTCTCATTTTAGCTTATTTTAAGGATCCCGACTACCATCCACATTGGTAGCCGCGTCAAATGCACATGACTCTATTTGGGTGGAATTTTGGCTCCGAGTAAAAAATAGAGATATTCCTCACCATGGTCCATAAAATATAACATATCGTTGTCGAAATAAGAAAAATATACCAATCTATCACATAGTATCAACAAGAGTAAAACTCCTATAAACTTAAATGGATAGCAATCATTTGTCCACTAATTATTTTATCCATTGATTTTGTACCGAGATTTGTGCTGGTATGTGATACAAATCACTACACAAATCTCAGAAATAGCCTTGATGTGTAACACAAATATCAAAGCATACTGAAGGGATAAAAAAATAGTGGACTTGTGCTCTTATTCACTTGACTTTATAAAAGCTTCACTCCAATCAACAAAATATATCAATGTGATAATTTTGTCCATAATAAATTGTAAGAAAGAAAGAAAAAAACCCGAAAATTTTTATAAAATAGAAAAGGAGAAACGACGGGATGTAGTTTTGGTCATTTTCGGGGGCCCACGCCATCATGTCGGGCTTCGTAAAGCTAACGTAAGAAACGGTCAACCGCTCTCATTGTGGCGATGGAGCCTACATGGCTATGGTTGCGGGCTAAGTGCTTTTGCCCTACTTCCCTACCTTCAAACAGTTCTGCCCCTTTATGGCAAAATATTCAGTGTACAAATATCACACAGGGACGCGGAGATACGAGGCACAATCAAGGCACAGCGCCAGTTTATTTCTCATTAGGAAATGGTATAGGCAGACCACCAACCACATCTTGGAACACACTCCCCTCTCTCAGCTACAGTATACGGGGCCCACATGATTTTTTTTTTAAAAATTTCATGTGGACCCCGTATACTGTAGCTGAGAGAGGGGTGTGCCACAAACTGTGGTTCGTGGTGTGCCTGTAGTGCCACCCTTTCTCATTTTAGTATTAAGCACGCTTGTTGCTACGCGTATTATTTATAAATATGTATTTATTGCTAAATTGATAATATAGTTTTTATATATAACTATTTATAAAAAAAATTATGATCAATTACTATTATTTATGTAGTAAATTTTCAAATTAGTTAATAAAATAATATACCAATTAGCAAATTTTATCAGTTTTATTTAATATAGCCAGAAATGATTTATATTTATAAAATATCTGGTAAGTGTTAAATTCATCATTTGTAAGAAAAAAATATGAACACTATTTTTAAGGTTGAAAAATATTGATTCAGTTTAAACAGTGTGTAAAGAGCCATAAAAGTGCAGCATAGAAAGCATGTCTAAGCGATAAAAATTATATTACGGGGAAAAATCATTACAATGTGAATAGTATAGCTAGGGCTGAAAATTTTCCTATGGGATAAACCATAAATTTAATATTTGAATCACTCTGTAGCAAAATATTGTTTACTGTAGCACAAATAATAATTTTCTTGGGGTTTGCCTTTTTAAGTTTATATATAATATAATATATATTATATATTATAATTATATATCATATATATATATATATATATATATAATATAGAGGAGAGAGAGGAGAGAGGATGAGAGAGGAGAGAGAGAGAATTATGGGTATGCTTGTACAAGCACAAATTTTATTGCTTAGTAGTGATGGTGTCACATCCCCAATCCACTAATTACTCATGTGAAGTGGTCTCTCCCATTTGACAAGATGGAGCGCGAGATGTGACACCTCCACTTACCAAGCGACAACTGTTTTGTGGCTTCGTTACCAAGGCTACCCATATCTTTCATATATATATATTATATATATATATATATATATATACTATATCATATATGGCGGGCGGTTCGAATTTCATCAAATTAGACACTAAAATTCAAGCATTAATTTTAAATTGAAATATTTTGTTCAATATAAAAAGACTCCATTTTTAATATAGGGCAAATTGCGGATAGACCCCTTATACTTGTAGCCTAATTGCTGAGTTTTATTGGGCAGATAGACCCGTGTTTGATTGTCCAAAGTGCTTGATAGACCTTCTCAATGAATTCTTTTTCACTCGCCAAAAAGTCAAAATCAGCAATTGGGATATAATTGGAGGTTCTATCCCAATTAACCCTTGATGTAAGAGAAAACTTATAAACAACATATATTTTTTGGAGAAAAATATTAAAAATATTTACATCCGCTTTTTAAAAGAGTGTATCAGCACCGTAGGCAGTGGCGTAACCAGGATTATTTTTTGCACTGGACGAAAAATAAATGGGTCTACAAGTATGTAGAGACACATGTGCATCCTTTTTAATTGATAGGTGTACGAACCTAATCTTACCGTGTAAATTTCTCAAATCCAGGTTTGGTCCAAGCTGAGCTAGATGCAGTCTTGCAGAGCAATGTGAGAGCATCTCCAACAGTTTCCCCATCTTCTTGGTATTCTAAAATTTAAAGAATTTTGAGCTTTTTTTTTGTCTAACAGATTCCTCATCTCATTCCCCAAAATGGGGATAGGAGAGAAAAAATAGAGAGCCTTCCCCAAATCTGCAGCATTCTGCAAATATTTGGGGAAGTATTTTTTCACGTTCTTCTAGACTCAACCCACAAAAAACAACTCTATCTCCTCATTATAATAATAAATAATTTGGTCAAAATGGGGATTCTTCAAAATAATAAATAATTTATTATTTATTAGTCAAAGATGTAGAATATTTTTATTATTGTAATAAATGCATGATTCTTCAAAATGGGGAAGCTATTGGAGTTGGAGCAAAAATAATTTGGAGAATATGACATTTGATTCCCCATTTTGGAGAAATTTTTGGGGAAGCCGTTGGAGATGCTCTGACAATGAGTTTCTGAGTACTTATGCCTCTCGAATAATGAATAAATTTTCTGTCCACAGACTCATGGGTAATTAAGCTATAAGACAAATGAGTTGACTTCATATAAAATATTCAATTTAATGAAGCTAACTGTAAATGAGATATTTTTCTGCTAATTGTTGATTTCGGAACAATACTGCAACTGGTAGAGAAGATGCATGATGCTTTTAAATATACTTGATATTGTCCGGCTTAGGTTTCAAAAAGTGCAGTTTATGAAGGCTTCTCATTTTTCTTAGAATGAAACTTTATTAATTATGACCAACAAATATAGGCACTAAACTTTATGTATAATCTATCAACTAATCTCTTCCATGTGGTCTTGCCTCGATAGTAATGAAAGCAAAACATAGGTATCTTCTTCACAAAACGTGTCAAGACTTTATAGGGGAAAACGTGAGATTAGGAAACGAATGAGGTTAGTTAATCTTTGTTAGTTTGCTTATCTGTATTAGGTTCATTAATTAAGAGAACAATACTAGTTACTTTCTTATCTAGCTTCTCGGAATGCACAATGGTTAGGTTAAGTAATGTATCTTTTGTTTGTATTGGTGGCTAAGAACTTAGATGGCACGTGAAGAGTTATATTTTAGGGTTATTTTATATATTAGTACCTACCCACTGCGGATGATTCTGAATATTAGAAAGTTTTAACATGGCTACATGATCTCGGTTTCGATTCCGGGCCGGGTTATTTTTTTTTTAAAAAAAAATAGTCCCTTAAAATCTATGAAGTTGCTCATTAGTTCCTCATCCTATTGTTATTGTAATTTGGTCCCTCAATCACCAAACTATCCTCAGCTTATATCTTTTTAAGGGTCGTTTGCAATTTGCCGCTCTAAAGTTTTCACATTTTTAAAACTTTGATTCCCCAAAGTTTTTTTGACATCTTGATAACCCCAATCTTTTTTTAATATTTTGATACAAAAAGTTTACATAATTTTTAGCTTTCATACAAAATAGATTCCACATTTTCTACTTTTGATACCTCAAAGTTTACGCTTTTTTAACTTTGATACCCTAAAGTTTGGGAGTATAAACTTAGGGTACTAATGTTGGATTTAATCTAATAAATCTATTTGTGGGCACGTATGATTAATCAATGTGTATTGCTATCTTTCAGGATAACCCACTAAAGTGATCAATTAATTTGGGTTAATGAGTATTTAAATAAATCATGGGGTTATATGTGCAGATACCAGGTTGTAATTGTGATTTGTTGAGGGGCCAAATTGCAAATTTACAATATCTATAAATAAGGGGTTATGGTCCCTAATCTAGGGTTACATTCTCTAATTCTCTTCACCCCCATCTAGAGAGAAATTCGGCTATAGAGAAACCCTAAGGTTAGAAGATCCAAAACTCATCTCAGGTTTCATCTATGGATTTATGTATAAGCTTCCGCTCTTTTGATTATTGTTAATCTCTTCGAATTAATCATGGCTTTATGGTTTTAGATCTTAAGTTTTTATTAGATCTAACAACTAAAGCTCAAATAACTCTTTTTCCGAAGAACATGTGTTCTAAGGGGGGGTTAGTCACCTAGAACTTAAAATTAGAACTGGGATAATCTGTGGGATAAAATTTTAAGGTGTTAGTCACATAGAACTAAACCTAGAACAAAATTTTAAGGTGTTAGTCACATAGAACTAAAACTAGAATAAAATTTTACAGTGTTAGTCAAGCAGAACTTTAACAAAACTAGAATTGGGATAATTGTACAAAATTATCCCACATTTTTTATTTTTCTATACAAAAATGAGAGTTCTAGTCTCTCAAATTATTCCAAGTTTTAGCTTGGAACTATGTGGTAAAAAACTAGAACTCGTATTTATTTTGTTATTTTTTATTTTTTTCTTTACTTATTTCCTATTATGGTTATCACCATCATTAGACCATCATCATAATAATAATTGTCAATATCTTATAGTCTAACCAAAAGTTATTTAATAGTAACGAATATTCTTGTAAGCAATTATCAATTAATAATAGTAAGTTTAAAATACATAAATAGTATTTATATCTTCAAAATGCATAAATATATACTTCATGATTATAAAAATTTATCCCACGTTATTTTATCAAAATATCCTGCTTCACAAAATTGTTCCTAGTTATCCCACTAAAATATTCCACTAGCGAAATATTATTCCACTTTAACAATTATCCCATTTTACATGAAAATGTCTCAATTGACTAACACCCCCTAAGAGACAAATCACAACTAAGGGATATTTATTGAGATTTGCGAGACCCCTTAGAATTTGAGAGACTTATGAGCAACTATTGAGATTTGAGGGACTAGTATGTATATACTGAAGATTTAAGGGAATGATATCTAAGGGGCTATTTGGTTCAAATATCAAAATTTTAGGATTTGTAATCTCATAGAGAATTTCAAACTTATAGGGTTTTATACATGCTTTGGGATTTCTAATATTTTGTTTGGTTCAACATTATTATAAAAAAAAGTAAAATTTATAATTTATAATATCTTGTTTGGTTCAAACCCAAATTATATGATAACAAATTCTAAAAAAGAAGAAGTAGTAAATATACTTACCTTGGTGAGGTTACCTCCACGAGAAAATAAAATACAATAGTATAGAAAGAGAGGTAAACATACCCATTTATGAGATTTGCGAAATCCTCTCCAATTGAGACGATTTAGCAAATTCTAAAATGTGGGTGTTTTTTTGCATTTTGGGGATTCAATATTCAAAAAAATTATTGAAACAAATACCAAATATGAAATCCCAAAACTCAAAAAAGTACATTTTTTGATCCCAAAATTTATAATTAACTCCAAATGTCAAAAATCTGCTTGAACAAAACAGCCCCTAAATAACCCTATACTTTGTAAGGATTGGTACGCTCCTATAATATAAGAGTTAATGCTATTTATCGACATTCGGATTTGTATCTTCCGCTGGATCTTGCCAATTACGAATGATATTTGTGTTAAGCGTGTAGAATCAGAATTAGTCTGTTTACTAAGATTAGATGAAGAGCACCTTTGAGCATCTTCCTCTTAAACAATATACTCTTCACCACTAAATAATTGATTTTCTTTGGCTTTAAGCACAAATTTACAACTAATATTGTGACTTTTTTTTTGCAGATTTGATTTATCGTTAAAGATACATCCATTCAAAAAAAGGAAGCGATAAATAATGAGTTGCAGGAACCAACTTCATGAAAAATAAACTATATTGACATTTGGGTGTGATTCGTTTTGATAGTCAATTAGATATCGTGCTTATAACCGCCTTTATATAGGAGTCTGAGTCGAAATATTAGGCGCAAATTAATCTATGATGATCTTCTTCATAATAATTTAATGCCATTTTCCTCAAAAATAATTTTATTTATACATCACTATTACAAATAGGGTACTCCGATCAAGTTGCACAAAACGGTTATGCGCTAATTATTATTGCAAACATGGAATTAAGCTTGTTGTTGTGCTTACAAGCCTGTATACAAATCAGTGAAATCACTCGTGCTTTATTGGATTAGGTGGCGAGTCCTCATCTTCTATTTAAATAAGTTTGTACTCTCTACATTGAAAAAGATTTGAACAACCAACCCCCCCAGCAACAAAAAAAAAAAAAAAAAAATCGTCTACTTTGATAGTTTTGATAAATAAAATACAAGATAAAAAAAAAAAAAAAAAAAAAAAAATCGTCTACTTTGATAGTTTTGATAAATAAAATACAAGATAGTATAGGAACGTGTCCTTTTAAATGCAACAATAACATAGGAGCTTTTTGGTACAATAGCACACAATATTTTGTACCACGTAGCAATGAAATAATCAGCCCTACTCTAAACTGTTGGTTTCAAACTCACAATACTCACATCAGATTGATCGAGTTTTCATTTATGGTAAAAAAAGTGATAACGAAAAAAATATAATTTCAAATTTTAACTTGCTAAAGCATCAAGTGAAGTTTTATGTAAAACAGAAATATAAAATCAAGAAAATATATAATTTACTTATAAGAATTTTCACACCTCACAATAATTTTTACATTCCCAACGGTTTATTCATCCACACAATAAAGGACAAGTTAGGTGGGAAAGCGCGCTTGATCATTTCGTGAGCACTCCTTTTCTTCTACTCCTTTTTGCTATTTTCAGTCCTCTTAAATCTTCGGCAAAATTGTGTCAATGCCTTAAAATTAAAAACTTCATGTGCTGCAGCTTCTTTGAATTTTTTTATGTGTTTTAGCTAATAAATTGAAGATCTATGTTCTGCAGCTCTCCTTTAGCAATTATTATCTGTCAACTAAGCAGAGAGAGAATAAAAAATAAAAATCCCCTAAAATACCCTTATCTCCTCTATTCTTTCATGTTAAGTCTAAAAGCAAGTTGAACTAGACTTAACATGAAAGTCTAATTTCCTGTTAAGTTCAATTTAATTCATGTTAAGTCTAATTTAATTCCTTTTAAATATAATTTAAATCATGTTATGTCTAATTTCAAGTTGAATTAGACTTAAAACAAGCAGCATAAAATTAAACTTAAAACAAGTTGAATTAGACTTAACATGATTTAAATTAAACTTAACACGAACCGAATTGGACTTAACATGAACCAAATTAGACTTAATACGATTTAAATTGGACTTAACATGAACTGAATTGGACTTAACATGAACCGAATTGGACATAACATATAATCCATGTTAAGTCTATTTTATTTTATTTTAAGTCTAATTTTATGATAAGTCCAATTTAAATTAGACTTAAAATGATTTAAATTAGACTTAACAAGATTTAAATTAGACTTAAAACGATTTCAATTAGACTTAAAATGATTTAAACTGGACCTAACAAGAACCAAACTGGACTTAACATGAATCCAACTGGATTTAGCACGAATCAAGCTGGACTTAACATGAACCAAACTGGACTTAACATGAACCAAACTGGACTTAACATGAACTAAATTGGACTTACCAGTAAACTAGATTAAAATTAGACTTAAAATGAATTAAATTAGATTTAACATGAATCAAATTGGCCTTAATATGAAGTAAAATTGAACTTAACATGAAATTAGACTTAAAATAAGTTAAAATAGACTTAACATGATTCATGTTAAGTCTAATTCAACTTATTTTTAGACTTAAAATAAGTTGAATTAGACATAACATGATTTAAATTAGACTTAAAAGGAATTAAATTAGACTTAACATGAATCAAACTGGACTTAACATGAATCAAATTGGACTTAACATAAAATTAGACTTAAAACATGTTAAATTAGACTTAACATGATTCATGTTAACTCTAATGCGACTTATTTTTAGACCTAAAACAAGTTAAATTAGACTTAACATGATTTAAATTAGACTTAAAAAGAATTAAATTTGACTTAATATGAATTAAATTGGACCTAACATGATAGATCTAGAGAGAACGAAGAGGGAGGAGAAAATAAGGGTATTTTGGGTTTTTATGTTTGTTTCTCTCTCTGTGCTTAGTTAGCATGATAATTATATAAAAAAGGCTGTAGTATATGATGTGATATTTTTTGGGGCTGAACCACATGAAAAAAAAAGTATAATGGCTACAGCACATGAAGGTTTTACATTTGAGGGCATTGACATAATTTTCCCTAAATCTTTTCACCCCTACGTTAAAAAAAACATTATACAAAAACTTAAAGGTGGAGACAAAAGGAACTATTGCACAAGCAATAATGAGTATCTCCTCTTTATTTAATTTCCTTGTTCCTATCACTCTAAATCATCCATGATTTGGATTTCAACTATATTACAATTTATATATTGGATGTATACCCCATCTCCAAATCTTTAGGACACATGTGCAATCCCTTTTATACATTTTATAATTAGTTTTCTAATATTTAATATTTTAATGTTACAATGGCCATTCAACACTTTTAGGGATGCTAAACAAAAGGCCAAAAAAGTATATTCAATTTGAGCATGCCATTTCTATTAGAATATCACCCTCGTGAGTAGGGGTGTGCAACGGTCGGTTCGGTTTGGTTTTTTTCCAAAATTTGAACAACCGAACCGAACCGCCTATAATTCAAAACCGAATCGAATTGTTGCAAGTCGGTTCGGTATGGTTCGGTTCGGTTTGTTCGATTCGGTTTGTTCGATTCTAACTTTATCAAACTTCTTATCAAACAACAAATTGTGTTAAAGAAAAAAAAGGTATCAACAAAGTAGGAGATTATGAAGCATTACACACCGATATAATGATATTGTTTTCAACCCATAATGATTCAGAAAATTAGTTTAGGGTTTGAGTTTTTGACTCTTTGGGGACGTGTCGGGTAGGGTTTGAGATCAGAATGGGTAGTATTACACTATATTCGGCCGGTTCGGGTCGGTTCGGGTTGAAAAGTTTTCAAACCGATCCGAACCGCCCTATACTCATAAAACCGATTTTTTCGGGTCGGTTCGGTCGGTTTTTTTAGTTTGGACCGAACCATGCTCAACCCTACTCGTGAGTGTTCCGAGCCTTTACGAGAGCAGTCTAATCCCTAAATTGTCATTCTTAGGCGGGGAAAATGTGTCAAGGCCTCAAAAGCACTATCTTCATGTGTTGTAGCTCTTTTATTTTTCTTTCATGTGGTTCAGTCTTTTAAAGTGTGACATCTTGTGCTGCAGTCCTCTTTTAGTAATTATTATATGCCAACTAAACATAGAGAGGGGGTAAAAAGTAAAAAACCTCAAAATGTCCTTATCTTCTCTCCTCAATCCCTCAAACCCTAGCGCTCTCTCTCACGAGCTCTCATCGAGTCTCTCTCTCTCTCTCCTCTCTCTCTAAAACCAATGGCTTTCTCAAGCTCGTCTCTCGTCGTCCTGGCTATGGCCCTCCTCGCTGTCGCCACCTCCGCCCAGGCCCCGGCGCCGTCTGCGGCCCCCACACTTTCCTCCCTCCCACCCCTCACCATGCCCCCCCCTTGCAGGTGCCCCCTGTGGGCTCCCCTCCCTTTGGAACCCCCTCTGATAGCTCCAGCGTCCCCGGAGTCTGATTTGTTAGCGGGTAGGCCCTCGTCGTGTCCGCCATTGCCGTCACAGTCTACGCCTTTTAGTTAGGTTGATTTTAGATATAGTTTCTAATTTATTATTGTTATTATTGTTGTACCATTATTATTGCTGTTATTATTATTATGATTGAGTTCCTTTTTTCCCCTTTTGTTGTTGATCATTTGTAGACATTGTCACTTACGAGAGTGATTAGCTGAGAGTGGTGGTGATTTGTGTATTATTTGTTGTTATTATTTTTTTTAGTAAAAATTCTTATTAGAACTGTGTTAGTTCTAACTTAGTTTATGTTAGTTCTAACTCAGTTCATGTTAACTCTAACTCAGTTCATATTAGTTCTAATTTGTGTTAGTTCTAACTCAGTTCATGTTAGTTCTAACTCAGTTCGTGTTAGTTCTAATTCATGTATTAGAACTAAACACGAATTGTATTAGTTCTAACTCAGTTCGTATTAGTTCTAACTCAGTTCATGCTAATTCTAACTCAGTTCGTGTTAGTTCTAACTCATGTTATTTGTAACTAATTCATGTATTATTTTAAAGGACAAATAATTTGTGTTAGTTCTAACTCAGTTCGTAATAGTTTTAATTCATGTATTAGAACTAAACACGAACTGTGTTAGTTCTAACTCGGTTCATATTAGTTCTAATTTATGTATGAGAACTAAACACGAAATGTGTTAGTTCTAACTCGGTTCGTGTTAGTTCTAACTCAGTTCATGTTAGTTCTAACTCAGTTCATGTTAATTCTAACTCAGTTCGTGTCAGTTCTAATTTGTGTTAGTTCTAACTCAGTTCATGTTAGTTCTAGCTCATGTTAATTCTAACTAATTCATGTATTATTTTAAAGGGCAAATAATTTGTGTTAGTTCTAACTCAGTTCGTAACAGTTCTAATTCATATATTAGAACTAAACACGAACCGTGTTAGTTCTAACTCGGTTCATGTTAGTTCTAATTCATGTATTGGAACTAAACACGAACTGTGTTAGTTCTAACTCGATTCCTGTTAGTTCTAATTCATGTATTAGAACTACATATGAACTGTGTTAGTTCTAACTCGGTTCGTGTTAGTTCTGATTTGTGTATTAGAACTAAACACGAACTATGTTAGTTCTAACTCGGTTCATGTTAGTTCTGATGATACGAGTTGCCGTGCGAGCACCTTTGATCGCGGAATTATCAAAGGTGGGTTGAGAAGAAGATGACAGAAACACAAGCACAATTCAGTATGGCGAAGAAAAATACATTCTCTAGATTATGAAGAACAAAAGATTACAATCTCTCCCTCATAATCTCACTAGAATCGAGAACAACCTCTCAATCCTCTCTAAACCCTAATACAACGATTAGAATCTCTCTCTGATCTAAGATCTCATAGATCATCACAATCTAAACTCTAATCCTTTTGATCAGGATCTCACTTAGACCTAAAACCCTTTAGATCTACATCTTGACCTTTCTTCTCCTGTTTAGAACCCTAAACAGTCACTATTTATAGGGTTTACAACGTGGTGGCAATCTGGTACATAACCAAAACCAAACTAAACTAGAATTCCTTCAAAACAGAAACCAAGTCTGCCCAGGAAATCTCGATGAGTCGACTCGTGACTGAGACGAGTCGACTCATGATCACCAGTCGACTCATGGTCGACTCAAATGTGCACAAACTGTGCTGGCCTGCATGAGTCGACTCATGATTTTCATGAGTCGACTCAGCAGAAGAATTTTGCTATCTGGAGGCATTTTCTTGAGTCGACTCATCAACCCGTCAGTCGACTCATCAACCGTCAGTCGACTCATAAACCCATCAGCCGACTCATCAGGCTGAGAACTAAAATATTTGATTCTTCGTTCTTCCACTCGCTTCACGCTCCATCCTGTGCTCCGCCGTGTCGCTTCACACCACTATTCTCAAGATATCATGAGAATCACCTATCCTCAAGCTCCCATGAGGATCGCTTTTCCGAAGAGAAGATACACCCGTATCATCTGATTTGTGTATTAGAACTAAACATGAACTGTGTTAGTTCTAACTCGGTTCGTATTAGTTCTAACTCAGTTCGTATTAGAACTAACACGAATTGCGTTAGAATTAACACGAACTGAGTTAGAACTAACATGAACTGGGTTAGAACTAACACAGTTCGTTTTTAGTTCTAACTTTCATGTTAGTTCTAACTCAGTTCGTGTTAATTCTAATGCAATTCGTGTTAGTTCTAATACGAACTGAGTTAGAACTAACATAGTTCATGTTTAGTTCTAATATATGAATTAGAACTAGCATGAACCGAGTTAGAACTAATACAGTAAATGTTTAGTTCTAATACATGAATTAGAACTAAGAAGAACCAAGTTAGAACTAACACAGTTGTGTGTAGTTCTAATACATGAATTAGAACTAACAAGAATCGAGTTAGAACTAACACAGTTCGTGTTTCTAATACATGAATTAGAACTAACATGAACCAAGTTAGAACTAATACAGTTCATATTTAGTTCTAATACATGAATTAGAACTAACATGAACCAAGTTAGAACTAACACAGTTCGTGTTTAGTTCTAATACATGAATTAGAACCATTATGAACTGAGTTAGAACTAACACAAATTATTTGTCCTTTAAAATAATACATGAATTAGTTCTAATACATAAAATAATACATTAATTAGTTCTAATACATGAACTGAAGTATTTTTGAGTTTACTTAACCATTATTTTCATCATTGTGATTTTGCACGGTGACGGACGCGTCAAATGGTGCTGCCGAAGCCCAAGCCGAGGCGGCGAACGCGGTGGAGGTCG
>NC_033796.1:14279256-14345069 GCF_001876935.1 Asparagus officinalis
GTGAGAGAGGGGTCGCGTTGTGGGAGTAGGAGGGAGAGGTCTGGGCGGCGGCGAGAGGACGGGCAATGGTGGCTTTTTTGTGGTTTTTTTTGTAACTAGTTTGTTGCTACTGTGGAGAGAGGAGGGCATTTTGAGGTTTCTTTACTTTTTATCCTCTCTCTATGCATAGTTGACAGGTAATAATTGCTAAAAGAGAGCTGTGGCACAAAATGTCATACTTCAAGGGGCTGAACCTAGGGGTGCCAAACCGTATCCGTATCGGAGGAAATATCCGTAACCAACAGATACGAATATGGTTACTCAAATCTATAACCGATAGGATATGGTTACGGATATGGTTTTGTAGTGAAATATCGGTATCCGTATCTGAAAATATCCGAATACATATTGGTCATACTCTTACGATAGTTTCAAGTCTTAGATTATGGATTTGTGATTAATTTTGATGATCAAAATGTCTAATCTTAGCTTTTCAATCATAATGAACATATTAACGAACTCTTTTTGTATCACATGACTATATTTTTCTGAATACTATCTAGTTTTCTAATATCCTTTTTGTATCCACATGCATATTCGTTTATATATCCGCATCTATATCCGTAACCATATCCGATTTTGGCGGATATGGATATGAATTTTTCTTACCGACGTATATCCGTAGCCGAGATGAGTAAGCGGATAAGGATATGCTAAGTGTCATATCCGAGCCGTATCCGCTCCGTTAACACCCCTAGCCTGAACCACATGGGGAAAAAGTGAATGAGCTGCAACACATGAAGATAGTGTTTTTGGGTTTTTGACACAGTTTTCCCATGCAAAATGCTTTGATAGGAATTATACTTTATGCACCATCATTTAGAATACGAGACTGTTTGAAATCAATCAACAAGTATTCGTAATAAGTTCATTAGTCCATTTTTACAATCGAAAAATGTTGAGAGTTTTGTTAGAATGCGATGTCTCACCTTGCGATTCTTTTCTCTTTAAATACTCTGTAGAATTAGAAATAAAAAGTCCGATTCTTTGCTTGGATGAATTTCATGCATATACTTGAAGTCTGACAACGGTTTAGTCATCGTTTAGTAGGGTGTATGAAGCGGGAAGATAAGATGAAAGGAGGTCCAATGAGATGTAAGGAAGTATATACCTCTTGTTCTTTTTGTTTGATAGGAGGGGGTGAGAGAGAAAAGAATTTAATTTGAAGTTCATTTTCTCTTGAATCTCTCCAATTTAAAGGGATCCACGTCTCTTCTCATTTTTAGTTCATTTTAAGTTATCCCCTACTCTAGCTCACTTCCCTTTTGGTTCACTAGTGGGCAAGAATAGGATTAGGAATCCAGTTTTTTTTTTTATGGATTCCTACTTATTCCATAAAAATTTTTAAGACAAGTTTATATATTCATGGAATCCTTTTTTTCTTTCTTTCTATGTTTGTTTCATAACATGAAAAGATGGAATCTAACTTTATAGAAACCCTACAATTCCTAATCTTTAGTTTGGTTTGGAATGAGAAATTTTTAGGATAAAGGGTGAGTTCCAACGACTAGTTCCAACAGCTAGTATACCATAATTTGGGTTGTTTGCAATCTCCGCATGAACTTCATTTGGAGCTTGATTCATGTAGCGATCCCATAACCCATTCATTGTTTGTAGGACTTTATTGAAATACCTACTAACTGTTTCTCTATATCTTATGAACTTAGTCCTTATTATTCTATTTTAGTTTTATGACCCACTATACTTAGGAACATAGTGAGCTGTTCTTCGACTTGAACATGTCTGGTATCCTTTAACAAACCGGTTGCTTTCATTACTTCAGCAAGTTTTAAAAAGGCACTCAGTCTCATTCTAATATAAGACCAACAACTATTGTTCTAGCCTTCCAATACACGTTTGAAGTGAGCTTCTCTGCAATAAATATTTTTGATTTTTTCTTCCTTCGTACAAGATGAAATTCTCTTGCGCTTATCATGCATTCTAAGAATACAAGTTATTATCGTGACCATGACAGAAACAATTGTATTAGCACACATCATCTGCAATTGTTCTTCATCTACGTTATCCATCTACATCCATTATAAAATTAGCATATATTTATAACTTAATAGTTCTACTCAAGATTAAAAATAATTATATAGCTAATAAAAATATTAAAATTGTAATGAAGATATCTAAATATCCACAAACATGATATCAAGTAATGAAACAACTATTTCATATTTGCATCCTAAGCATGCACGCTACCCAAACAAATAAAAATTAGGTTTTCAGTCCATGGGTTTAATCGTTTGAAGGATGTATTCAATAAAAAATAATTCAGAGAATCGGAAATCATTAATCAACTATGTAACAAAATCCTTGATTCACAAGAGATTAGACATGTAATAATTTATCAAAACCAGCGTAGTCTAGTACCCATGTTCATTTCTTCAGATCAAGCACAATGAAATGATCATAAGAGAAGGGCGAAAAGTTTTATACCTGCAGTTGCCAAGGGGATAATTCAGAAATAGATGCTACAACCCTACCGAAGCCAACACACCCACTGAACGGAACAAACCCACCGAACCCCACCGACAGAAATCAAAGCAACAACCAAATACTAAGGTCGAGAATGGATCACCGACAAATAGCGTCGAGCCTCGTCTTCGAAAAATAAATCAAAGAAAGCTGAAGCCAACAAACCCACCAAACCGTAGATCAAGTTCGAGAAGGGATCACCGCTGCACAATGGTCGAGCCTCGTCTTCGAAAAGGAAATAGAAGAACATCCTGAGAGGAGGCGTGAAGAAGATTGAGAAGAGGCGGGAGATGAATAGCGGGAGCGGCTGATCCAGATCCAGGGTTCGTCGTGAAGAGGTGGAATCCGAAAAAGAAAAGAGAAAGGGATACGAGTTGTCAGCTTTTTGACACAAATCCGAGCAATTGAAGAGGATTTAGGTTTCCATAAAAAAACCCTATCGTTGCAACTTTATAGATTTTGAAATCTATAAAAAAATTTTTGAACTAAACTCAAGATTAGGATTCATAAAGAATCATTTATTTACAATTTTGTCATTGTCAGACCCAAATCTTATTCCTTTTCCATAAAAAGAGTGAAACAAACACCCATTACTCTACACTCTCTTCTAAAAACCTTCTACCAAGACCACTTTAGATTTTTATCCCTTCCCTTACTTAGCTCTGTACCAAATCAAGCCTTAAAAGTCACAAAACAATGTCCAAATCATCACATGGGTCTTTGAGGTCGAAAAATTTGTTATCTTTTACATTGCTTAGAAAGAAATCTTGATGTCAATATCAACTCACGGTATCCGATAACACCATGCAAGATTAAGAAAGCAACCTGCCATCAATTTTGTATGAGAAGGAGACAATAGTCAATATTTGCGTCCACGTTCAAATGTAGTAACTGGGGGAGATCAACGTTGTGGGGGCCAATTACAACTAGAGTATATTCGTCACTCCTTCAAAGTTTTGGATGCTGGTGAATTTTCATTGACAATTTTTGCTTCCTAGCCGTTGATAGACCCATGTTTTCCATGTATTCGTATTAAAATACCGTAATTCCTAGTACTATTAGCTCACTTCAAAACCCTTTTCTGAAAATCTTGATAGCTTATTTTAAAACTTAGGGTTAATTTCACAAACTTCGGCAACAATTTGGGGTGTTTTTCACATAACCTTCCTAAACTCTAGGGTGTCTCATAGAACACCTCCAAATTTTGGTCTTTTATCGCTAGACATTTCTATATAAAACTTGCAAATAAATAAAATTTCCTTGAAGTGAAAAACCCAAATTTAGAGGAGGGAATATGTTGCTAGTAAGTGGCAATTAGCAAAAGTTGAGATTTTTTTTCCAAATATAAATCCACTCAATGACATTTTAATTATTTGTAAATTACAAGTAAGGAGTACCATTGAGAAAAAGATGAAAGTTTAGATTTTGTGAGATGGCCAAAAGTTCAAAAGGGTTATGCGAGATAAACAAAGTTCAGAAAAGTTATGTGAAACACCCCCAAAGTTTAGGGGGGTTATGTGAAATTAACCCAAAAACTTATGATATTACGACCAACGTGTTTTGTTCTATGATTTTTTTTAGAAATCCATGAAAATGAGTTTCACATCAAGAATTCTATCAGAACCAAAGCTCATCCAAACTTTGTGTTCGCTTCGATAGAAATTTTAAGCATTATGTTTTCTCTTTAGATTTAACAGAGTGGGTGAGAAATACGCATCATATCCAACTTTCCATCCAACCTAGCCAAAAACAAAGAGATTTGAAAATTTTAGGACTTTAAGCAATTTTGTATTTATCAGAATTTTAAAGCTCAAATTTTAGAGGCAAACAGCCACGAAAGCCAATTGATTTTTGAAGAAATGGATGAAAGACGAAAAGATTCGCTTAAAGGGGCAATTTTTTAAAAAAAGGCCTGTGAAATTACGAACTATTTAGTCAAACTAGAATAGATTGATGGCTGTTTGTGTTAGGGTTTTGATTGGTGTTAAGGTCCCATGTTTTTGTTGATCTCATATAAAGAGAACAAAACACCTCTTTTGAGGAAATGAAATCATTGAGCGTGGTTGAATTTATGCTTAAGCAAATCATTAAGGTCTATTAGGCCCCCTTAACCTAATACCCTACCAAAAGTAACATGTGTTTTAGTTGCTCCCCACAAAAAAAAAAAAAAAATCAAACTTAAATTGTCATTTTCAATTCTCTCCTCTCTCTCTCTCTCTCTCAAGGAACTTTGTATGTAATTAGCTCAATGATAGGTTTGACTTGAAAATTACCTTTCAATTGCCTGGCCCAACAAAATGAAGAAAATAACTAAGTGAAAAGGATAAGGAATCTAGCTACCTCCCTACCCTCTGTTTAACCTAATCGAACGCATACGTCCTACTTGGTTATCTAATAAAGGAATCTCTTTCTAAAAGCGAAGGGTACAAATGAGAGGTGCTACGAGACCTCAAGACTTGGTTTTCTTTTAACTACGAAAGACCATGTTAATAAAGAGAAAGCTGTCTAGTGAAAATGGAGAGATCTTGAAATGGCCCCTCTAACACCGGACTACTTGCAGATAGACCCCAATATTGTATCGCCACATCGAATTTACTATCCCTGTCATTTAGACCCCCCGAGTGAAATTCTTTTGACTCTTTTCCGGGGGGGGTCTATCTGCAACGATAGATTTTCACTCAGACATCTATCTGCAACACACTAGAACTTGACGGATAGTGATCTCAAATTGGCGACAGCATATAGAGTTTACCCTGCAATCAATCCTATAAAATTCGACGGAGGGTAGCATGGCAGAGGGCTGAAAGGAGTCTTCCGCTATCGGCTCTTAAATCAATGAAAGCTGCAGGCTTGTAAAAGTCTCTTTAACTCATTAAAAAACATCCACACAAGTAATTAAGAAAAGTTTTCTTTAAACCAATCATCAAGTCAGCAGCCAGAACAGAAGAAATCCAAACCCATGCTACAATGATCAACAGAAGCTTGCGTTCATCCAATATACGTATCGAACTTCAAAGCAGTCATAATCATTCGCCTGACTCATCCTCTCATATTTCACTTGTAAAATTATCCAAGAGCAGTGCAAGAATTAGAATCAAAACTAAGATTACGAGTTAAAGGATTTTTTTTTTCATAGAAAAGGGCACTCTAGAAAACTTTAAGAGGATCTACTGACCATTTTCAGGCATATACAAGGACATCTAGAACAAGTCCTATAAAACTTCACATGCATCGTCAAGTGGTGTGAACCAATGATACTGAAGCAAGTTGGAGACATAAAAGCCGGCAACCCTCAAAAGGGATTAAAGTTTATGTACTGAAAAGTTCTAATCCTTTTTGTGAAAGAAAAGGTTGGGAAAAAAAAACAGAGGAAAAACAATATATATTAAAGATATGGTCGATAAACTAGTCACATCTAACCAAACTCATATATTACAGTCAAACGGCATGATGTCATTAGAGGATTTATGAGTAGGTAGGCATGCGCATTGAGATGAGGGTTTCTCTTTCTCATGACATTGGCTCCCAAATTTGTATTGCTGCTCATTAGTCTGGTAAGTATTTGACAGTATGAAAGAGTTACCTTTTGCAAAAAGGGGATAGAAGAAGCATGCACACAACAAAATAATTAAAAAGCATCATCTTTGGTTTTGTCTTTGCACCAGTACAAATCTAATGCTGTCACCGCCTTTAATTATCTGCTTCTTTTGATTCGTGTCCTCTCCATGCAAATAAATGGTGGCGTGTCTTAATCATAGCCTTGTCCTGTGGATAACCATGCCTGTCAAGATGAACAGCTAACTTTTAGAACTTTGCAATGAGACTTAGTAACGAGTTTATAGAACATCGTTGCAGTCTTCTACGGGGCAAACGGATAACATAATAGTGTATTTTTAGGATGATTAATTGCGGATTGACCCCCTGTACTGTTGTTGTTTGTTTTGACCTTGCTATCCTTACTGTTTTGTTGCTGCAAGATAACCCCCAAGTGAAATTTTTATTCCTTTACCCGCAACCCTCAAAAGGGATTAAAGTTTATGTACTGAAAAGTTCTAATCCTTTTTGTGAAAGAAAAGGTTGGGAAAAAAAAACAGAGGAAAAACAATATATATTAAAGATATGGTCGATAAACTAGTCACATCTAACCAAACTCATATATTACAGTCAAACGGCATGATGTCATTAGAGGATTTATGAGTAGGTAGGCATGCGCATTGAGATGAGGGTTTCTCTTTCTCATGACATTGGCTCCCAAATTTGTATTGCTGCTCATTAGTCTGGTAAGTATTTGACAGTATGAAAGAGTTACCTTTTGCAAAAAGGGGATAGAAGAAGCATGCACACAACAAAATAATTAAAAAGCATCATCTTTGGTTTTGTCTTTGCACCAGTACAAATCTAATGCTGTCACCGCCTTTAATTATCTGCTTCTTTTGATTCGTGTCCTCTCCATGCAAATAAATGGTGGCGTGTCTTAATCATAGCCTTGTCCTGTGGATAACCATGCCTGTCAAGATGAACAGCTAACTTTTAGAACTTTGCAATGAGACTTAGTAACGAGTTTATAGAACATCGTTGCAGTCTTCTACGGGGCAAACGGATAACATAATAGTGTATTTTTAGGATGATTAATTGCGGATTGACCCCCTGTACTGTTGTTGTTTGTTTTGACCTTGCTATCCTTACTGTTTTGTTGCTGCAAGATAACCCCCAAGTGAAATTTTTATTCCTTTACCCCTAAGAGAAAGAAAGAAAATTATTCTCTGACAACTAGACCCCCCTTAGGGTAAAAGAGCCAAAAAAAGTTCATTCATGGTGTCTATCTGCAACAGTAAAAATAGGAGGGTAGTAAGTTCAAAACAACAATACTCTGCAGGGTGTCTATCTGCAATTAACTCTAATTTGGAAGGACAACATAAATCATATTTGATTTCATTTTATGATATGATTAGAGTCAAAATTTACAAACCCACCACTCTAGTTTTTTTATCTTTGATATTCAAAGTCAAGTGGAGAAGTACCAATCTATGACAGATTTATTATGTAATCAGTGAAAAAGTTTCAAATTATGCGGTCTCCAAACAGAAGGCATGAAATGACTCTCCAACTGCGACAATGAAAACTTTGTCTTTATTTAATATTTGGAGAAATAATAGGCATATTGCTGCCATTAACTCTACCAGTCACATTTTAAGAATGAGATATCAATTTTATAACTTGAAGCTGAACTTTGAAGGAAAATTTCATGTTTAAAGTACCAGTCTTCGAAATTAAGCTTCATAACAAAGTGGAGTCATAATTCAGCACATTTAAGCTGAAATCTGGAAGCAACTCAAACTTTCTATCTGCTTCACAAAAACTGTGCCCAATTGCTCGAGCTTTTCTAATATGTATTCTCTTTTTGGCACTACAATCTCCAGAAATATCTTATAGCTAAGTTAAAGATAACTAAGCCATCTGCATACAGCATCAAATGATATAACATAATGCTTAAAAAAGATATAGAAAAATTCAAATGGAAAATGACATACTGAATGATTTGATCAGCATTGAAAACAATGACATTCATTCTAGTTTCTGATTAAATGGATGATTAGCGCAAATTTGGAGATACTTTGCAATACCCATAGCTAGTCCAATGAACAATTTAAAAATGACAAAATTTTTTAATAAATTCATGTAAAGCACCACAAAATGGAGAAGTTAATTAAAGAAAGTAGCACATAAGATTGTACCCATAAGGATGTGCACTACAAAAAGTTTATAAAATGATTTCATGTATCGAAATCAAATCTCTTGGTCATTACATGACAATAATCTTGATACTATATTAGGAAGACATAATATATCATATTATTATTCAAAGAGGTTCTCCTATTAGTCCAAAGTCAACAAAAAAATCATAGTTGCTGTATCTTCATGACCCTACAAATCTTCAGAAATGATCTCATGCACCAAGAGTTCTTATAATTAAAAAATCCATCGGTTATGTTAATAGGAGACAATAACGGCCAGTCTAAAATTTTGCTCTGCAAAGAAAAATAATAATATGGCTTGTTCATTAGGAAAACAATTTTAAATGTCTTTTAAAGGAGGGTAAAATTGTCCATAAAAAGGGTTCCATGTTGGTAGCTCACTGTATGTGAACAGAAGGTAGCAAGATGCAAAGTCATTAACAATAAGAACACATTCTACATTTATCGAAGCCCAAACCGATATCCAAACTAGGGATTTGGATTTGGGCTACCCTGGATTTCAAATCCAGGGCCCAAATCCAATGTGCAATACACTCAGTTTATTCACAACGAGAACAAATCTTCTAGAAAACCTGCTTAAATGAACAAGTAATTAAAAACATGAACATATTTAAGGAATGCCATTCTGTCATAATTTTGAATCTTATCGACATCCTAATACAACAAAATCAAGGGAATGACGCAAATCCTATTTGCATTAGGACTATTGTTCACCATATCTTCAATTTAATAACCCAATTCAAAATAATCATATTAGGATAAGGATTTGAATCATAATCCACAACAGAAATCATGCAACAACCAAATATATCTGCCCTATAAAGAGTTAAAAAATCACGGTCTTTACCATTGTAATCAACAAAATGGTGGTCACCAAGTTTTATTGTTTGGGTCTTGTTCTCCTTTGCTTTGTCCTTTGTCTTAAAAGGGTATAGAGAGAGAAAGAGAGAGAGAAGCCCACTCAGGTACATACTCTTTCTTACCACTAGCATCAGAATATTACAATGTTTTATGGATTTTTTTTCTTCAATTTTTCTTTAATGCATGACGAGGTCCATCATGGAAAGGGGTCCGGAGTGAAGGTTCTTTTTCCAGAAAAAAAATTATATTTCTAATGGCACTTCTATTAACGGTCTCGGGTGATCGAGTTCAAAACATGAGATTTAGATGTCCCTCATTCAAACCCCCTTTTTATTTAATTTATGAATATAAATTTTCATTATCATTCATTTTTGTTTCATGTTCAGTTTGCATCATATTTCAGTAATGAAGGAAAATGGGGAACCCAAGCAGCTCTCATTGTCTATGGTTTACCAAATTTTCAAACTAACCAGCTCTCTTCAGTATTTGTTAACCTTGTTATTGCAATGAATGATTCATCCAACATTTTGAATTCAATATCAGCTGGATGGCATGTGAATAATATATACTGTAGACTTGCTAAAGAATTTTTTCATAGTAAACGTAATTATTCACTACCACATTGAGATTTCTTTTTCCTCTTAAAAAAACAAACTTTCAAATATTTTAATTTGGAAAATAAATTTAAAATCATATCGGATTATAATATAAATCTTTTAAAATTTTGTGTGCTAGATCTATCCGGTGACAACGATACTTAGTTTTTTACTTATTGGACCGTAAGACTTATCTTCTTATTGACTTTAATACCGGTGATTACATATTAACTTCTTTTATTATTGAAACTGTTGACATATTAATATATTTAGGGGGTTATTTGTAAGTTGTGTTTGTAGGGGTATATAAGCCCAAGTTATCTTAACAATAAAATTAGGGTTTTTATCTATTTTCTTCTTGGTATCAGAGCCTCCACCCAAACCCTAGCCGCCGCCCCCACCCCCATACCCTCGATATATCAGTCATAGAACTGATGAGAGGATGTGTAGCTTGTTCGATTTCCTCGACATGTCAGTCCTAGAACTGATGAGAGGAAGAGTGTATATCCCACGTTGTTGAGATATATCACTTTCGATTCTTGTTTTCTTTGAGAAACAAGGATTTAGTTGAGCTCTTACTCTTGTTGTGTAGCAGAAGTGCTGCCGAAATTTTCACTACACAACGAGGGTTCGAAGATACGAAGGAGAACAAGTGTTTGATCTGCAGATCGATAGAGGAGATCATCAAAAAGTTGAACCACACGGATGTCTCAACTTTGAGGTTCAACTTTGATGCAGCTGATGAAGTTGTCCGCTGGTGAGAGTGCGACAAGGCCACCGAAAAAGTTGGAGCTTCCACCCATCGATCTGAAGCTTGATGGACCAGCTACTTACCTAAGTTAGTCACGACGGGTAAGATACATCATTGCAGGGAGAAACCTAGAGGGGTATTTGACAGGAGAGACGATAGAGCCGGCTGAAGACTCAGCTGGAAGAGATGAGTGAAAGTTCACTCATATGTTGGTGTACATCTGGCTCCTCAACTCATTGGTCCAGTCGATCGCTGCCACAGTAGATGACATTGGAAAAGTGATGGATGTCTGGGAGAAGTTAAGGAGAACCTATGAAGGTGTGGGAAATAACCTGAGGGTGTTCCAGATCAAGGGAGAAATTGGCACCACAGTTCAGGGAGAGAGGACTGTCCAGGGGTATGCCACAGAGCTGAAACGTCTGTGGATAGATTATGATCACTTCTCACCTTGGGCGAGCTGTAAGGACCCGGAGTGTAAGGAGCGAGAGGCCTTTCTACAGGAGAGGACTATGGTGTTTCTCAAGGGGCTGACATCGGAGTTTACTCAGAGGACTGCATTGCTGCTAGCTCAGCCGAAGATTCATACACTTGAGGAGGAAGTCTCGACCATGATCCAGGAGGAGACTCACATTAGGCTGCAGGCGAGGACAGGTGGACTTTCTATGGTGAAGTCAGCACTGGCAGCCTCCAACTCTGGATCCAAGGGGGAGACTCGACAGTGCTATAACTACGGTGAAGTGGGTCATTTAAGGCATCCAAGGAAGGAGATTCGGGTGGTCGTGGACAGTTTGGAGGTCGTAGTCGTGGCTGTGGCCGTGACCGTGGGGATAGACGAGGTGGAAGAGGAGCAGGCAACCGGGCAAATCTGATGGTCGCAGAAGGAGAGGAAGCAGCTGAGGTGGTCTTTACTAAGAAGGATCATGCTCTCCTGGAGATACTCAGGAGAAAGCAGAGAGTAGCAAGAGATGGAGACAGGAGGAGTGGGACTGAGGAGACATCCACTTCATTCTTCGCCAGAGGCAACACTGCTACTTATGCTCATCCGACCAAAGGTACTGATGACATACATGCTCTTGCTTCTATAACACTGCTACTTATGCTCATCCGACCAAAGGTACTGATGACATACATGCTCTTGCTTCTATGTCTACCGATAGATCATCAGAATGGATAGTCGACAGGTACTGATGACATACATGCTCTTGCTTCTATGTCTACCGATAGATCATCAGAATGGATAGTCGACTCTGGTACGTCTTGACATGTGACAAGTAATACTAGTGAGTTCTCATCATATACCCACCTAGCATCAGCTGATAGTATCCAAACAACCGATTGTACATTTCAGCCAGTGGTTGGTAATGGTATAGTCAATTGTACAGGTTCTGTAACTTTGTCCAATGTTTTACATACTCCTTCCTTTCCAGTCAATCTTTTGTCCATTAGAGCTATCATACTCCAACTAAAATGCATTGTTTCTTTTGATATTCCTAAGGTGATCTTCCAGGAGAAGGGGACAGGACGACGACTTGGGACTGACACATGGAGTAGTTGACTGTAGTACTTGGATCGTGAAGGGCTGGATTCAGCGTTGATATCAATTGTAGAGAGCAGGAGTAGGATCTGAGATGAGTGCTGAGAGTGAGTTGATGCTTCATCACCAGCGTTTGGGACACTCATCCTTTAGTGTTTTAAGTAAGTTGCATCCATCTTTATTTGAGAAAGCAAATAAACAAAAACTTGAGTGCGATTCAAGTGAGTTTGGAAAGCTTACTAGAAGCTCTTATGTTAGTTCTGGTCATAGGAGTTCTCATGCATTTGACCTGATACATTCAGATATTTAGGGGCCTTGTTCCACAAGTTCTATGAATGGATACAAGTATTTTGTTACCGTCATTGATTGCTTCTCTCGCATTACTTGGTTATACTTGATGAAAAATAAGAGTGAAGTGTTTGGTTGCTTTCAAAACTTTCATAGGTATGTTCAGACTCAATACGGAGCAGTGGTGAACGTATTGAGATCTGATAATGGAACATAGTATACCAACAGAGCGCTTGAAGAACACTTGTCAGCTCAGGAAATACAGCACCAGACTACATATCCATACACACTAGCTCAGAATGGGGTAGCGGAAAGGAAGAACATGCATCTTTTAGAGGTTGCTAGAAGTATGATGATCTCTATGAATGTCCCAGAAATATTATGGGGGCAAGCAATGTTGACCGCAGCAACGCTGATCAACAGAATACCCTCGAGAGTGCTGGATTGGAAGTCTCCGTGTGAGACGTTGAAGGGAGATAATGGTGGGCTTCTTCCACTCAAGGTGTTTGGCTATGTGTGCTTTGTAAAGGACAACAGGTCATCCGTCGGGAAGTTTGCCCCTAGAGTGGTGAAGTACATCTTTGTGGGATATTCTGCTATTCAGAAGGGATATGTTTGCCGGAGCCCGGTGGAGAAGAGGCTGTTTGTGAGAATGGTTGTGCACTTTCGAGAACTCGAGTCATATTACACCCGAAAAATAACTTCATCCGTTGGTAACTCGCTCGATACTGAAAGTATGGGGCAAGAGGGGGAGAATGGTGAGAGGTCGGTAAACAATGGGGAGAAATCAATTTCTGTATAGATTCCTTGGGAGGGAGAATTGGTTGAGGAGGAGCAGGAGAATGAAGAAGAAGAGGAGAATGAGATAAGAGGTGTTAGGCTCGTGGCTCAGGGGAAGCTACTTACCTGTAGTAGGAAGCGGAAGCAAATTGCGGGAACAGTACCTACAGTGTCACTGGTGCCAAGTTCTTTGCCAACGCCTGCCCCGACTCCTGAGACACCTACACCACGACCAGATTCCTCTCAAGGTGATATTATTCTTCCTCTCAAGGTGATATTATTCCTTTCCTTACTCCTCCTACACTAATGTCAGTACGGAGGACTACTCGCAGCAACGCGGGAAATCCTCCCGATAGATATGGTTATGATCTTGCCCAGTTTGTATCATATTCTAACATCCACCCTGCACATGGAGCATTCATTGCATCATTGGACTCTGTTATTGTACCTAACAACTGACAGGTTGCTAAGGACCCAAAGTGGAAAGCGGCTATGCACGAGGAGCTAGAGGCTCTTGAGAAGAACCACACTTGGGAGTTAGTAAAACTACCAGAAGGGAAGAGAGCAGTTGTATGCAAATGGGTCTTCACTGTGAAGCAGAATCCAGATGGACAGGTTGAGCGCTACAAGACTCGTCTGGTGACAAAAGGGTACAATCAGACATATGACATCGACTATGATGAGACCTTTGCACCGGTGGCGAAGATGAGCACTGTTAGAACCTTGATCTCTTTGGTAGTAAATGGTAGATGGAAGCTACACCAACTAGATGTGAAGAATGCAATTCTTTATGGAGATCTAATGGAAGAGGTATACATGAAAATACCACCAGGATTCGACACAGATCAGACAGTGAGCAAGGTCTGCAGATTGAAGAAGTCTCTCTATGGACTGAAACAGTCTCCCCGTGCTTGGTTTGACAGATTCAGGAGGGCTATGATAGGTATGGGGTACCAACAGATTGACGCCGATCATACCGTGTTCTTTCGACGAAGTGAAGGCCATATTACCATGCTTGCGGTATATGTGGATGATATGATTATTAGAGGGGATAATGAGAAGGAGATTGCTCAACTCAAAGTGAGACTGGTTAAGGAATTCGAGGTGAAAGATCTTGGCTTGCTTCAATACTTTCTTGGAATAGAGATAGCTCGAGGAGCGGAGGGGATTATCCTATCCCAAAGGAAGTATGCACTGGATCTTCTCAAAGAGACAGAGATGTTACGGTGCAAACCTGCAATTACACCGATCGACCAGAAGTTCAAACTGGGTGCTGAGGCTGGAGAACCAATTGATCATGACAGATACCAGAGGCTGGTGGGCAAGTTGATCTAATTGAGTCACACACGTCCCAATATCTCTTTTGCAATGAGCGTGGTGAGTCGCTACATGCATGATCCGAGGAAGGGTCATATGAACGTAGTGTACCAGATTCTGAGGTATTTGAAGAATGCCCCCTGTAAAACCCCAAAAAATTTGAATATTTTGTGATAAATAATAATAAATATGTTATATATTTATAAATAATATATTATGATGTTTGAGTATGCTAGGAATTGGTTTGAGATCAATTCAATGTATATATGTATATATATAAGAGCAAATGCACAATTCATGCTCGATGTATAAATCTGGAAATTTATGACCAGCGAAGAGATTTTATATTTTTTCTCACAGATGTAGATGGAATTTGGAAAAACTTAAAAGACAAAAGTTGTAGGTATCTTCAAGAGCTTTCCAACAAGTCTTAGATTACCTCATTCCGAGGTCGGACATGAAAGTTATGGCCAAAATACCGGAGGTCATTTTCCTAGTCAGATTAGGATTCCTGGTTCGGGTCAAACGGGTTTATTTCGGGTTTACATATATATAAACATGTGTTTTCACGAAAATTAACATCCTTACATCAGAGTTTCAAACCCTAACAGTCCCTCTTCCTCTCTCTGAATCCCTAACCCTAAAGTTAAGAATTTTGAAAGCTTTGTGAAGCAAATATCGACACGAGGGCGAGATCATCAACGTGTAACAAGGGGAAAACGGCTTGGTTGTACTTCTTTTTGGTTGCTAGTTATTTTAGAGGCTTAGAACGATGTCTAAGGTAAGATTATCTTCATCCAAACCCTTCCCCATAGTTAAATAACTAGTTAGATGTTTAATATGATGTTGAATATGTGTTTTCATGCTTGAATCTTAACATGATGTGAAAAAAGTTAAATTTTTTGATGTTAAAACATAAACCAATGCTAGATTAGTAATTTTTTTCTTGCTGTTTATGATAGTATCATGATCATGATCATTAGGATTTTTCATAATTTCATTTATATATGAGAAATTTAAGAGATGTACTAAATAAATATTTTCTGCAAAAAACTGTAGCAATTGTATCATGTTTAATTGAGATTTCGAAATAGAAAATAAACTCCAAATTTAACCAAACCAGTGCCAAATGAAATATATATGTATCTAGTTTCTAAAACAGAAGACTAATCTTAAAAAGAGATTGTATAGAGAAAGATATGTTATATTTACTAACAACATGTCCTGCAGAAAAACGGATGCACATATATAAAGTTTAATTGGAGATTTGGGATAACAAATGAACTCCAAACTGAACCAAATTTTTATCATTTGAGAGATGTGTGAATCTATATTTCAAAACAGAAAACCATTCTTAAAAAGAGTTTGTATGGAGAAAAATATGTTATATTTACTAACAACAACTCCAAATTGAACCAAACTTATGTCATTTGAAAGATGTGTGAATCTAGTTTTTAAAACAGAAAACCATTTGTAAAAATAGTTTTCCTAAAGAAAGATATGCTTGTTTTACTAACAGATATCACGTCTGTTTTTCCTACTCGTTTTGTGGAGCTGTTTTGCGCCGTTTTGAGGTGCGTTCGCGGAGTTTTGAGCCGCTTGATGTTACACGTTTAGTCATGAATATGTTATGTTATATATTTAAGAATCCCAAGGGGATTATGATAAATTTTGATTTGATCATATTTGAATTAGATATAGTTCATATACATGTTGGATGTCGTAGATGAGCACAGCTCAGTACTATATGGGATAGTGCGTCGATATACCAAATATACATGGTTTATACATGAGCTGAATATTGTTGATGAGCATATCTTAGTACTATATGGGATAGTGCGTCGACATACCTGAGATACAAAGATTTATATGAGGTGGATATCGTTGATGAGCTCAGTTCAGTACCACATAAGGTAGTGTGTCGATATTCCACACGTACAGGCCATTGAGTCGGATTTTAGGAGGCTTGATCTAGCCGTCCGTCCCGCACTAGGGTGCGATGAGGCTCGTGAGCCGTATTTCTAGGATGCCTATTTGGTAGTCCGTCCCGCACTCATGTTATGCACTGAGATCGCGATGAGACTAATGAGCCGTGTACACAGTTCAGGATACCTACAGGGTAGTCCGTTGTACTGAGACAATTACTTGATAGCCTAAGTATGACAGATGCCGATTTTGAATACGACCTATCATTGAACTATATGACTGAGATATGTTACTTTTGAAAGTATACAAAATTATGTGTTAGTATTTTATTCTATCTCTTCAGTATTTTATTCTATCATTAAACTATATGACTGAGATATGTTACTTTTGAAAGTATACAAAATTATGTGTTAGTATTTTATTCTATCTCTTCAGTGATAGTGGAAGATATTATAAATACGATGTGTTGATATCTTATTTCTTTTACTGTCCTTTTTACTTCTTAGTTGGGATCAATGATTAGAGATTCACAACTTGAGACTTATGGTATATACATGAGGGTTTCCTTGTTTGGATTATTTCGCTCGACGTACCAGTCTCGTGTTATGGATTTCTAATTATTGGTTTCATTAGATTGTCTTTTCTTAGTTCGGTATTAATGTTTAGATATCTAAAATTTGAGACTTATGGTATATACATGAGGGTTTCCTTGTTTGGATTATTTCGCTCCAGTGTTTTCAAAAGCGGTTTGGGGCGCGCGCCCGAGGCGCTGGGCGCTGCGGCGCAGCGGTGCAGCGCCCCGCATGAGGTGCGGGGCGCTCCGCTTAGCTCGGGCGCGCGCCTCCGAGCGCTCCGCAGCGCCTCAGGGAAGTCGTCGAGGCGTGCGCATCGATTTGAAGGGGGTTGGGTCGTTTAATTACGGGTTATCGGGTAAAGAATAAACAACCCGACTCAATCTAAACCCAAAGTCCCAGGCTCCCAGCTTGTTATTCGTGTTAGACCCTAGAGGGGGGGGTGATTAGGGTCTTATGCTAATCTAATCTGATTAAATACCAATTAAAACTAATTAACAAGATGTATTCTTGCAAGATAGATATACAAGAGTTATAAGCAAGAATAAGCAATATATAATATGATATATCCTAGCAAAGAGATATATAGCAAAGTATATATGCAAGGATATATAAATAACACAAGGGGTAAACAATCTAAACAAGATAGTGGATGATATAGATAATGAGCTAATGACAATGGCGATATAAGATATGAACATAAATATGAATGAACGCCAAAGCACACTCAAACAAGCAATATGATCACGGAGTTCGGACCTTCCGTCCTACGTCTCCGCTCCCCACTCCCGGGGAGAAATCCACTAACACAATCCGGTTTGGAAGCCGGAACTTCTTCTACACACTCGGTTTTCTAGCTAACCGAAAACTCTACAACTCACACTCTTGCAATCACACTCTACACCCACTAAGTGTTGGACCTAGCCGTGTCTCCCTCAAGTGCTCGGTTACAACCTCTCCCTAGGCACGTCAACCGACGCCACTCCTCTTGGGACGATCCCCGACTCTCACCACACACTCCTCACTCGGTGTACAAGTGTATTACAAAGTGATTCTCACAATAAGCACAAATATGACAAATGATTGTTCTCAAAACAAGGTGAGAACTCAATTAAGCTCACTCTCAATGTCACAAACCCACAACCCTAAATTATACTATGAATGTAAATACAATAAGCTCAAAAGGTTGTGTGTGAACAAAGAGATATAAATCAAAACTAAACTCAATGTAGTTCTAGCTTAATAACAATGATAATCAAATATATAAAAAAGCTAGAAATAGAGTTTAGAAAACTTCTCAATATATCAAGAGTTGGAGGGAGAATAGTTGAATGCCCAAACACCAATAGATGATCTCCTTATACCCACTTGAAATCTCAGCCAAAGCCCCAAAACAGAAAGACCAAAAAGCCCCAGAAAAGTCAGCTCAGAAATAGCCGTTAGAACCAACGGCTCTATTGTCGGGCGACCGAAAAATCGTTCGGTCGACCGAAAAAAAGAATTCGGTCGACCGACGAAAAAATCCGGTCGACCGCGAGCAGGTCTGAAAAACAAAAAACAAGCAGAGACTTCGTCGGTCGACCGGTGCGGTCGACCGATGGAGTTTTTCGGTCGACCGGACCGGTCGACCGACAGACTCTCTGTCGCCCAGTCAGGCTTTCTGTCGCCCAGTGAACTTTTGACCTCAGGTTCGGTCGACCGGTGCGGTCGACCGAAATCTGACATATTCAAAAACTGTTTTGCTGATTTTAAAACCCTGTTTAAAAATATCAAATAAATTCCAAAAAATGTAAAACTTTGGGGAATGATTGTAGACATGATAATAAACATGCTACAACGACTGGTTTCGAAAAAGGACTTCCCAAATGAAAAATATCATCATTTTGCAAAATAGTCCAAAACACGAAAATGTAAACATGTGAATTTTGACATTTTGGCTAAACCAACTTTTGAAACTTTACAAAATAATTTTATAGACTTGAAGAAAGATGTAAACTATTGTTATGAAGTCTATAAACGATGAATGTAGTATTTTATCAAAATACACATATAATGCACTAAAACATGATTTCATTTAACTAACTAAAATTGATATTTGATGAAATCATATATATGCATACGAGTATGAAACAAAAATATATTTTCTAATTATATTCAATTGTTTCATAGTAAAACTTGAAAACTATCAAACCAAAACATATATGTATATATATAACTATATATATACAAAAACCAAAACGTGTATGTGTGTATATGATTGAGCTTAAAGTACTAACACACATAATATAAATTCCTAAACTAAATTACCCAAGCAATGATCTTGATCTTCAATAAGCTTGACTTGGTAATCTCGCGTATGAAGCTTGAACTTGGATCTTGAACTTTGAATAGCAAGGCTTCACCGACATTCCGCCAACCTCCTTTGGATATGATCGTTGAAGCTCTATTCCATCCATCCTCCAACAACGTTGTTTGTCTACAATACATAGGAATACACAAACACTAGACAAATAACATTAGTAGTAAATTGTTTGTAAATCATCATCAAAACAAGAAGGCCAACAATTCGGTCTCACCTTTAGGGCTTCTTCGGTTCTCTCATCTGCAGCGGCGATCTTCTTTCGGCGAACGGAGGTCGACGAGCAGCCGGAGTTCGACGAGAAGCCGGAGGTCGACGAGAACGCGGTGAGCAAATTTTTTCCATTTTTTTCTTTCTCTGCAGCTCTGCTCGTTTTTATTTTCTTTTCTTTCTCTTCTTTTGGTTCTTTTCCTTCGTTTTTTTTCCTCTGCTCGTTCTCTCTTCTTGCTTCTTTTCCTTCGTTTTTTTTCTTTTTCTGATCGTGACCGTGAGTCGTTTCTCTCTCCTCTTTTTTTCCTTTTATTTTTTCTTTCCCTTCGTTTCTTTTTCTGATCGTGACCGTGAGTCGTTTTCCTCTGCTCGTTCTCTCTTCTTGCTTTCTTTTCCTTCGTTTATCTTTTTCATCTTCGTTTTTTTTCTTTTCTTTAACTGCTCGTTTTTTATTTTTTTTCATTTTCTCTGCTCGTTTTTCTTTTTCATCTTCGTTTTTTTCTTTTCTTTAACTGCTCGTTTTTTTTTCATCTTCGTTTATGTGCTCATTTCTCTGCTCGTTTATTATTATTATTTTCATCTTTAGAAGACAGTTCTGTTCATGTGAATAGATAGATAATTTTGTCATATGCATTATGAGGAACAGAGGAACTAGACATCATTTGATAGATAACTGATAGATAATTTTGTCATGAATTGATAGATAGTTCTGTTCATGTGATTGTTTGACTGTAGAAATGCTAACTAACTTACAAAGAGATTTACGGACTAATTGCTCGCTTCCTATTAATACATATCATGATATCAATCATAATTATTGAAAATGTGATACTATTTGATTTCTCGTGCGAGATTGCGAGTATTGATTCTTGCTATTTGAGCTAGGTGTAGTGCTACGCTGTTATTAGTTGACTGGAAAGTTGCAACTTGATTCGCCATTTATAACCTATAAAGAAGGAAAATAAAATTTAGCAATATAATTGTTAATGTCATGCAATATATTAGTATGAAAGTTTGAATAATTTTTCATTCATCTTGTATATCTCAAAATACTAGTGATGTGTTCTGTCAAGTGTCAAAAAAAAATACTAGTGATGTAATATTGTAATATGAATTTAATGTATATATGTGTTTTGGTGTAGATATGTCTTCATCGGCGAGTGGTGGAAGAAGACAAGATCCTACATGGAAATATACTTCATTGGTTGATGAAGGGAATGCCAATAAACATAAGTGCATATTTTGTAACAAGATCACAAATGGTGGCATATCCCGGCAAAAAGAGCATCTAATCGGGACGAATAGAAAACGTAAAAATGTGAGTCTTTGTCAAAAAGTCCCTCCCGATGTGGTTGAAGAGCTAAAAGATTATGAAGAAAGGCAAAAGATGGCTAAAAGACAACAAGCTATAGATGAATATCTCCCCGAACTTGGAGATGAGAACATGGTGGAAATTGATGATGAGGAGGATGAAAATGAACAAGTACAAGAACGTAGAGATAGAGGAAAAGGCCCGGCGGTTCCTAGGCCATCTTCGGTAACGGCAAGAGGAAGAGGGAGTTTGGGCATGCACAGTGCGGGATCTTCCACAGGCCCAAAGAAGGGGCCGATTGATGCATTTCTTACATTTGATCCCGCTCTAGAGGTTGCTAAGGATGAAAGAAGGCGCAAGTTGAGGCAATCGTGTATTGAAGAAAGCCTTAACAAGGATGCAGTGGCTAAAGTGCATCAAGACATAGCTCGATGGTGGTATCAAGCCGGCATTCCCTTTAATGCCGCTCGTCTTAGATCTTTCAAAATCATGTTAAAGTCCGTGGGGGCTTTTGGGCCTAACTTGCCTCCTCCGACATTACACCATTTGAGAGAGCCTTTGCTTAGGAAGGAGAAGAAATACACTGATGATATGATACAACCTCATAAAGAGGTGTGGGCTACGAAAGGTTGTTCTTTCATGTCAGATGGTTGGAGTGACAGAAAGGGGAGAACATTGATCAACTTTCTTGTGAACTCTCCTCGTGGTACGGTGTTTCTTTCATCTATTGATGCTTCTGATGAGATCAAGACAGGTGACAGAATGTTTGAGATAATTAGTGAGCAGATTAAGCTCATAGGGCCTCAGAATGTTGTTCAGATCGTCACGGATAACCATTCTAGTCTCAAATATGCAGGTAAATTTTAAGCAATTAATTTTATTTTGGTTATGAATCCTTTGCTAATGTTATATTAGGATGCTTTGATATTGATCTTTTTGGTATTCTTTTATTTATAGGAGCGGAATTGGAAAAGGAGTATCCTCATTTATATTGGACTCCTTGTGCTGCTCATTGTATTAATCTCATGCTCAAGGATATTGGTAAACTGTCATCTGTGAAGCTAACCTTGAGTCGAGCTATGGAGTTGACTGGATTCATCTACTCACATGCGTGGGTTTTGAAGCTAATGAGAGGTCAAACTAACGGCAGAGAGCTTCTTAGACCGGCAGTAACACGATTTGCCACATCATTTATGACTTTGTCAAGCATCCATCGACAGAAAAATAACCTCAGAAAGATATTTAATTTGGAGCAATGGAGGCAAAGTAAGTGGACAAGAGATTCAAAGGGCAAATCAGCTGAAAGGATAGTTCATATGCCATCTTTCTGGAACAACATTGTTCGTATTCTCAAGCTGACGGCTCCTCTTGTTGGTGTTCTGAAACTTGTTGATGGTGATAAAAAACCTGCTATGGGATACATTTATGAGGCGATGGATAGAGCTAAGGAGGCTATTGCTAAAGCCTTTGGTGATGATCTTTCAAAATATTCTGAGGTATTTGATATCATTGATAAGAGATGGCATGATCAGCTTCATCGGCCTTTGCATGCTGCAGGATATATCTTAATCCTGCCCATTTTCTATGCACCATCCAAACATCCAAGGTAGACATAGAAAGTCTTTATCAAGTCATTTCGAGAAAAGATGGTGCCCACACATGACCAAGACAAGGTGATAGGCAGTTGGCATATATTACAGGCGCAGCTGTCGGGGTTCTTTTTGTATGGCAGATAGCTAAGAGAAATAGATAAGAAGAAGTCTCCTCAGGTAAATATGCATAATATAAACTCTCAATCGACTTAGATTTTTATAAGAAATACACTACTAATCATAGTCTATTTAAATTGACAGCTGTCATTGGTGGGACGTCTTATGCGCTGCATCACACCGAGAGTTGCCAGAGAAGCTTGCTATTTAGAATCCTTCAGCCTTACTTGTAGCTCCTCCTGTCTGCTGAAAGAAATTGGAGTACTTTTGAGCAAGTATGATTAGTTTTATTTTATTGAACAAAATAGATTTAATTCCCTTAGAGATATGGATATTGATTTGATTGATTTGTATAAATTACAGATACACACCAAGAAGAGGAATAAATTGGATCATAAGAGGCTGCAAGATCTAGTTTACTGCAAGTACAACCAAGCTTTGAAGGAGAGATATGACTGCAGAGATTCTATTGATCCGATTAAGTTGGCTGATATAGATGAAAGCAATGAATGGTTGTTAGGGCAATTCGGTGAAGGTGAAAATGCAGAGAATGACTTGGTGGAGGGCGAGGACAACCTTACATATGGTGTCATAGGAGATGCAATGGGAGCTGAAGAAGATGATTCTATGTATCTAAGATCGACTAATAGGTTTCGAGGATCTTCGAGTGGTATTGGTTCTTCGTCGAGGAGGAGGGAGCCAGTTTCTGAGTCAGAAGATGAAGAGGAGTTCAATAATGAGGAGGAGACTGAAGAGGAGGATATACCCTCGGAAGAGGATGATGATGATGTTAATGAGGATGATTAGAATCATTAGGCTATTATTTTGCTACTTATTTGCTTTGTTTAATTAGATTGCTTGCTTTGTTTTGATTTGATGTTAGTGAACTCCTTAAGTGTTCAAGCTGCTTTGTGTTTTTGTTTTGATGGACAACTTGATTTGCTTCGATGATTAAAACTTTATTTTGTGATCTAGTAGTGTATATTTTATTTATCTTGAGTCTGAGGTTACATTTTCTGTGTGAAATTTCAATTTTTTATTGAGTGCGCCTCGCTTCACTCGGGCGCGCGCATCGCATTGCGCCTTGCGCATGTGCGCGTAAACTGACATTGCGCCCCGCATTGCGCCTCGCGCATTGAAAACACTGTTTTGCTCAACGTACTACGTCTCGTGTTGTAGGTTTCTAAATGTTAATCCCACTTAGATACGGGAAAAATGAATCTAGGTAGACTATGCTTAATAGATAGAGCCTCCACTCCATCTAGCAGCCCTTCCCCTAGGGGCGGGTGGAGGTAATCTTGCTGTAGCGCTCTGACGCTCTTGTTGTTGTTTCTTTTTTTTTTAAATACCCTTTTGGGTAGCTCGGAGTTTCGGAGAGCCGCAGGGTGACGGAGTTCTGGCATAGTCGCCGTCGCGTATTTTTACTTGTAAAGACTCCACTGTAGTTTTAAATTTTATTCAGACTTAATAGTTTATTTTCATATTGTAAAGGCAGTGTGCCTTAGTGCGATTTTTAGTTGATTCATGTTGAGACATTTTCATTATTTAGATATCAGATGTATTATAGTTGAGACATGATTCTTTTTATTTATGAGATATCTCTTCTATATCATGTCTATTACATTTATTCCCTTTCTTTTACCTGTTTGTACCTGCACTTCTATTTGGTTCTACTAGAGGATATTACTGTGATTGGTGAAACATGTTTATGCACGGTGTGGGTGCATGGCAGGTTTGACATCTCTGATTTTACTTTGGACTGCAGCCTTGTGTGAACCCAGGGGCGTCACAGTTGGTATCAGAGCTCTAGTTCCAGTATCCTTAGGATCATCCTGTGTCGAGTCGTGAAGCTAGGATAGAGTTTCTTAGGATTCATGAATAGAGTCCGTAAGGATTTCCTAGTATGAGTGAGGATGATATATGCGTATATCTCAAAAATTAAGAATTTTTTTTATGACAACTATTTTATGTTGATTGAAGATATTTGCGTGAATACTATGTGTTATGAATTCGTATTGTGATACGTTATATATATATATATATATTTGCTATCTCACTTACTGTGAAAATTAGCTCTCCTTTTGATATTATAAATATCGAAATGAGGATGTGGTCGAGGTAAAACTCGTATCTGGAGAGCTGGGCATGCAGAGTCGAGCCACAGCAGGCTCCACAGTATTTGATCGACTTCATAGCGCCGTTAGCAGCAAGATCTTACAACAATCAAGGAGCAAGAAGTGTATCCGTTTCCGTCAGCAACACCACTTTCAAGAGATTCACCACCGGTCGTACCCGTCGTGAAAGTAAAGATGAAATACCAATGAGTACACCACCACCACAATCAGTTGTTGATAGAGCCGCAGAGCAGGAGATTTAACTCTGAAAGGATAAGAAAAATATCAGACAGTATGAGCACCAAAATTTCAAGGCTCACCAGTTTCAATTGTAACCTATAAGGGAAAGAATATATGAAAGTTTCTTGAACATCGGCTAGGAACCAAGCAGAAGTCAAATATATATTCAGCATTGAGGACCATCGCTGGAGGATAGCAACAACATCCAGATTTTTGACGAGACGGTAATTATCACCTATTTGGGAGAATTTAGGTCATTTCTTCATCAAACAATTAGCGCTAGTCTAAGTGAAGCATGGAGATATACCCATAGTGAAGGAAGAAATCAAAATTCAGAATAGTGACAATGACAATGGCAAGAGAACCATTGCGGAAATCTAGAGAAACCTAATAACGGGAGAATGATTTTATCCCAGCAACAAGGACAAGATAAGAAAGGAGCACAATGTGATTAGAGAGCGTCGGAGTAGCGCAGAGACTCGGAGAAACATGTTATAATCACAACAAGGTCGAACAAATAGCAAAAGACTTGTAGCAGTTCACAGCAGGAAGCTAGCATGATAAAGGTCGCAGTCGGCAATCTCAGAGTTGTAATTTCGACCAGCAGTGAGGAAATAGAAGTACTACTTGTTAATCCGAAGATTTAGGGGCCAACAGGTCAGATTTGCATTATCCAGAAGATTTGTACTATCCAGCAAAGTCTATTCAGCTGTACCGCATGATCAGGGTACGAGCGGAGCTTTATTCGTGATTTCATTTTCAGTTCGGATCTAGTTTGATTTATGAAATTCGTTTATCTCTTATCCTTCGTACCTTTGTTGATGGGTGTCAGCTTGTGGCATTCCTTAGATTTTCCATTGTCAGTGCCTACCCCTCTAGGGGGTGTCCCTTCCATCTGTAGGAGATGTGTCATCAAACTAGATGAGTCTGAGTTAGACATCGAGTTGATCGTGTTGTCGATGACAAATTTTTGGTACGGATTGGTTATCTTCCTACCATGATAGTATTGACTGCTTTGCGTAGACGGTCAATTTGCGAGCGTCTGATGGGTCCGAGATGATTGTAGCAACCTCCCAGGGCAACCGTTTTGCGGAGTCATTTCTGACGTACATCGAGGAGATGATGCGATGGGATCAGGGTATTGATTTATTGGAGACTAGAGTTGTCTCAGAGTATCAGGATGTCTTTCAGGACATACCTGGATTACCTCCTGTGTAAGAGGTTGAGTTCTGTATTGAGTTACAGCCAGGCACAGCCCCGATATCCCGCGCACCCTATCGCATGGCACCAGCTGGACCCAGTTAGACGAGTTGTTAGCTCAGAGTTTTATTCATCGGAGTCATTCTCCGTGGGGAGTGTCATTTCTCTCCGTGAAGAAGAAGGACGGCAGTATTTGTTTGTGTATTAATTATAAAGAGTTGAACAATGTCACCATTCGGAATAGGTACCCATTACCTAGGATTTATGACTTGTTTGATCAGCTGCGCGAAGCGCATGTTTCTCGAAGGCTGATATTCGTTTAAGGTTATTGTAGTTGCGAGTTCGAGAGAGGGATTTTCCCAAAGCCGTGTTTTCCTGATTCAATATGAATCTTTTGAGTTTCTGGTCATACCATTTGGGTTGACCAATGCACCCACTGTATTCATGGATTTGATGAACCGGGTTTTTCGTCCCTTCTTGGATCAGTTCGTGATAGTTTTTATCGACGGCATCCTCATTTATTCGAGATCGGAGGTAGAGCACGAGCAGCATCTCCTGTTAGCTTTGTAGACTCTACAGAAGCATCAGTTATATGTCAAGTTCAGCGAATATGAGTTTTGACTTTCAGAAATCAGATTTCTCGGTCACATCATCAGCAGAAAGGGCATAGCAATAGATCCGGCTAAGATTTCAGCAGTTCTTGATTTGGAATCCGCCGAAGACGGAGATAGAGATTCATACCTTTTTGGGTTTAGCCAGCTATTATTAGAAGTTTATCTAGGACTTCTCGAAGATTTCGACACCACTTACACGCCTTACGAAGAAGGGTGTATAGTTCATTTGGAGCATAGAGTACCAGAAGGCCTTTGATTCCTTGAAGGCTAAATTGTCTACAGCGCCAGTTTTAACTATTCCGAGCAACGACAGGACATTTGTGGTCTACACAAATACATCATTGGCAGAGTTAGGAGACGTTTTGATGCAGACTCAGAGAGTAGTAACATATGTCTCGTAGCAATTGAGAGTACATGAGCAGATCTATTTTCACTTATGACTTGGAGTTAGCAGCAGTGGTATTTGCACTGAAGTCATGGAGACTTTACTTATATAAAGTACAGTTTGAATTATTCACAGACATCAGAGTCTTAAGAGCAGATCTATTTTTACTTATGACTTGGAGTTAGCAGCAGTGGTATTTGCATTGAAGTCATGGAGACTTTACTTATATAAAGTACAGTTTGAATTATTCACAGACATTCGAGTCTTAAGTATCTTTTTTCTCAGAAGGAACTCAACCAGAGACAAAGGAGGTGAATTGAGTTTATCAAGGGCTACGAGTCTGCGATTCAGTATCATCTGGGGAAGAAAAATATCGTAGCAGAAGACTTGAGTAAGAAACGTCAACATCGGGTTTCGGCTTAGAGGTGCTCGTTGTATTGAGATATTCTCACCCTTAGCCAGTGTGATTTTAGACATGAGATTGGTAGAACCAGTGCATTGTAGGGAGCTGTGTCAGTGCAGCCAACTTGGAGTGTCAGAGTTGTCAGAACTCAGTTAGAAAACTATTGAATTCAGATCCAAAAGGAGGAAATTTACAAAGAGCCTAAGACTGATTGGACCGTTGGAGCAGATGGAAGTCTACAGATGAAGGACATGTTGGTTATGCCAGCCAATGTAGAGCTTAAGAGGGAGTCGCTAGATGAAGCACATCGTACTCGGTACACAGTGCATCCAGAGACCCCTAAGATGTAAAATGACCTAAAGAGACACTCTTGGATGGAGTGATATGCGTAAGAAGATTTCAGACTATGTAGCTAAGTATCTTACCTGTCAGTGAGTAAAGACGAAACATCAGAGACCGACAGGAACACATCAGCCTTTACCCATTTCGGAGTAGAAATGGGCGGACAATTCTATGGACTTTATTGTAAGGTTATCGAAGTCAAAGAAAGAGAATGATTCGGTTTGGGGTGATAGTTGATAGACTGATAAAGTCAGCACATTTTATTCCAGGGAGGATATTTATTCAGGAGACTATTCAACTTCGTGGAGTTCCAGATACGACAGTATCAAATTGAGACGGATTGTCAGACGGAGAGAGTAATTCAGATGTTAGAAAACAAATTGTGGGCTTGTGTTATTTGATTTTTAAGGTAGCTGGGAGCACCATATTTCATTGATAGAGTTCGTTTAGAACAATAATTATCAAGTGACAATTGGTATGACCCCGTATGAAGTATCGTACGGGAGGCCTTACAGATCGTCTATATGTTGGGTAGAGCCGGAGAAGAGTTTAATACTTGAGCCAGAACTTATGAGACAGATTACTGAGGAAGTAACATTGACCAGAGATTGGATTCTAGCCGTTTAGAGTCGGCAAAAAAGCTATGCTAATAAGAGATGAAAACCCTTGGAGTTTCAGATTGGAGATTCGGTTAGGCTGAAGGTATCGCATGTGAAAAGTGTTTAGCAATTTGGGAGACAGAAAAAGCTTACATCGAGATACATTGGACCGTATCAGATTTTGAAGAGCATTAAAGCTGTGTCATACAGACTAGATCTTCCAGCATCGATGTCTAGTATACACAATGCATTTCATGTTTCTATGCTTAGGAAGCACTTTCATGATGTAGAGCAGCAGCGAATGATGAACACACTGAAGATTTAGCTTTAGAATGATCTGACTACGATTGAAATCCAAGTTTGTATGCTTGCTAGGGAAGACAAGAAATTTAGAAACAAGATGTTTTTCCTTTGTGGCAATTCAGCAAAACCGGAAAGGAGTTGAGAAGGTTCTTGGGAGCGCGAGGAGGGTATACATCACGACTACCCACACATGTTTGATCTAGTAAATTAAATTTTTGTATGACTTGTTTATGGCTTATGGTTGCATGTATGGCGATGTTTATACTTAACACTAAAATAAGAGTATTACCACTTATCTCCTAAGTACTTGGAACATATGGTATATATATGAGGGGTTCCTTGTTTGGGTTTTCGCTCGATGTACTTGTTCCATTTAGTTAGGTGTTAAGTGGGGGTATTTACATTTTAGATGGTTAAGTGTAGACATCGAAGATGATTTTTGAGAGCGCAAATATGTTATGTCGCGCGACTTCCTGCACCTATTGAGGAAGTTGATTGATTTATGTGTGCGATTATTTGTGTGGTTATATTTAGATTTAACGCTAGAATGATGATATTTCTGCTTAATTCTTAATCTTTTGGAACACATGGTATATATATGGGGGGTTCCTTGTTTGGATTTTTCGCCCGACGTACTAGATCCATTCGATTAAGGGTTGAGTGGGAATATAGTCATCCTGGATTGTTAAATATAAACATCCCTATATGCTTATCAAGAGTAAATATTCTGAGATGTTTATGTTTGCGCCTTTGTGGGTTAAATTAGACCCTCTACGTGCTTTTCTAGTATTATTATTTGTTTAAGTATGATTTCTGAATTTCGAGGACGAAATTCTTTTAAGGCAAATGCACAATTCATGCTCGATGTATAAATCTAGAAATTTATGACCAGCGAAGAGATTTTATATTTTTTCTCACGGATGTAGTTGGAATTTGGAAAAACTTAAAAGACAAAAGTTGTAGGTATCTTCAAGAGCTTTCCAACAAGTCTTAGATCACCTCATTCCGAGGTCGGACATGAAAGTTATGACCAAAATACCGGAGGTCATTTTCCTAGTCAGATTAGGATTCCTGGTTCGGGTCAAACGGGTTTATTTCGGGTTTACATATATATAAACACGTGTTTTCACGAAAATTAACATCCTTACATCAGAGTTTCAAACCCTAGCAGCCCATTTTCCTCTCTCTGAATCCCTAGCCCTAAAGTTGAAAATTTTGAGAGCTTTGTGAAGCAAATATCGACACGAGGACGAGATCATCAACGTGTAGGAAGGGGAAAACGGCTTGGTTGTACTTCTTTTTAGTTGCTGGTTATTTCAGAGGCTTAGAACGATGTCTAAGGCAAGATTATCTTCATCCAAACCCTTCCCCATAGTTAAATAACTAGTTAGATGTTTAATATGATGTTGAATATGTGTTTTCATACTTGAATCTTAACATGATGTGATAAAAGTTAAATTTTTTGATGTTAAAACATAAACCAATGCTAGATTAGTAAATTTTTTTCTTGCTGTTTATGATAGTATCATGATCATGATCATTAGGATTTTTCATAATTTTATTTATATATGAGAAATTTAAGAGATGTACTAAATAAATATTTTCTGCAGAAAACTGTAGCAATTGTATCATGTTTAACTGAGATTTAGAAATAGAAAATAAACTCCAAATTTAACCAAACCAGTGCCAAATGAAAGATATATGTATCTAGTTTCTAAAACAGAAGACTAATCTTAAAAAGAGATAGTATAGAGAAAGATATGTTATATTTACTAACAACATGTAAATTAGTTTCACCAACTTTATACTTAAATAGTGGATCATTAAAAAGAATGATCCATATGCCCAAATGATATGTATCTAGTGCAATTAGTTTTTTATCTTTAATATTCAAAGTCAAGTGGAGAAGTACCAATCTATGACAGGTTTGTTATGTAATCAATAAAAAAGTTTCAAATTATGCGGTCTCTAAACAGAAGGCATGAAATGACTCCAACTGCAACAATGAAAACCGAGTCTAAATATTTGGAGAAATGGTAGGCATATTGCTGCCATTAACTCTACCAGTCACATTTTAAGTATGATTTATTAATTTTATAACTTGAAGCTGAACTTTGAAAGAAAATTTCATGTGTAAAGTACCAATCTTCGAAATTAAGCTTCAGTAACGAAGTGGAATCATAACTCGGCACATTTAAGCTGAAATCTGGAAGCAACTCAAATTTTCTATCTACTTCACGAAAACTGTGCTCAATTTCTCGAGCTTTTCTAAAATGTATATTCCTCTTTGCACTACAATCTCCAGAAATATCTTATTGCTAAGTTAAAGATAACTAAGCCAGCCGCACATAACATCAAATGATATAACATAATGCTTTTACTGAAAAAAAGGGAATGATGCAAATCCTATTTGCAATAGGACTTGCTCACCATATTGTCAATTTAATAACCCAATTCAAAATAATCATATTAGGATAAGGATTTGAATCATGATCCACAACAGAAATCATGCAACAACCAAATATATCTGCCCTATAAAGAGTTTAAAAATCCCAGTCTCCACCATTGTAATCAACAAAATGGTGGTCACTAAGTTTTACTGTTTGGGGCTTGTTCTCCTTTGCTTTGTCCTTTGTCTTAATGGAGCCAAGGGAATAAAGAGAGAGGAGCCCACTCAGGTACATACTCTTTCTTACCACTGGCGTCAGTACATACTCTTTCTTACCATTGGCATCAGAATAATATAACGTTTTATGAATATTATCTTTAATTTTTCTTTGATGCAGGACGAGGCCCTTCATGAAAAGGGGCCCGGAGTGAAGGTTCTTTTTCCAGAAAGAAATTATATTGCAAATGGTACTTCTATTTATATTTCAAATGGCACTTCTGTTAATGGTCTTGGTGATCGTGTTCAATATGTGAGATTTAGATGTCCCTCATTCAAACTCAATTTTTATTTAATTTATGAATATAAATTTTCATTGCCTTTCATTTCTGCTTCATGTTCAGTTTGCATCATATTTCAGTAATGAAGGAAAATGGGGAACCCAAGCAGCTCTCATTGTCTATGGTTTACCAAATGTTCAAACTAACCAACTCTCTTCAGTATTTGTTAGCCTTGTTACTGCAATGAATGATTCATCCAACATTTTGAATTCAATATCAGCTGGGTGGCATGTGAGTAATATTTATTGCAAACTTGGTTAAGAATTTCATAGTAAATGTAATTATTCACTACTATGTTGAGATTTCTTTTTCCTCTTAAAAAAATTCAAATATTTTAATTTGGAAAATAAATTTAAAATCATATTGGATTATAACATGATCTTTTAAAATTGTGTGCTAGGTATTTCCGGATCTATACGGTGATAACGATACTCATTTTTTTTACTTATTGGACCGTAAGACTTATCTTCTTATTGATTTTAATACTGGTGATTACATATTAATTACGTATTAATTCTTTTTATTATTGAAATTCATAGTCTATAGTATTAATATGCTAGGCTGATGGTTTCAAGAATACAGGCTGCTACAATGTTCTATGCAAAGGCTTTGTACCCTCTAGTCCTTCACAAGCTCCAGGGTTTAAGATTTGGCCACTTTCCAAATACAAGGGAGACCAATATATTATAAAAGTTAAAATACACAAGGTGATACAATTATTTTTCTCCATCTATTTATTTTCTACCAACTGATTCTTACAGAAATTTCTTAAATCACTTTCTATGGGCTATACTACAATAAATTATCAGAAAATATTGTATATAGGTAAATATTAACAAGTTCTACACTTTTTTTTTGTCCTCAAAAAGTAGAGAACCTGCTAATATTTACCTTTTTAATATATACATAATATGCATTTAAGCCAACATCTATTTTGCATGTATTAATTTGAAGGGAAAAAAAGAAGAAGAAGAATTCTAGTTACATGTATTACTTGTTTAACCCATAGACATGCCCTTTTCCTTTTGAAGATAACCAAAGGTTTGCATAACCTAGACAGTAAGTGTATCTTCTACCCTTTTCTTCACTAAGCTGAGCTTATGAAACCACTTAATTCAGTGGGTCTTTATCATGAATTACAATTGTGGACATGATTAAAAAAAGCAACTAAACTATCATACTTATTTTTTTATGAAAAATTATAAGATTTCATTAATTAAAAACTTACACTATTACAATAAGTAAAAGGAAAATGCATAATAATTTTAATGTTTTGTTGATACTTTCACATTACATTCACTTTTAACTTATCAAAATTGATGGTTTGTTTATTCGGTTTCTTTTCAAAGGTCATAATTCGAGGTAGTTTTGTGAAAACCAAGATATAGGGAATAGTTTTGCAAATATGCTTGATTAAAATGGGAAAATATACCAAAACCTAAAATAATATAATAATATAATCAAGTAAAATATAAAGGGTTATTTGTCTATAAACCCAAAGTTATACCCTCATTTATTTTTGAACCCACCCACTCCCAAAATTACTCGTACCCAAAATACTCCATTGAATTATATTAATACCCTCTTTGTAATTTGTCCTATTTTGTTAGTTTAGTATATAATTAGCTACACTTTGTGCTTAGATATAAGGTATATATTTAAACTAAATGCTTAAATCACTGTTTTTTTTGGTGTGCTTATTCATACTAATGTCGCGTAATCACGAACTGTAGATACGATTTGTGTCCATAAACATAAAGCTTTACCCCATTTATTTTTAAATCCAAAAAGGATTTCTACCTATAAACCAAAAGTTTTACTCTATTTATTTTTAAACCAACCCACTTACAAAATCACACTTGGAATCAAATTACTCCACCAAATTAATTTCAAAGCCACTTTGTATTTTAATAGTTTGTTAAATAGTGAAAGTTGTTATGTTTTTTTATATTATTGTTCTAAATGGTCACCTAAACTTATATTCTTAAACTAAGTGCTTAAACTATTATTTTCTTAGGCTTTTTTCACATATTTGTTGGGACATAGCAAACTATTTATGGGTTTTTCGCCTATAAATACAAAGTTTTAGCACCATTTATCTTAAAAGTCACACGCTTCAAAATCATGCTTAGACCCAAAATACTTCAACGAATTCATTTTAAACATATTTTGTACTTCAACAGTTTGGTATATGGTGTAAGTTATTATGTTTTGCTAATTTACTATATTTTGAAACCCAAGCGTTTAAAACATTTTTTTGTGTGGTTTTTTTAATGCTAATGGCACGGCATAACATGGTTCAATTTTACCTACAAATAATTCCAAAGTACATAATGCACTATTTGTGCCACTTGATGATGTAGATAATTAAATAGTCACCTTGCACAATGTCATTATTTCACGCGTTAATTTTCCTCTTCTTTCTTTCTTTGTTTCTCCAATAAGATCTCTCATTTTTATGTATCTTTAATCGCTATTTTCTGTTTGAGTTAACACTTTTAGCGATTGTTATAAGCTTTGTTTATACTTAATCCTTTGGTCAGTAGTTACTTATATGTCAAACTGAGATTTCTTAGAAAATTTATTTACTAATATAAACATGGCTGAGAAAAAAATGTAGATTTCTATAAAAAATTGGAAAATTTAGAAAGGAATATTTTATGCTAGGTGTAAGGGGGGGGAAATGAAATCTGAAGCTTGAAATGTGCTTGGACATTCAAGTTAACCTAACAAATCGTTTTTATAGAATTTATAATTCGATTCTTTCCTACATCTATCCAACACTAAAATGATTAATGCCTTTACACACACACACGCACCCACGCACCCACGCACGCACACGCACGCGCGCGCGCGCGCGCACACACACACACACACATATATATGTGTGTGTGTGTGTGTAAGAGTATTTCTGCTATTTCTTTTAAAAAATTTATCATGTTACCCTTACTTGATAAGCAAAATATCTATTAAGTTGTACACCGTTTATGTGATTCAAGATTCTCAATGTTTGATCAAATAAGAGTGCCTAATATTAACAATACTTTTTTTAGTGGATTAAGAATTTTCTCATATTCCATGATAATAGGGAATACGGACCCCTTCAGTGGGTCGTATCACTTATTTATGCAGAACTTGCAAAAGAGTGGCATGTGTCCAATTAAGCCCAAAATACAATCTTTCCTCATAAATAATCAAAGATGGGTTTTGACAGCAATTGTTCTGCTATTCCATCATCTTCCATAATCTTCTTCATGCGGTATGCTTCAAATTGATAGCACACAATGATTCATGGGTTTTCTTTTTTCTTTTTTATTTGAATTTTTAGGGAGACTTGGAGAGTATTTTGTAAATCTCAAGTAGGGTTTTCTCTTCCATTTCAGAATTTGATTATTAACCTCAAATAGAATTTTCTCTTCCAGTTTAATATTTGATTATCAATCTCAAATAGAGTTTTCTCATTAGCGGATTAAGGGATCAAAACCTTGAATACAACCAGAGTCTAAATTTGAACATTCTTATTCTGAGACTCATCAACCTGATAACAAACTAGATATGAAGAGATAAATCTTTAACAATCCATTAGAGCATTCAATCAACACAATAGGAGCCACATCTCAAAATCTCTACTTTTTAGTAGACAAATTGAGGAGTCCGTATCCTTTACGAGCTTTGTGAATTTCTAATTACCCTTTGAGAAGAATCAACAAAAAAATTAGCAAGAGAGAAGCACCAAATCACAAAGAGAGAAGGATCGTGCTTGTTGCTTTGTGGGGAAAAAGGAATTGGGGATAGAGAGGAAGATTTGTTACTTTGAAACGTACAAGCTTAACCCATCGAATACTTTTGTGCCCTTTGTTGGAAACACGGCACTTTTTACATGTTTCTGCATAAATGAGTTACACGACTCGGTTTGAGGAGATCCTTACTTGATAATAGGCCTCATTCCTATATAACACATGTAGCATACCTCTCATAATAGTAACATTTAGCAATTTTTGACTATCATAACAAAAAGTCATAATTTGGTATTAGGTCTTGGTAATCTATGGCACCCTCATTAGTTTCCATACGGAGATTATAGTGTTTCAAGATCTTTTGAGGATATAGCGTTTGAAGATCTTTTAAATTTTATGTTGAAAAAATAGAGCCGTATATATTTGCGCATTGCCACCTTTATTAAAACTAGAAAATGTAATATCATGGTCATGAATTTTTTTTGTGCTTGTAATAATCTTATGGTTACAGGATAACATAAGTGGAAATTGGTTGTTGCACGTTCAAGACTCCTTATTAGGGTATTGGCCAGAAACTTTATTTACTAGTTTGTTCGAGAGTGCCCAACAAATCGCCTGGAATGGAAATGTTAACTTCGCCAAAAATCTAAAAGGTCCTCCACTGGGAAGTGGTCATTTTCCCGAGGAAGGCGGGGGAAAAGCAGCAGCAATTCAGGATATTCAATTTGTGAATCAACATGGACAACCCTATGATTTGACACCAGATCGAGTGAGCAGTCATGTTGATAAAAAAGATTGCTACAGAGTGGGAGAGTTTTATCGTGCCGAGATTGGATTCATGTTCTATTTGGGTGGCCCAGGAGGTTGTTAATGCTAACAACTTAAGTTGCAATAAGGTGCATTGCAATAAAGTTAGATAGTGAAGAGTCCACCTCTTCAGAATAAACAGGACTCATGTCATGTGATTTTCTATTAAATTATAATGAATTACATGTGAAAAATGGTCTCGACTATTAAAACTTGAGAATATCTAAATTTGGTCATGAAAATCTATCGGTCAAGAAACTAACTTGAATATTGCTTTACGTTCCGATTCATATTTTATGATGAGTTGGACAATTTAGAATCATGATGTTAGTTTCTCTCTCTTCATTTTTTCCTCTTCTACGACATGATATTCATTTTACTATTCATACATACATTAGTATATCATGTAATAACAAAGGCAAGATGATCTTATGATATCCAACTTTACCAAAAATTAATATTTCAATTAGGAGGCCATCATATAATAGAGAAATGTTATATCAAAGTTAATATATTATTGATTTATCCTCAATCAAAACAAAAGACTTTTTTTCTTTCTTCTAGGACTCAATTTATAGGGTTTAACGTTAAATATGAACATCTCCATGAGCTCATTTGTATGAGTGGGTTTGCATTTTGGTTCAAAATGTTGAGATTTTTATCATCTACATGATTATCATCCATAATTTATTTTAATTTTATATTTTTATTTACTTAGAGTTGTGCTGTAATCTAAAATGGATTTCTATTTCATATAATAGTGTAATTTGTTTTTTTTTCCCAAGTAGAATAGGGAAATCAGGTTTCAATTTCTATGTACATTTTGCATTTAATAATAGATTTGTGAAATTGGATTTACATTTTTCCATGTAGGTTTTGCATTTTATGGTGGAATTANTATATATATATATATATATATTCTAATGAAAATTTTGGTAACTCAATTGTTATTGGAAAATGAATTTTCTATGTCATGAGCAGTGCTAGGTATAAGTTTGGGGATGGGCCACTTTTGTAACTTGCATATATGCATAGTAGCTATAACTGACAACTTACATATTTATACAGATACACTAGTTAACCTTCTTACAAACTAGCTTAACTGCACCTAAATACCCAATAGCTTCCCCTATTTTGCACTTAGATACCCTAATTTGTTTTGGCAGCACTTTATGTATACACCCTAAAGTTTTTAAATTTTGCATTTTAATATCCTAAGTTATGCAAATGAGAGAATTTCCTCCCGAAAATTCTCATTTGACACTTACATGCAAATTTTGAAACTTTTTCACCCATAATTTTTGTTGAATTTAATGTTAAACCTATCATAATTCTATTTTAATTAAAATAGCATTTTAATAGTTTTAACAATAATTTAACAAATATTAAGATTTTGATTAATATAAAATTAGCATTAAGTATCACATGACAATTTTTTATGGTGGGGGCAAATTCTCATGTTTGCATAACTGAGGGTATTAAAATGCAAGTTTAAAATTTTAGGGTGTAAAAGTATTGTAGACAACAAGTGAAGGTATATAAGTGCAATTTAGAAGAAACCATATGGTACTTATGTTAGATTAACCTTAAAAATATCTAAGGGGCTGTTTTGTTCAAATTCAAAAAATTTAGGATTTATAATCTCATGAGAATTTCAAATCTATAGTGTTTTATAGATGCTTTGGGCTTTTTAGTATTTTGTTTGGTTCAACATTATTATAGGAAATCAAATTCTAAAATTGGCGGGTTCAAAATTATAGGATAACAAATTTTAAAATTTGTAATCTATTATTTGTTTCTGTTGGTATTAGCATTAGGTTATTGGCTTTAGGCCCATTAACCTATTACCCTTATGAGTTATGTAAAAACTCCTATATATAGCCCTATGTAGATGAATAAAATTGAGCACTTCTGATTTATCTTTCTAACATGGTATCGGAGCATGAGAGAGGAGACATGTACTATTTGGACCAAAATACGCCTGCTACTGGTCTTGTTGCCGATAAATCTGATCATCCTTTATTGTGGTATTGGCGCCTTGGTCATCCCTTGTTATCGAAGCTTCGATCTGTCATTTCTATCCAGTCTTCTGTTTCATCTTTAGGTTGTGAGTCTTGTGAACTGGGTAAGCACCATCGTGCTACTTATCAGAATCGTGTTGATAAATGCAGCAATTTTCTACGTTTGAGTTAGTTCATTCTAATGTTTAGGGTCCTTGTCGTATAACTTCTGTGAAAGGTTTTAGATATTTCATTGTCTTTGTTGATGACTTCTCTCGCATGACTTGACTTTATCTGTTAAAAGAGAGGTCTGAGGTTTCAACTGTTATTGAAATATTTTACAATGAAATAAAAAACCAATTTTCTACTTCCATTCGTATTCTTCGTACCGATAATGCTTTGGAATACATGAAAAATGATGTCTCTCATTTTTGTGCAAATATTGGTACTTCATCGAACTTCATGTTCTCACACTTCACAACAAAATAAAGTTGCTGAGAGAAAGCATAGACGTATTTTAGATGTTGCTAAAACTTTAATGATACATATGAATATTCCAAAGTATTTATGGTCTGATGCTGTTCTTAGTGCATGTTTCTTGATCAATAGGATACCCTCTTCTGTTCTTAGTAGTAAAATACCATTCACCTGCATTTATCCTGAGAAACAAATTTTTTCTGTGGTTCCTCGTGTCTTTGGCTGTACTTGTTTTGTTCGGGATTCATCTCCGGGACTGGATAAATTGTCTCCACGGTCTATTAAGGGTGTCTTTGTGGGATATCCGCATACTCAAAAAGATTATCGGTGTTATATTCTATCCACCAGAAAGTATCTTGTGTCTGCTGATGTTACCTTTTTGAGTCTGTTCCATACTTCTCTTCGGGTAGTTCGTCTCCAACTGTCGATCCTTGTGTAGTTCGTCTCCAACTGTCGATCCTTGTGTTCCTCTATCATCTATTGCTCCTACTACTATTCTATTGTCTGCTCCAGTTCCTTCTAATGATGTATCTTCTCTAGGATTACAGGATGACTCTAATGTGTCACCTGCACCACCGTCACTACTGACGTATTCTCGACGTACAAAAGTTTCTGTCTCTCTCTCTGCTCCAGCCGATAGGTCATCTCCAGTTGTCGGTCTGCCTCCTACTAATACTTCTATTGCTCCTAATCTAGATATTTCTATTGCTCATCGGAAAGAAAAACGATCTTGTACTAATCATCCTATATCTGATTTTATTTTCTATGACCATCTTACTCCATCTTCTCATCAGTTTGCTTTGTCCTTGTCCTTCATATCTATACGCAGGTCATATGAGGAGGTCATGTTAGTTCCTATTTGGAAACAGGCCATGAATGAGGAGATAGGTGCACTTGTTTCTAGAGGGACTTGGGATCTTATTCCATTTCCTACGGGTGCTACTGTGGTTGGCTGTCGATAGGTATATACCTTGAAATATCGCACAGATGATTCTGTTGATCGCTGTAAAGATCGTCTTGTTGCCAAGGGTTATACTCAAATTTATGTGGTCGACTATCTTGAGACGTTCTCTCCCGTTACCTGTCTCAATTCTATTAGCCTCATTTTCTCTATGGTTGTTAATCTAGACTGGACCATGTTTCAGCTGGATATTAAAAATATCTTTCTGTATGGTGACTTGAAGGAGAAAGTCTATATAGAGCAACCTTCGGGGTATGTTACTCAGTGGGAGAATACTATCTATAGGCTTAAAAAGGCGATTTATGATCTCAAACAAAGTCCACGGGCATGGTTTGAAAAATTCAGTACTGCTATATATGGTGTCAATTTTAAACGGTGTCAGTCAAATCACTCAGTCTTTATTCGACGTACTATATCTGGTTTGGTGATTCTGGCCGTATATGTTGATAATATCCTGCTGACTGGGAGTGACCTTACTGCTTTAACAGAAACTAAGGAGTACCTTTCACGTCACTTTGTGACCAAAGATATGAGAAAACCCAAATACTTTCTTAGGATTGAGTTTGCGTATCAAAAAAACCGTTTACTTCTATCTCAAAGGAAATATGTATTGGATCTATTAGGAGAAATGAGTCTTTTAGGGTGTAAGCCAGCAAGCACTCCAATGAAGGTGAATGTGGATTTGTGGCGTAATAATAGTCCTCTCCTAGATGATACAGGTCGATATAGGAGATTGAAAAGTTAATCTACCTTACTGTGACCAGGCTTGATATTACCTTTGCAGTGGGAGTACTGAGCAGGTTTATTCATAAACCAAGAGAGGTTCACTGGATAGCGGCTCTGAGGATTTTAGCATATGTTAAAAGCTGTCCTGAAAAAGGATTACTATATAAGAAACATGGACATTTACACATCTCTGTCTTTTCTGATGATAGGTATGCGGGAGACATAGGAGATAGGAAGTCTACTTTTGAATTTTGTACCTTTATCGGAGGAAATTTGGTAACTTGGAGGAGCAAGAAATAAGATGTGGTATCTTGATTTAGTGTAGAGGCAGAATACAGAGCTATGACTCACACTATCTGTGAGATAATGTGGTTGCAGAAATTATTAACAGAGCTTGGTTTTACTCAACCTGGATCTATGCCTATGTATTGTGACAACCAGTCAGCTATCTATATTGCAAAGAATCCAGTGTTTCATGAGAGAACTAAACACATTAAGGTTGATTATAATTTTGTCAGAGATACTTGGGAAAAGAAAGTAATCTCTCTTCAGTTCACTCCGTCTTCAAAACAGTTATCTGCCATTCTCACTAAAGCTATCTCACCCAAGGTGTTTTCCATTTTGTGTAACAAGCTGGGCATTGATATATATGTTCCAGCTTGAGGGGAAGTGTTGGTATTAGTATTGGGTTATTGGGTTTAGGCTCATTAACCTATTAGCCGTATGAGTTATGTACTATATATAGCCCTATGTAGATGAATAAAATTGAGCACTTCTGATTTATCTTTTCTAACAGTTTCAATTTAAAAAAGGATGAGAGGTGAATATGCTTATCTTAGTGAGTTTACCTCCCCACAAGAGAACAAAATACAATGACATAGCAATTCGGGTAACCATACCCATTTATAGGATTTGTCAAATCCTCTCCAATTGAGATGATTTGGCAAATTCTAAAATGGTTGTTTTTTGCATTTTAGGGATTAAACATTCCAAAAATTTTATTGAAACACCAGCTATGGAATCCAAAAACCTAAAAAAAATATCACTTTTTGATCATAAAATTTGTAATCCACCCATATGACCTATAATCCTAGAATTTATATTCCACCCCAAATGCCAAAAAATTTATGAATTAAACAGCCCCTTAATGTCATTTTTTGATCCTAGAACTTGTAATCCATCCCAAATGCTAAAAAAATTTATGAACCAAACAGCCCCTAAAAGTAATTGAGCTAACAAATTATTGCCGATATATACTTATGTATCTTGAATTATTGACACCATAAGATAGAATTATTGGCTCCACCCTTGTCTATGTTTACCTATGCAATTATATTTTGAAAATGTCACATTTAAAAATCATGTTTCGATCGATGTACGATATAATGGTTACATTCCCCCGCCAAAAAAAAAAAATTCTAGCTCTACCATTGCTCGTGGCTGATAGCAAGTCCTAAAATTTGAACAACCTCTCCCAGAAGGATCTCATTTTAGAACTGAGCGTCCTGCCAACACCCATTTTGACGGAACATGCTTATTATGACAGTCATCCTACAAGAATTACTTTAAGGGTCTGTTTGTTTGTTTAAAAAAAAGAGGGAAATCAAAGAAATAGAAAACTATTTCTAAGAAGAATTGTTTTGGGAGTGTTTGGTTGGCTAAAAAAAGAAGAAAATCAAAGAAATGAAGATGAGATGAAGTTAGTTGTCACATTATTATTGGATGATGTGAGTGATTTTTTAAGAAAACTTGTTTTGATGTTGTTTGGTTGGCCAAAAAAAAATAAGGAAATGAATTATAAGAAACCTATTTCCTGTAATATGTTGTTTTCTTTTGTTTGGTTCATTCTTAAAAATAAGAAAATAGATGAGATGAGTTGTCATTATATTATTGGATGATGCGACCCACACTTAAGGAAATCATTTTCCTAGTTTTTTGGGAGGAAATGTGTGAAAATGAAATGTTAATGAGATGAGATGAGTTGTCACCATCTTATTGGATGATGTGAGTGATTTGAAATGATGAGATGAGATGAGTTGAGTGATGTTGTGGATAAAAATAATATTTTATTAGATGTGGTGGATGAGTTGTTGGATGAAAATAATATTTTATTAGTTGTTATGGATGAGTTGTTGGATGAAAATAATATTTTATTGGATGTTGTGGGTGAGTTTTAGGGATGGAAATGGAGGAAATGGTACTTTTTGAGATTTCCACCTTTTCCATTTCCATTTCTTGGTTTTTAGGAAATAACCGAACAGACCCTGAACAGACCCTAAGCAGAAGAAAACGTTAAGCAAAATCTAAGTGCAATTTTCCACCATAACATATACAAAAGCTAAAACTGATCAACACAAAGATTATACCTTGTCGACATCAACTAGAGGAACATGCAACAGTAATTATGGATCCAGCCAATCACGTGGTGAAGTTAACTAAAGTGAGTGGCCAAAGACTCAGAAGAAAAGGGAAAAGGAGATCTAATATATCTCGTCAACAAAAAGTGTTTCCCCGGATATGTAATCTATTATTTTACTCATAAAGACATGTATAAACAGAGAACATTTTCATGCAAGGAAAATAATAAGGCAACACAACAGCATATAGCTGCAAGCAAACAAAGGAATAGAGCTTATTCAGGTGTGTAATGCGGTTAGACCACATAGATGCCCTGCAGTCTATTAGAACTATATAATATGAACAGTGGCCACAGAATCACTTCAGCGTTTTGATTATGTAGGTGTATAAAGGCGTCTGCATGCTTTGATTGTCTAGGCGCATAATCCATTTAATATGGCTACAAATTGTAGTTATTTCCTCTGGCCGCTTAGTACTTTGAATTATATACCGTTTAGTTCTCAAGTTATCCATTGTCATTAATTTATTATATTTGACACTAGCTAAACATTTTAAGATGTTACCTTTTAATTGTTACTTTGTTTTACTTTTCTTGAATATTTTTTTCTGTTATCTAGAATCATTCACTTACATAAAGATTGTTCTATTTTCTTTATGTGGTTAGGAATTTCCATTTTATTAAAAGTTTTTCAACATTTCAGGGTTTAAAAGTTTCGATATCGCTTTTCCTTCACATAAATGTTCTACAATGTAACCCAACTATGCATCAGAAGTGATGTATAACACCTATGCATAAAGTAGTGTTAATAACTGTCTTGTAAAATGAGGAAACTTGATACCGCTTTGGTGCTTCATATACACAAACTTCATTAACAAAACACGGAACCTATATGAAAATTAAGTTCAAGGCAGCATTTAGACCCTGTGGTTTGAATCACTATAAGTCTGCATAGATGAGTGAAACCTAGAAGTTTTCTAACAGCAAACATGAACTGAAAAACTATGCAAATGACAAAAGTGTGACCCATTTGATGCAAATTTAACACTGATATACAAACAAAAGCCAGTCAAGCAAACACATAATATGTGGGGGGAAATGTAGGATGCGGACTCCTGTCTTATTCACTAATGCAATAACAAAATGATCGAAAAAAATATGATGAGATTTAATCATAATATAATAATATTGCATTAGAAACAAAACCAAAAGCAGTCAAGCAAACACATAATATGTAGGGGAAAATGTAAGATGTGGACTCCTGTCTTATACACTAATGCAGTAATAAAATGATCAAAAAACATATGATCAGATTAATCAGAATATAATTATATTTCATTAAAAAAACCAAAAGATCATATCAGTAAGTTACCTTATCAGCATCTCCACTACCGTTACATGTCTCGCTGTGGCATGCACAGGATATATCCTTCCGTAAATTAGATTTGTGGGAATTTCCAACATGCATCTCCTGTTTTTATCTACAGAGGTCAAATTTCTAAATGAAAAGGTGTAGAAGATATCTAGTCATTTCTCTGTGGTGCGTATTAGCTCCAAGCTCACAAACATTCATATATGGTCAAAAGATATACACCTCTATGGCTCTACCTCATTACTTCTTCCCAAAGGCTCAGAATCCATGTTACTTCCTCATAGGAAACAATATGATTCAGGACAAGATTCCTCACTTTTGTTTGATGGAAGAGGCTGTTCAGAGTTAATGCTAGTTTCTTGAGTATTCTGTGTTTGTGTTTGAAGATGCTCATCAAAGGCATGGTCTAGATTTTCATCTTCATCAATGTCTATATTCTGGCTCATATCAATAGGAGGCTCGAATGCCTGCAAAAATTATTGGAATTAACACATCACTGCAGGTGCATTTTTCAATAAAGATCTGACATATAAGCATTGGAGAAGCAACACATGAGCATGAAAAATATAGGTTGACGCACGAAGTTGCTAAAATATAAGAGGTTGCAATTGTTTTCTTAACTGAAGCATGTTCATGATTAAAAAAAATGTATTCAGCGATACACACCTGCAAATTACAGCTACAATATGCTCTTTATAGACAGTGTTCATACCTCAAGACATAGAATTCACATTTAAGATAAAAGTAAGATTGCTCATTTTAAGATAGTATTCATTTGACCCTGAATAAACTATGGAGTAACGAAAACTGAATTCATTCCTTTTAGTAGCGCAAAAACCCAGAGCAAACTAAAGTTTGCAATACAAGACTATATTTAGTTTTGAATTTTGTTTTGAGGTGAGCGGAGTTATTAAGTAATAGAGGTAATTCAAAGGTGTTCCCTTATGTTACCCTTACCAATATCCTAATTTGACCAATACGCAGCCGGCACATTGAAGGGAATGCTACCCTTTTTATCTCGCTCTTTGGCTGACAATATATTCTTTTATAGGTTCTATAAAGCGCCTTCGTCCTATTTTTTTTATTGGTTGAGATATCAAACCAACTCATAGGGGGTTGGTATCAGGTCAGCAATTGGTTTCAAAATTATATCTAACCAACAAAATGGTGGCTGAATTTTGAACATTAAAAAAAAAAATCAGTCATACCGTCGAGTCTTTGGTACTTCAAAGCAAGATGAGATAGTAGAGCCAGCACGTCCATTTACAAAAAAAAAAGAAACAAGTGCTTCAAATGGGGGGTGGGGTGCATTCTCGAATGAAGGGAATTTACTGTATTAATTAACAAAATTAGGTTAAGATCATGAAAAATAACAAAGGAGTAAAGATTCAATAGAGGTAATTTCCTAATTAAGTGTCAAGAAGTATTTTTGACGTCAATCAGGTCAAATAAGAGAGATTTAGGGTTTAGGGTTTACTTAGATTAGCACTGATGATCCGACGCAGAGACTTAACCTCGAGAGCTTCCTCCAGTTTGCTGCAATTCTCCTCCTCTTCCATTTCCTTTTCTTTTTCGCGTCGCTTTTTTTTTCTTTTAAAGCGAGGAGCCTCTAAAATTTACCCGTTTGAGAGGCAACAGGGCACACCCCCATCCACCCGTCCAATCACACACCCCTCTAATCACACCCCATTCTTGTTAAAGTGCACTGGACCACATGATATTTTAAATAAAATCTTATATGAGCCCAATTGTACTGTAGCAAAAGAGAAGATATGGTTGAAGGTATGCCTCTTTTATTTTTCTTTCCGTAATTAAGCTTCTATGTTAACCCCTCTCTTTTAAGTTAAGAAGCCTTCAATTCTCAGTTATTGTTAATAGTATTCCCAATTTATTGAGGATATTCAGGGGCTTCTTAGAAAAGATATATACAAAAGTTACGAGCTTTTTGGTCAAAAAAACAAGTAGGAGCATCTCAGAACAGAGGATTTCATTATTAAAAATAGAAAGTTAAAAACATCTTAGGAAAAAAGATAAAATTTAGAAGCTCTTTAGACAATGTTCTCGGGCCAGAGATAATACAAATAGGCACCTGCCTTGGGTTTATTTTCTGAATTTTACACGTGATCCATTGTCTTTTCAGAGTTTGCATAATCATAGTTAGATGAAAGTTTATTTGCTCTTCAAAACAGAACCTTATGTAAAACATTGTTTGTTTGCATAATCATAGTTAGATGAAAGTTTATTTGCTCTTCAAAACAGAACCTTATGTAAAACATTGTTTCACCGCGGAGTAAGATGACTTCAGAACTTTATTTGCTCTTCAAAACAGAACCTTATGTAAAACATTGTTTCACCGCGGAGTAAGATGACTTCAGAACCTTATGTAAAAGTTTCAAATCACTTCTAGATGCAACCTTAAATTTAGGATGTTTTGACGAATTAGATATCTATATTTCCTTCACACAAATTTAAAAAAAAAAGAGCAATCTATATACTATTACTAAAAACTCTTACCTTTGAAAATGCCACTTGACAAATAGTGTATGCCACTTGGCAACATCTTGCTTTTTTAAAATCTATATCTTCTATAATTAAGGTCAAATGGCAAATTCTTCTTTTTTTTAAATTTTATTAAAAAAATTGATTTATAAATAAATTGAAACCAGTACCGCAATTAAAGTTTGGTTCCAGTGTTTTCCCCTTTCTTCATTTCCAAAGCTCCCCTCTTCCTATTCGCCTCCTAGAGAAATCCCCCTCCGCCTCTTTGTCTCCGTCAAATTAACCATGTCGTGCTCCGCCTTGATAACCCAAAATCTGCTCTTCGTCTCCTTCAACTTCAGAAATCGCACTCTGCCTTGAGAACCCAAGCGTCGTCGATCAAGGCTGAAAGATGTTACTCATATATATATAGTTAGCCTCGAAGTCTCATCTTCTTCGTTCATCCCCACATCCCTTTATCTCCAAAGAACATTCTCTGAGAAAGCCATGCGGAAGCTTGATTCCTAAGCTACGGAAGGTTGCAGGCGTCACTAGAGGTTGACAGGTCAGATTTTTACGAAAACATCCATCAGATTTTTGCTCGATTCATTTATACTTGATTGTAAGCTTTAACAAGATGAAATATATCACGATCTAATAAAAATTATCAAAGAAATTTAGTGTTTAATTTATAACATGGTACTGTTTTAGGTGTTTAACTTATACTGTGGCGAAGCTTAATTTAGATATTTATGAAAAAATCCATACAATCTGTGGTGCTGATTGCTTTATCTATATATTAAGTTTGTAATTTTCTTCTGTTTTCTTTTTGCTTTTTTCAATTTAATTGAACCACAATTTTTTCATTCCATGCTACAGAAGGTTGTTCGAGCCACCAGAGGTTGAAAGGTATCTTTTTACCCAGTCTGATGTTTTACCCAATCCGACCATTTTTAACAATATATTGGACGTTTTCTGCATTGTGCTTGTCTTAATTGTTTGTTGAGCTTATCATATTTTAATCGTTCAAGGATTTTGTATTTTCTCCTGAACTATTTATTCTTATGTTTATTGGTAAGCTAGACTATAATTTTTCCCCCCATGAGAGGATTTGTTGACAGGTAAATTTCATTTTACAATAAACTTCATCCATTTTTGTCACCAAGATTTCCATCAAAACAAACACAAACTTCTGCCCTTACCAATCTTTTATCAGTAGTTTTGTACAAAGCATACATTTATGCAACCCAATAAATTCCATAAAAATAGACAGACTCTCAGATCGTTGAGTTCTAAAAGAGCATTATTGAATTGTTGAATTTTGTCAGGCTACAAGATGGTGTAAAATCATTTGAGCTAACATTTTGAACGCGGTACCAAAAAATTTACACCCAGGTTAATATGATACACAAAATCACAAGAATTATGTACGGGTAATGTTAATATTCTCTCCTAGCTAATTTCATTCATTCGTACCATTTTCTACCTCCATAACTTCTGCTTCTTTCTCATTTTCTTGCTTATCTGTTCACGAAACAGTAGTTAGGTAATAACATATGTTAAATAATAGGGTAAATTTCACAACCCCCCCTCCCCTAACTTTGGGGATTTTGTACAAAAGTCTGTTAACAGTAAGCTTTATTCAACTCTGAATTAATTATGTATAACTTGACATATATACGTAGCTATTCTTTAGTTAATATTTGTATACAAAAGAAATTTAAATGACAAATCATAGAGGTGATTGATTTTTATATAAATTTTTAATGAGAAAAGACATTGACACTTTGGTATGCATATCTTTTACTACATGGTTGTTTTGGATTAAGAAAACTGGACAACCCAGTCTGATGTGAAGAAGTGTTGTTGATATTTGACTAGGATCATGATTGACACAGAATATTTAAAAACATTTTTTATAGTTGACAACTATTAAAAATGTTTTTAAGTATTAGACAAATAAAACTGGACAACCCAGTCTGATGTGAAGAAGCGTCGTTAATATTTGAATAGGATCGTGATTGACACAGAATACTTAAAAACATTTTTAATAGTTGACAACTATACGTTCCTAACCTTTATTTTTCCAACCTGCTGCAAGTTGGAATGATCATAAATCCCAACATCTACATTGGACACAACTCTAGAAGTTTTTCCATATTTTCTCATAAGAATTTTGTTCTATCTAGTCTATTTTGACAGTTATAGCCAGTTTTTGTTTGAAACCTACAAAATGAATGAATATTGGTCTCTATCTTCATGCTTATTTTGAAAGTAGATACTACAAATCTAGATGAACATATACTTTCCATGGTTCGCATTGTTTCTGATGCCGGTTAATGTTACTTTCAGGACATGTATATAATGTTGTCCAGGATGCTTATTTTGAGCATAGTTATTGGGACGTGTTTTAGCTATTTTTAATTCTGTCGCATCTATAAAAGACTAATATTGAAATATAACTACATTTACAGATTTGAATTTTTTTTAAAAGTTTTAAATATTTCCTTGATCATTAATTTCTTAGGGACTTTGAGTATTTTCAGAGTTAGATAAAAATATGTGTTTTTTTATTTCAATTTATTTGGTTTTAGTGGAGAATGGGGCATTGGGATTGAGAAGAGTGTTGCTTTTTGGAGTTATAGGGCATTTTTGTGTTTGGAGATTGAAGATCGTACTTTGCACAAAGGAACTTTAGTGATGGGATTTGGTAAATTATATATCTTTTTTTGGAAATTTGTATTTAGGCCTTTTGATTGGGATAAATCGGTGGATGTCTCAGTCCTTTTGACTGAGGTTAATCATGATTCTCTTACTATATCTATTTTTATTTTATTTTTGTTCCTTAGTTCCATTTTAGGATTGCATGTTAAAATAATAAATACTGTATTTTATTAATTGTTTATAGTTATCTCAGTTCTTCACCAATTCTTATGAGAGGACTTTGATCCCCTATTGAGTCTTTTGGTTGTGCTTCTGGTCATGAGGAACCTGAAATGAGATTGAAGAGAGTTTGCAAGATAGAGTTGAGAGAGAATTGTGGAAGAATTGAAGATTATGATTGAGTTTGAGAAGAGGAAAACAATTCTATTTCATTCATTATATTGATCTCAGTTTACATCCTCTCCTTTATACTCCAGCTCCAAGCAAAGAAAACAAAAAACATGCACAAAACGTGCACGGACTTAACAAAGTCCCCCTGCCCATTTTAATTAGAGCTTACTTTATCTATCAATAAAATCTGCAAAGGTCTGATCGGAAAGAGTATTGCAGGTTCGTTTCACTTTGTTTTTTAATCACTTTTACTATTTTGTTTGTATTGTACCGATAATGCCAAAAACCTTTCCTTACTAAAATTTTTACGAATCTCTAATTGTTACACAGTCGTCAATACTATTCGAATTTGTGAAGGTCCAGTTGGAAAGGGTACTACAGGTTTGTTTTCATCTTTCTGGTAGTTTTATCTTCTTTAATTGTGTGATTTTAGTGGGTTTTTTCAATTTAATTAATTCTTTAACTAAGGCTAATGCAATTGGATTATTAATTGAATTCAACTTTCGAAGTTTGTAGGTAAATTGGCTCTATTAATTTTTCTGCCTATACAAGTGTATTTTTCTTTTCTTTCTATAAAATTATATTTTTCTGTTTCAGATCTGTTTGTTTCTTTGTTTATCTTTACTATTGGTAAGTGATGAACTCAATATAATCTTACTAGAATGTATTTCTCTTATATTATGTTTTGTTATTTTTCTCCAATGGCAAAACATTTCACTTCAATATTTTTGTTCTTTCTTATGTTTATATAGAGTATGTGAAAGTTGCATTTTATTTAACTAATTGAGTACTTCTTATGCCGTATTTTTATGATTTGATGATGTCTTAAATTGTAATCATATATAATTTTCTTACACTGACTTTATTTGATTTAGGTATTACATTGTTTCTTACTTTCGTCAGGTGGATGTCATACACCCCTTATATGATAGGTACTATATTTTCTTTGTTTTTTGACATTTTATTTTTATTTTACCAATATCTTTGGAAAGTTATCAACGGTTTAAATATTGATATGACTCGCACAAAATGTTCAAATATTATTTTCCCACGTTTATATTTTTCCAAACCTTTCATTTTTAAAATTATTTAAAGTTTACATATTTTTTGTACTTTTTTGACATTTCACTTTAATTTTGAATTTTTTTACCTTATAAATAATAAAATAACTCCCCCCATATTTCTCAATACCGTTTTAACACATTTACATTATTCAAACTATATATGATCTTAAACTGATTCAAGTTTTCCAAACTTAATAATTTTCCAAATTCTATATGCAACTTAGGTTGTATCATTTCTGACTACTTATATATTATTACTATTTTATTTTGCATTCTTTTGCTACATTAATTTTTTTATATTAAACAAATCTGTGCATCGCACGGGCCTGAAACTAGTTAATTATATATGTTTCCACGTTTATTCAATTATTATGAGTACTTAAAATACTAATAAGTAAAAAGTTAATGACATAGTTAAAAAGCAAGAATACGTTTATAAAAAAAAAAGAGGGTATACTTGATTTTATCCATGACCAATTTAATATCTTTTTTTAAGTATTTTGTGTAAAATATAATAATGAGTGAACGAGTATAATAAGTTTGCAATCACTGCTTGAGTTTTGCAACATTCATCGATTTAATTGGAAGGTCAATATTTTAGACAATTCTTTTGCAACTTTAGTCGTCGACATAGAGCTATAATTTTCTCAATTAAGCCCCCATAAATGCTTCTTACGAGTCCAGTGGTTCATGCATGTTAAAATCGACATTGCTAAAGATTTTTTTTCCTGCAGTCTACTTGCCCCCTAAAATATTCAATTTGTCTATTCTTGTCCCTCGAATAATTTTTTGTCTCATCTTACCCTCTGAGTTATCAAACTTGTAATTGCGTATCTCCTGAATTATTTTTAGCCTCACTTGATCCCTTTAACTATCACTTTCTTTCTTAAGTATAGGGGTAATTGCTCAAAGTGATAGTTCAGAATGTAAGCAAGGACAGATTTAATACTTTTACGGTGGTAATGTGAGATAAAAATAGTTTAGGAAGTAAGCAAGGGATGAATTCTGAGTATATAGAGTTGAGATGATATGAAGGGGAAAATTTAACAGCTCAGCTTGGTATGCAACCAAAAATAAAAAAAATAAAAAAATAAAAAATAGAAGTAATAATCGAGAAAAGTTCAAAATATTTTTTTATTAAAGAATATAAAATAAACATCTAACACTACCAGGCATTGAGAGGATCCATGCTGAGACTAGTAGGGAAAATACTGAAATTATTATTTTAAAAGCTTTTACAACTCAGCATATACTGAGGAATCTAAAAATTGCAAAGAAACTAGCCGAGAATAACATTAGACATACATTAAATTAAAAGTAAATTTAAATATAGGCAAATATATTTATATTTCTATAAATTGAATGGAAAACGCGCCATAACACTTGTACTTAAACGGTCAAACCTAGGGGTGGGCAAAAACCGAAAAAATCCGGTTCAACCGAAAAAACCGCCCAAAAAAGCATTAAGTAGACAAAATAAAAAAATAATGATACTTCATCAGAAATTAATAGGCAATGATCTCAGGTGTGGGCAGATTTTTTGTGAAATGGAATTAATTCGGCCCAAAACCGAAACCGATCCGAACCGATCCGAATTTCGGTTGGGCCGAATATTCGGATGCAGGGGAAAAAATCTGGATCTGGATGAAAATTTTGAGAATTCGAAAAATTCGGATTGGATGCGGATTGGGCTTAAAACCGACCCGAACCGAATATGCCCAGCCCTAGTCAAACCCAGTCATAAAACAGTAAATTTCTGCATTTATTTTGATCTTATAAGTAAAAGAAGAAATATCAAGGGTTTATTTCCAAAATGAGAGCTCGGCTTAGGGTGCGTTTGGTTGCCTCTTTTAGAGGGGAAATTGGTTGAAAGCCTGCCAAAACTGACACTTTTGGCAGGCTTTCCCCTTTCCCCTTATGCAAACAAACAACCCCTTATTTCTTGCGCAGTCAAATCCGACCCACAACCTTCTGACCCATTGTCTTTAAAGCGGCTCATTGGGCCACTAAATCAGTCTAGTGTGCACATCGTCCCCTTTTTTTAAGCATAGCATATTAAAAATGCATTTTTCTAAGTTTTTAAACACTAAGTTTTATGCACGTGCAATACACGTGGTTAAATACCATGATTAAATATAGTTGATTTATTTCCTTACTAAAACTTGTTCTTCAATTCCATTTTGATGGGTTTTGCTTACTTGTATCTTTAAATTTAAGCATTATAATTATTTATTTTCTTTAATGTTTGTTTAAATGGACTACACCCAATTTAATTTTTCATATTGATAATTGACTTGACAATAAATAAATATAATCCAAAAGTAATTTGAATGATCATGTCACTAAGACCGACATGAAGCCAAGCTTCACCTGAGAAAGTATAGCATTGCAAAAGTGAAAACCACTTCAAAAAATAGCGTTCTAAAAGAAAAATAAATAATTAAAGCTAATACGAAGAGATGATTGGTTAAAAGTGGGCTAAAATGACACAAAAAATAATTTAGAGTTTGTTCCTAATCCTTAATAGACTTTAAAAAATCATAAACTAAATATTAATGCTAAATCTAGTACACTTTTATATAATGAAATCATCCACATAAGCATATAAAACTACTAAAAAGGTTTATGAAAATCCCTTCTAAAGATTTCTAATTTACTCAAAAAAACTATTCTATAAAATATTCAAAAGTATATTTCATTTCTTTTGTTTTATTTTTTATTGAGACGTTATCAATCTTTTTCCGTATTTATCTTTTTCGATAAAATTAGACTACTTTTAGATGCCAAAAAAAGGATAGTAAAACCTTAAATTAAAAGTTAAATTTATATATCTTAATGAAAGAATATTAGACAACTACTCTCTTTTTTTTTGCTAAGTTTTGAAATTTTAGTCGCTTTTTCATGATTTTGAATTTTTAAGGGTGTGTTTCGCAAATTTTGAAACTTTGATAGTTTTTTTAAAAAAATTTAAATTTTAAGTTATGTGCTTGTAATTTTTATGTTTTATGTGGTGGTAGTAAGTTTTCTAATGGCAGAATATTTCTTGCAACTCTGAATTTTGAAACTTTAAATTTTTTATTGCAAAATTTAAATTTTTAGCAGTTTGCTGATAATTTTAAGATTTGATATGTAATGGTTATAAGTTTTTAAATTTTAAGGTTTTTTATCTTTTTTAATTTTTGAAAGAGTTTTTTATAATTTTTATAACTTTGAGGTTATTTTTTACAAATTTTATTTTTTTAGTGTCTGATGGTAATTCCCTGAATTTATCTTTGTTGTCCGCAAGTTTTGAAATTTCAGAATTTTAGAGTGCTTTTTTTATTATTTGATCTTTTGAGAGTATTTTTATAGTTTTTAAAATATTAAGGGTTTCATGTTTGTTGTTTTAAGTTTTGAAACGTCTGGACGTTTTGTGTAATTTTTAAAACTTTTTGGGCTTTGTTGTAATACTTCATATATGATAGCATATTAATCTTTAAATTATTGACCTGTAAGTTGTTCACATGGGATTAGGATAGGATATAATTATGGTTATAATAGATTAAAATTTAAATAAAATATTAAAGATAGTCAAGGATAATATTGACTATGAAAAGATTTTTCCGAACTCGTAATTTTAAAGGGAGTATAATTTGATTTAATTATTATATGCTTAAAATTAAAAATCGTATTTACTCCTATATACTTAAAGAATAATCTTAAGTTATGATACATTTGATTTAGAAATCATATCTACTCCTCTATACGTAAAAGAGAACCACACGTTTTAATGCATTGAATTTGCTTCACTGTTTATAATACAACAAAATACTATAGAATGAATAGCAGCTTCAAGTAGAGAGGATCAGATCTAATTTACTATTTATACTACAGTAAATTACTGTAGTATAAACAGTAACTCACTGTAGTATTTGCTGTAGCATAACCAGTAATTCTAGTATAGAAGAGTAGATGGGATTAATTTGTAAAATCCTTGCCGACTTAAAGTTGACGCCAGGAGCTAAGCCCATAGCCTCCGAGAAAATTATTAGCTTTACCTGCAAATTGTCAGGCTAGGCTTAAAACTTGCGCAGTATAAGACCGTTAACACGCCTTTGGGCCATCATCGTTAACGCGACCTGCTGGGCTATGATAAATCCCCAAACCATATTCTCCAAATCCCTAATATCATTTCTTTAATAAATCCCTGAAAAGTTAGGGTTTTCAATTTAAACCTCTCTTATCTCAAAATTTGAATCCTTCCCTCTCGAATTGGCCTCAATAATCCAAAACCCTAATCTAAGAACCAAGATCCCTCTCGAATTTTATTTTCCATGACCATCTTACTCCGTCTTCTCATCAGTTTGCTTTGTCCTTGTCCTCTACATCTATACGCATGTCATATGAGGAGGTCGTGTTAGTTCCTATTTGGAAACATGTCATGAATGAGGAGATAGGTGCACTTGTTTCTAGAGGGACTTGGGATCTTGTTCCATTTCCTACGGGTGCTACTGTGGTTGGCTGTCGATAGGTATGTACCTTGAAATATCGCACAGATGATTCTGTTGATCGCTGTAAAGATCGTCTTGTTGCTAAGAGTTATACTCAAATTTATGTGGTCGACTATCTTGAGACGTTCTCTCCCGTTGCCTGTCTCAATTCTATTAGCCTCATTTTCTCTATGGCTGTTAATCTGGACTGGACCATGTTTCAACTGGATGTTAAAAATATCTTTCTGTATGGTGACTTGAAGGAGAAAGTCTATATAGAGCAACCTCTGGGGTATGTTGCTCAGTGGGAGAATACTATTTGCAGGTTTTAAAAGGCGATTTATGGTCTCAAACAAAGTCCACTGGCATGGTTTGAAAAATTCAGTACTGCTATATATGGTGTCAATTTTAAACGGTGTCAGTCAAATCACTCAGTCTTTATTCGACGCACTATATCTGGTTTGGTAATTCTGACCGTATATGTTGATGACATCCTGCTGACTGGGAGTGACCTTACTGCTTTAACAGAAACTAAGGAGTACCTTTCACGTCACTTTGTGACCAAAGATATGAGGAAACCCAAATACTTTCTTGGGATTGAGTTTGCGTATCAAAAAAACCGTTTACTTCTATCTCAAAGGAAATATGTATTGGATCTATTAGGAGAAATGAGTCATTTAGGGTGTAAGCCAGCAAGCACTCCAATGGAGGTGAATGTGGATTTGTGGCGTGATAATAGTCCTCTCCTAGATGATACAGGTCGATGTAGGAGATTGATTGAAAAGTTAATCTACCTTACTGTGACCAGGCCTGATATTACCTTTACAGTGGGAGTACTGAGCAGGTTTATCCATAAACCAAGAGAGGTTCACTCGACAGCGGCTCTGAGAATTTTAGCGTATGTTAAAAGCTGTCCTGAAAAAGGATTATTGTATAAGAAACATGGACATTTACACATCTCTGTCTTTTCCGATGCTAGGTATACGGGAGACATAAGAGATAAGAAGTCTACTTTTGAATTTTGTACCTTTATCGAAGGAAATTTGGTAACTTGGAGGAGCAAGAAATAAGATGTGGTATCTTGATTTAGTGCAGAGGCAGAATACAGAGCTATGACTCACACTATCTGTGAGATAATGTGGTTGCAGAAATTATTAACAGAGCTTGGTTTTACTCAACCTGGATCTATGCCTATGTATTGTGACAACCAGTCAGCTATCTATATTGTAAAGAATCCAGTGTTTCATGAGAGAACTAAACACATTAAGGTTGATTATAATTTTGTCAGAGATACTTGGGAAAAGAAAGTAATCTCTCTTCAGTTCACTCCGTCTTCAAAACAGTTATCTGACATTCTCACTAAAGCTATCTTACCCAAGGTTTTTTTCATTTTGTGTAACAAGCTGGGCATGATTGATATATATGTTCCAGCTTGAGGGGGAGTGTTGGTATTAGTATTGGGTTATTGGGTTATTGGGTTTAGGCCTAGTAACCTATTAGCCGTATGAGTTATGTACTATATATAGCCCTATGTAGATGAATAAAATTGAGCACTTCTGATTTATCTGTTCTAACATTTTCAATTTAAAAAGGGATGAGAGGTGAATATGCTTATCTTAGTGAGTTTACCTCCCTACAAGAGAACAAAATACAATGACATAGCAATTCGGGTAACCATACTTATTTATAGGATTTGTCAAATCCTCTCCAATTGAGATGATTTGGCAAATTCTAAAATGGTTGTTTTTTGCATTTTAGGGATTAAACATTCCAAAAATTTTATTGAAACACCAGCTATGGAATCCAAAAACCTAAAAAAAATATCACTTTTTGATCATAAAATTTGTAATCCACCCAGATGCCCTATAATCCTAGAATTTATAATCCACCCCAAATGCCAAAAAATTTATGAATTAAACAGCCCCTTAATGTCATTTTTTGATCCTAGAACTTGTAATCCATCCCAAATGCCAAAAAAATTTATTAACCAAACAGCCCCTAAAAGTAATTGAGCTAACAAATTATTGTCGATATATACTTATGTATCTTGAATTCTTGACACCATAAGATAGAATTATTGGCTCCACCCTTGTCTATGTTTACCTATGCAATTATATTTTGAAAATGTCACATTTAAAAATCATGTTTCGATCGATGTACGATATAATGGTTACATTCCCCCGCCAAAAAAAAATTCTAGCTCTACCATTGCTCGTGGCTGACAGCAAGTCCTAAAATTTGAACAACCTCTCCCAGAAGGATCTCATTTTAGAACCGAGCGTCCTGCCAACACCCATTTTGGCGGGAACATGCTTATTATGACAGTCATCCTACAAGAATTACTTTAAGGGTCTGTTTGTTTGTTTAAAAAAAAGAGGGAAATCAAAGAAATGGAAAATTATTTCTAAGAAGAATTGTTTTGGGAGTGTTTGGTTGGCTAAAAAAAGAAGAAAATCAAAGAAATGAAGATATTTCTAAGAAGAATTGTTTTGGGAGTGTTTGGTTGGCTAAAAAAAGAAGAAAATCAAAGAAATGAAGATGAGATGAAGTTAGTTGTCACATTATTATTGGATGATGTGAGTGATTTTTTAAGAAAACTCGTTTTGATGTTGTTTAGTTGGCGAAAAAAAATAAGGAAATGAATTATAAGAAACCTATTTCTTGTAATATGTTGTTTTCTTTTGTTTGGTTCCTTTCTAAAAATAAGAAAATAGATGAGATGAGATGAGTTGTCATTATATTATTGGATGATGCGACCCACACTTAAGGAAATCGTTTTCCTAGCTTTTTGGGAGGAAATAGGTAGAAATGAAATGTTAATGAGATGAGATGAGTTATCATCTTATTGGATGATGTGAGTGATTTGAAATGATGAGATGAGATGAGTCGAGTGATGTTGTGGATAAAAATAATATTTTATTAGATGTGGTGGATGAGTTGTTGGATGAAAATAATATTTTATTAGATGTTATGGATGAGTTGTTGAATGAAAATAATATTTTATTGGATGTTGTGGGTGAGTTTTAGGGATGGAAATGGAGGAAATTGTACTTTTTGAAATTTCTACCTTTTCCATTTCCATTTCTTGGTTTTTAGGAAATAACCAAACAGACCCTAAGCAGAAGAAAACGTTAAGCAAAATCTAAGTGCAATTTTCCACCATAACATATACAAAAGCTAAAACTGATCAACACAAAGATCATACCTTGTCGACATCAACTAGAGGAACATGCAACAGTAATTATGGATCCAGCCAATCACGTGGTGAAGTTAACTAAAGTGAGTGGCCAAAGACTCAGAAGAAAAGGGAAAAGGAGATCTAATATATCTCGTCAACAAAAAGTGTTTCCCCGGATATGTAATCTATTATTTTACTCATAAAGACATGTATAAACAGAGAACATTTTCATGCAAGGAAAATAATAAGGCAACACAACAGCATATAGCTGCAAGCAAACAAAGGAATAGAGCTTATTCAGGTGCGTAATGCGGTTAGACCACATAGATACCCTGCAGTCTATTAGAACTATATAATATGAACAGTGGCCACAGAATCACTTTAGCGTTTTGATTATGTAGGTGTATAAAGGCGTCTGCATGCTTTGATTGTCTAGGTGCATAATCCATTTAATATGGCTACAAATTGTAAGTTATTTCCTCTGGCCGCTTAGTACTTTGAATTATATACCGTTTAGTTCTCAAGTTATCCATTGTCATTAATTTATTATATTTGACACTAGCTAAACATTTTAAGATGTTACCTTTTAATTGTTACTTTGTTTTACTTTTCTTGAATATTTTTTTCTGTTATCTAGAATCATTCACTTACATAAAGATTGTTCTATTTTCTTTATGTGGTTAGGAATTTCCATTTTATTAAAAGTTTTTCAACATTTCAGGGTTTAAAAGTTTCGATATCGCTTTTCCTTCACATAAATGTTCTACAATGTAACCCAACTATGCATCAGAAGTGATGTATAACACCTATGCATAAAGTAGTGTTAATAACTGTCTTGTAAAATGAGGAAACTTGATACCGCTTTGGTGCTTCATATACACAAACTTCATTAACAAAACACGGAACCTATATGAAAATTAAGTTCAAGGCAGCATTTAGACCCTGTGGTTTGAATCACTATAAGTCTGCATAGATGAGTGAAACCTAGAAGTTTTCTAACAGCAAACATGAACTGAAAAACTATGCAAATGACAAAAGTGTGACCCATAGGGGATTGGTATCAGGTCAGCAATTGGTTTCAAAATTATATCTAACCAACAAAATGGTGGCTGGATTTTGAACATTTTTACAAAAAAATCAGTCATACCGTCAAGTCTTTGGTACTTCAAAGCAAGATGAGATAGTAGAGCCAGCACGTCCATTTACAAAATAAATAAATAAATAATAATAACAATAAAAGAAACAAGTGCTTCAAATGGGGGCGTGGGTGCATTCTCGAATGAAGGGAATTTACCCTATTAATTAAGAAAATTAGGTTAAAATCATGAAAAATAACAAAGGAGTAAAGATTCAATAGAGATAATTTCCTAATTAAGCGACGAGAAGTATTTTTGACGTCAATCAGGTCAAATAAGAGAGACTTAGGGTTTAGGGTTTACTTAGATTAGCGCTGATGATCCGACGCAGGGACTTAACCTCGAGAGCTTCCTCCAGTTTGCTGCAATTCCCCTGCTCTTCCATTTCCTTTTCTTTTCCGCGTCGCTTTTTTTTTTTTTTAAGCGAGAAGGGGCCTCTAAATTTTACCCGTTTTTCCCAAGAAACTATCAGCTGTATTTTATTTTATTTGTTTAACAAGGAAGCCCTGTCTCACTCTTCTCTTCTAATTAAGCTCTTAAGTTAACCCCTCTCTTTTAAGTTAAGAAGCCCTCAATTCCCAGTTATTGTTAATAGCATTCCCAATTTATTGAGGATATTCACGGGCTTCTTAGAAAAGATATATACAAAAGTTACGAGCTTTTTGGTCAAAAAAACAAGTAGGAGCATCTCAGAACAGAGGATTTCATTATTAAAAATAGAAAGTTAAAAACATCTTAGAAAAAAGGATAAATTTTAGAAGCTCTTTAGACTATGTTCTCGGGCCAGAGATAATACAAATAGGCAGCTGCCTTGGATTTATTTTCTGAATTTTACACGTGATCCATTGTCTTTTTAGTGTTTGCATAATCATAGTTAGATGAAAGTTTATTTGCTCTTCAAAACAGAACCTTATGTAAAACATTGTTTGTTTGCATAATCATAGTTAGATGAAAGTTTATTTGCTCTTCAAAACAGAACCTTATGTAAAACATTGTTTCACCGCGGAGTAAGATGACTTCAGAAATTTATTTGCTCTTCAAAACAGAACCTTATGTAAAACATTGTTTCACCGCGGAGTAAGATGACTTCAGAAAAACAAGTAGAAACCTTATGTAAAAGTTTCAAATCACTTCTAGATGCAACCTTAAATTTAATTAGGATGTTTTGACGAATTAGATATCTATATTTCCTTCACACAAATTTTTTTAAAAAAGGAGCAATTAATTATATATGTTTCTACGTTTATTCAATTACTATGAGTACTTAAAATATTAATAAGTAAAAAGTTAATGACATAGTTAAAAAGCAAGAATACGTTTATAAAAAAAAAGAGGGTATACTTGATTTTATACATGACCAATTTAATATCTTTTTAAAGTATTTTGTGTAAAATATAATAATGAGTGAACGAGTATAATAAGTTTGCAATCACTGCTTGAGTTTTGCAACATTCATCGATTTAATTGGAAGGTCAATATTTTAGACAATTCTTTTGCAACTTTAGTCGTCGACATAGAGCTATAATTTGCTCGGTGGTCGGTCGACCGGGTCGGTCGACCGCCGAACTCTCTGCGGTCGACTGGCCCGGTCGACCGCGATGGATCGCGGTCGACCGTGTCGGTTGACCGTTGCTGCGGGTTTCAGTTGGGTTCTGTTTCTAGACCCATTTCGTTTGTGAGTTGTATTTAAACCCTAAACTCGTTTCTAGGGTTAAGCTTAGGCGATTTTAAGCTGCTGAAAGGGGATTTTGAGGGCTTCTATTATTGGAGTCTATTAGAGAGATCAAGTGGTCTTGTTTGAGGGTTTTGGGTAAGATTTGTAACCCTAATTTGTATTCCCCTTTGATTTCATTAGTAAAGCTTCCCCCTCCTTGCCCCGTGGACGTAGGCACATTGCCGAACCACGTATATCTTGTGTACTTGCTGTGATTGGTTGGCTTGTGTTCACTTATGGTCTACTATTGTTCTTGTGTGTGCTTTTGATTTGGCTGATTGGGGCTTCCGCACAACAAAAATCGACATTGCTAAAGATTTTTTCCTGCAGCCTACTTGCCCCCTAAAATATTCAATTCGTCTATTCTTGTCCCTCGATCAATTATTTTTAGCCTCACTTGATCCCTTTAACTATCACTTTCTTTCTTAATTAAGTATAGGGGTAATTGCTCAAAGTGATACTTTAGGATGTAAGCAAGGACAGATTTAATACTTTACGGTGGTAAGGTGAGATAAAAATAGTTTAGGAGGTAAGCAAGGGATGAATTCTGAGTACATAAGAGTTTAGATGATATGAAGGGGTAAATTTAACAGCTCAGCTTGGTATGCAACCAAAAATATAAAAAATAAAAATAGAAGTAATAATGGAGAAAAGTTCAAAATATTTTTTTATTAAAGAATATAAAATAAACATCTAACACTGCCAAGCATTGAGAGGATCCATGCTGAGACTAGTGGGGAAAATATTGAAATTATTATTTTAAAAGCTTTTACAACTCAGCATATACTGAGAAATCTAAAAATTGCAAAGAAACAAGCCGAGAATAACATTAGACATACATTAAATTAAAAGTAAATTTAAATATAGGCAAATATATTTATATTTCTATAATTGAATGGAAAACGCGCCATAACACCTGTACTTAAACGGTCAAACCCAGTCATAAAACAGTAAATTTCTGCATTTATTTTGATCTTATAAGTAAAAGAAGAAATATCAAGGGTTTATTTCCAAAATGTCAGCTGGGCTTATTTCTCGCGCAGTCAAATCCGGCCCATAGCCTTCTGACCCATTGTCTTTAAAGCGGCTCATTGGGCCACTGAATCAGTCTAGTGTGCACACCGTCCCCTATTTTTTTAAGCATAGCATATTAAAAATGCATTCTTCTAAGATTTAAAACACTAAGTTTTATGCATGTGCAATACACATGGTTAAATACCATGATTAAATATATTTGGTTTATTTCCTTACTAAAACTTATTCCTCGGTTCCACTTTGATGGGTTTTGCTTACTTATATCTTTAAATTTTAGCATTGTAATTATTTATTTTATTTAATGTTTGTTAAAATAAACTACACCCAATTTAATTTTTCATATTGATAATTGAATTGACAAGAAATAAATATAATCCAAAATTAATTTGAATGATCATGTCACTGAGACCGACATGAAGTCAAGCTTCACCTGAGAAAGTATAGCATTGCAAAAGTGAAAAACACTTTAAAAAATAGCATTCTAAAAGAAAAATAAATAATTAAAGCTAATACGACGAGATGATTGGTTAAAAGTTGGCTAAAATGACACAAAAGATAATTTAGAGTTTGTTCCTAATCCTCAATAGACTTTAAAAACAATCATAAACTAAATATTAATGCTAAATTTAGTACACTTTTATATAATGAAATCATCCACATAAGCATATAGAACTACTAAAAAGGTTTATGAAAATCTCTTCTAAAGATTTCTAATTTACTCAAAAAACTATTCTATAAAATATTCAGAAGTGCATTTCATTCCTTCTGTTTTATTTTTTATTGAGACGTTATCAATCCTTTTCCGCCTTTATCTTTTTCGATAAAATTAGACTACTCTTAGATGCCAAAAAAGGATAGTAAAAACTTAAATTAAAAGTTAAATTTATATATCTTAATGAAAGAATATTAAACAACTACTCTCTTTTTTTTGCTAAGTTTTGAAATTTTAGTCGCTTTTTCGTGATTTTGAATTTTTAAGTGTGTGTTTTGCAAATTTTGAAACTTTGGGAGTGTTTTTCAAAGATTTTAAATTTTAAGTTGGGTGCTTGTAATTTTCATGTTTTATGTGGTGGTAGTAAGTTTTCTAATGGCAGAATATTTCTTGCAACTCTGAATTTTGAGGCTATTTTTTACAATTATTGAAACTTTAAATTGTTTGTTACAAAATTTAAAATTTTAGCGGTCTACTGATAATTTTGAGATTTGATATGTAATGGTTGTAAGTTTTTAAAGTTTGAGGTTTTCTATCTTTTTTGATTTTTGAAAGAGTTTTTTATAATTTTTATAACTTTGAGGTTATTTTTTACAAAATTTATTTTTTAGTGCCTGATGGTAATTCCCTGAATTTATCTTTGTTGTTAGCAAGTTTTAAAATTTCAGAATTGTAGAGTGCTTTTTTTACTATTTGAACTTTTGAGAGTGTTTTTATAGTTTTTAAAATATTAAGGGTTTCATGTTTGTTGTTTTAAGTTTTGAAACGTCTGGATGTTTTGTGTAATTTTTAAAAAAATTTGGGCTTATTTGTAATACTTTATATATTATAACATATTAATCTTTAAATTATTGACCTGCAAGTTGTTCACATGGGATTAGGATAAGATATAACTATGGTTATAATAGCTTAAAATTTAAATGAGATATTAAAGATAGTCAAGGGTAATATTGACCATGAAATTTTCCCGGACTCGTAATTTTAAAGGGAGTATATAATTTGATTTACTTATTGTACGCTTAAAATTAAAAATCGTATTTACTCCTATATACTTAAAGAATAATCTAAGTTATGATACATTTGATTTGGAAATCATATCTATTACTCTATACTTAAAAGAGAACCACGTTTTAATACATTGAATTTGCTTCACTGTTTATAATACAACAAAATACTGTAGAATGAATAGCAACTTCAAGTAGAGAGGATCAGATCTAATTTACTGTTTATACTATAGTAAATTACTATAGTATAAACAGTAACTCACTGTAGTATTTACTGTAGCATAACCAGTAATTCTAGTATAGAAGAATAGATGGAATTAATTTGTAAAATCCTTGCCGACTTAAAGTTGACGCTAAGAGCCAAGCCCATAGCCTCCGAGAAAATTATTAACTTTACCTGCAAATGTCAGGCTAGGCTTAAAACTTACGCAGTATATGACGGTTAACACGCGTTTAGGCCATCATCGTCAACGCGACCTGCTGGGCTATGAATAAATCCCCAAACCATATTCTCCAAATCTATAATATCATTTCTTTAATAAATCCCCGAAAAATTAGGGTTTTCAATTTAAACCTCTCTTATCTCGACATTTGAATCCTTCCCTCTCGAATTGGCCTCAATAATCCAAAACCCTAATCTAAGAACCAAGATCCCTCAATGAGGCTTAATTCTAACCTAGTTTCTCTAAAGACGCGATTTTAGATCCTGCTTCGTCTAATCTTATTGGTTAAAATCACTTGTTTTCTTAATAAAATCAGAAAAACAAAGGACCTAGTTATCTCTATTACCCTGTCACTTCGATCTTGGAATCACAGAATCCAGAAAACTATAAATTGCCTTTTTCTCAGCTCAAAAAGAAAACAATGGAAACATTAACAAAAATTATACGAAACAAATCTGCATTGATCAAGGCAGAGGACTGCTTCAAACCGGCTTAAGGAGTGAAATCTTCTTCACTTGCAAATGCTTTCTTTCTCCAATACCGTACTTTGGCATCCACCCTGGCTGAAAACCCTACGTGTGCTCTCTTCTTGGAATTCTTCTTCTCCTTCTCCCACGCGTAACCATCGTTGACGTCTCTCTTACAACGCTCCATTTCTTGAATAACATGGTCATCCATTGGATAAAACAACCTCTGGACAGAAGCATGGATGGAATATGGAAGCAGACATACAATGACAACAATGAGGGTGGCCAACCAATAGATTGATGCAGGACCAAGGGCTTCCAAGAAAAGTAGGGTGTTGTTCTTGGACAGTGTTACCGGCAACACACCATACGCCACCAAGAACACGTACCATAATAAGATGCTGCCCCAAATGAAAAAGTGCTGAATCCAAGTGAAGCGGCTGACGATGAGAGCCATTTGGCAATTGACTGTCCAGATGATGCACGTGTACATGATGGTTCCGAGGTGTTCAATGTCTGCCACCTGTCCCTCACCGAGGAAAGCAGCAGGGAGGAAGATGTATATGTTCAAGATAAAGATGGTGAGGGAGGCGAACAAGGCATTGCCGATCCAACCAAAAATTCGGGTCCAGCTGAAGTATATGTTCTTTTGGCCCTGCTGATAGAGTGCTGGGAACTTTGACAAGTTAAAACAAAAACAAAAATGTCAGGTCATTTACAAATAGCTGAGATATAGTTGCGATGTAAGCAGAAGAATGTTCAGCGGATCGCTTGCTTATGTCTTAGAAAGTAGTTACAAACTTATAATCCAACACCAAGTTAAAGTGACACATGGATTCTAGGTTAAAACTACGTTTGCAAGGAAAAAGGATTAAAGACTACAGTCAAGATGTGACGGGGTGTAGCCTTATGTGGCTGGGCAATAAGGCCCAGAAAATTCTGATTTTTCTTATTCTTTGAATTTATAAATAATATAATATAAT
>NC_033796.1:14346266-14359801 GCF_001876935.1 Asparagus officinalis
ACCATAAACTTGGAGGAAATTAAAAGTTAAGTGCTTGTATTAGAGACAACTTCTACATTAGCATAAGTCCAAGTCATATTCTGCTTTTTACACATTTTAAAGCCCTGACACCTTCGATTTTCTATCCAACCATATAATTGTAATATACTAAAAAAAGGAGCTTTCTTTTTACTGCTTTGTAACACAAGCTTCATCTAAAAAGTGTAAAAGGTAGCATAAGGCAGACACTCGCTCCTCATGTACTGAAGCATGCACTTCATGCCTCATTTGAGCCTTTTAGAACATTGGTTGAGAGATCAAATCTTATAATACATGGAACTATGAAGAAAGAAATGCACTGAGTTTGAGTGCTGATTAACCAGAAGTGCTAAGATGATAAAAGAAGGGACTTGGGTTTTCCTCCTCTCTTTTTTCCTTGAGATGAATATTAGAATAATAAGAAATCTAAGATGACCAAGAAAGATACCTGAAGGCAGACATCTGATGAAACATCCTGTTCTAAAACACCCAGTGCTATAACTGGTAAGGATGTAAGAACAACATTGAACAACATCATATACCAATCATCGTATAGGAGGTCTGCGGAGAATCCAGTGTATATCTCATAGTAAAAGAGAGTCATGCCAAATGCTACATTCTTGTACACAAAATAGAGAATCTGCAAGAATAAGGTGAAAAAAAAGATGAGGTTAAAACAACTGGATTAGAACCCACTAAAAAATATTCAGAAGAGCTAGGGATGCTAAAGTGAATAAATTCACCATCTTGGCAATTCTCTTGTAACACCAATGGCCATGCACTAGGAGTAACCGTTCCAACATGTGGAATTGTGGCAATGAGAAGTCACTTGCCATGACTGCCTAAACATAGTAAAGGTGGGTGGGGGGGATCAATTGTCAAACTCATTTATATAGTAAATACAGAAAAGGGGAAACAAAATCAATTGTGGCAATAAGAATATATACACATACTTTTTTTTTTGAATGAAATCATGTAACTAGATCATCAAGTGGATTTACCTGCATGCCTTCCATTCCACTAATTCCTATTCCAATATCTGCTGCTTGAATCATGCCAACATCATTAGCACCATCTCCTACTGCTAAAGTTGTCATTCCAGCATACTCCTTCACTAGTCTGGTAATCTATATGATAGAAAATTCACCAATGAGACATAACACCAAAAAGGTTTAGGATATAAGTATAACAAAAATGGCTAGTGATAGAATCCTACCATAGCTTTTTGTTTGGGAGACACGCGGCAACAAATGACAGAAGCACAATCAACAGCCAAACCTAAGAAAGAATTCCTGACCTCATTGTGAAGAGCAAGTTCAAGAGCTTCACCATCTACAATTAAAGCAAAGGGTGTAGTTCTATCCTGGTCTTGAGTAATTACTTGCTGTGCAGTTTTGATCTGGGCTAAAATCTCCTCTTTCAAAATCTGAAACAAGAAGTATCAGACTTTAAAACATGAGTAGCATATATAAGATTTCGATAAAAAAAAAACTAGAATATACACACATCTCTACTGTTTGATTTGGATGAATTGCATAAGTGAAACTGCTTCATGTCATCTCTAAGTAGACTGCAAGAGAATCTGAGATTTAACAAGAAATGTAGCATTCGTTAGAAACAAACAAAAGATCATCTTCATTAATCTGTGCAATCGTACCCAATGTTAATTGCAGTCTCCTTCTTGTCACCAGTGAGTAGCCATATCTTCAGTCCTGCTTGAGCAAGTCTATCAATGCATTCAGGGACCTAAATTCAAATGCTAGTTAGAAATAAATGAAGAGATTTAAACCTCCCAAAACAAGTTGAAGTTGCTTTTCTTGACATGATATCTATTTTGCAATATTTACAGGTTTTACAATTTTTACCTTTGAAGGAAATAGGAAATAAAATTAAGCTGTAGATGCAAGGTGGATGTCTAATTTTTATAATGCACAAACCCATTATTTGAAGAGGGAAAAAAGTAAAACAAAACTAACCCCTTTCTGCAACTTGTCTTCAATAGCAACAGCCCCTAAAAGAATGAGATCTTGTTCGATCATTTCAGATGCAGACTCCAACAACTCGTCTCTTTCTGGACCTATTGTAGTCTTTGCCTGAGTAAACATTAGATTCCATTTTCCATACTCAACAGCTTCCAGCCTCCTATATGCAATTGCCAGAGTTCGCAACCCATCTTCTGCATATTCTGAGAGGTGTGCACGTGTTGCCTCTTGATAAGATTTACCCTTGTTTCCAAGGAGATTATATATGATACTGAAAAGAAAAGGAAACAATTATAAGTATTGGTACAATAAAGTAGTACCCACATGAAGTACACAACCTTTCTTTAAAATTTCATTCTGTAGTCACTTCATGCCTCAGCTCTAACACAGTAAAAAGGATACAAACACCAATATTTCCAAAGTTATTGATTCTAGTTGGTAAATGTTGCTACAAACTACAACCTGAAATTTTTTTCCAAGCTTAATGATTCTACCAGGAGGAAATATATATGGTATCATTTGTATTATTTCAATAGTGACAAATTAACTACCGTAAGATCATCCGACAAAGACATGATAAAGAATTTAAATCTAGTGTTCAGATAAAAGATTGAATATAGTAGATGTAAAAGGGCAAACCTGTCAGCTCCCTTAGATAAAAGAAATATTTGCCCATCCTCATCCTTCAGTATGACAGACATCCGCTTGCGTGAACTATTAAACTCTAGAAGATTCAGAAGTGTGTATTGCCTGCAAATGTGCAGCTTGGCATCAGACTCAAATAAACAACATCCAAGAAAATGGAAGTAACAACACCTGAACTCACCTTTCAACCTCCTCTCCTGTGGACAGATTAAGCTCCTTGAGTACCATCATAGACTGTGTTCTCCAGCAAAAAGTGAACCCAAATTCTTGTGCAGCAATCAGAAAAGCCACTTCTTCTGGAGACTCTGCTTCATACTTGAACTTTCCCATTTCATCTTGTTCAACAGGTATCCCAGTATGACACAAGGCTAAGACCCTGAAAAACATAGCTAAATCTGAAATCTTCAGCTCTTTTATCCAATTCATGTTCATGAGCCGACCATCTTTAAAGTTGAAACCTTTAACCGCATGATCTGTATGGATGATCTCATTCTTTATTTCACTCATTTCTTTTGAGGTACTAAAATCAGCAGCTGAAGATTCAAGCATGCTGAAACTTCCACTTGCAGTATCAGGTTCAGTTATTGAAAATGTAAAATTCCCAAGTCCTACATGGTCAGCCTCCGATGAAGATTTGCATTTTTTCATATCTAATTTCATCCTTTTGGATGCAGCTACATCAACCTCATTGACCTCACCGCCATATGATATTCCAGCGATGGAGCACTTCTTGAATTCCATCTGATTACATGTAAGAGTGCCAGTTTTGTCAGAAAGGATTATTTCAACTTGACCAAGCTCTTCATTCAAATTTGAAGTCCTTGCTTCAGTAGATTTGCTGGTGTCTTCATCATACATTGCAATATCATTATTGATGAGCACGGCTTGCAGCACTTTAACTATCTCGATGGAAACATAAAGAGAGATAGGTATCAGGTAACTGTAAAGAATTAAAGCCCTTACCAATTGAAGGAGACCAGACAAACCAGGTGCCTTTGTGTTAAAAAATGGGTCATCCTCGTCTGGCTTTACATACCACCAATCCTCTAAATGAAGCTTCACGAAGACACAAGTCCCAACAGCACTAACGAGCGACATTAGAACGAGCATAGAAAACAAAATATATATGATTAAGTCCATCTTTCTCTCAATGCGACTTCGCTTAGAAGGAGCTTTAGTCGAATTCTGTATAGCTTTTGTATCACAACCACTGAAAATTATGACTCCATAGATGTATTCAGTGTTGCGGAGCTTCGAGTCTCTAAGAAGCACCTGGCAAGGGCTCAATGCATGCACTTCGCTTTCATACTCTAGGTTACCGATGAATGAGTAAAGGTTTGGATTAGGATCTTCACATTTAATTGTAGCTTTAAAGTCTGCAAACTCAATGTCAGTATCCAAACGAAGTGTTACCTCCAAGCATCTCTTAAGTTTCAAATTGGTTTCACCATCTAGATTCATAGTCTCAACATAACAAAGACCATCATCATAGCTTGAAGATAAAATAAGTAGATCACTTGGAAAGTATTGGTCTTTCTCAACTTTTACTACATCCCCGACATGAAGTTCTTTCCAAGGTTTATTAATGAAATTTCCATTACCAACATGAACTTTCACCATACGGGAGTTCACCTTAATATCCTGCAGATCAAGATCACCCACTTTCACTTTAGGAGAATATATACTGCATGCATATCTCAAATAGGCTTAATATTAGTACAATAAGACGGGCTAAAGTATATTTCATATTTTGTAACATTAGGAAAATGATCCAAATGAAAACAAAGATATCTAATTCATCACAACAACAAAAAGATCTGATAGCGTTTGATAAGAAAAAGCACCTGAACAAATCGACGCCAATCTTCTAGTGCTTCCTTAGCCATACTTATACCCACAACAAGAACCAACGGAGCGATGACACTCTGTGGAGAAAAAGGAGCCACTGGTGTCACCGACAGGATTGCAGTCAAAAGAAAATAGACATTTGCAACTCGTCGAAATTGCTCAAATAATGCCTTTGGAAGAAAGGTCACAAAGTTATATCTGGTTGTGGAGATTGAGTTGTTTGGATATCTACTTGAGTTGTTCCTCTGAAAATGAGATTGGTTGCAGAAAACCACCCTTGTAAATCCAGGGCCACCAAACTGTTGAAGAGTAGGCTCCTCCTTCGTACTAGGCTGCAGGCACGCAAAAGAGTAGAGCTTGCTCCATCGAACCTTGCCTTTATTTTTCACAGACCGCTTTGGTGGCATTCTCAGTGTTTCTGCCTTTGTGGAACTACCATAAACTGTTGTTATTTGCTTCAATCAGTGATCAAGAGCTTTCTCACCAAACAGTTTAATCTCATGTTGCATCTTCTTCATAGCAAGCGTAGATCCCCCTCTGGAGACTTATAGGAATTGTTTTTTTTTAATTACTTTGCATGTCGCAATCTGAGGCATGTACTTAGCAAAGAGCCAACAGAGTTAAGATGGTAATATCTGTTGCTTATGACAAACTTTTACCTGTTCTCCGCCACACTGCAGGTTTCTGCAGAAAAATAATGATCAAGAAAATCAAAAATAAAATAAAATAATAGTCTTTATTTTCTTTGAGGTTCTCGGAAGACTTGGTTGACTGTAGAAAGGCGAACATGTCTAAATTGCCAGGCACGGCAACTGAGTAACCAAGTAAGTAAGTTTTCCCCGGAGAGTCTGAAAGCTGCCAGATAATTTTCAAACTACGTTTCAAGAAGTATAATATAAATGGGATTGCTAGGCAGAATATTCAGCCATCAACTACTCATCATGTACAAAGACCTATGTCAGAATTTCCATCATGACTTCTAAAGGTGAAATACAATTTTGACTAAAGGTTGTCCAAAAGTCATCACACAATTCGTTAAATAATTTTCACCTAAATTTCAAAGGCTACACAGAATTAAAGCATGGTGATCACAAAAATTTAAATGGATAAGCATGCACAATTTTCTGCTAAATGATAGCAAGAAGGCCAAAGAGGAAAGTTTAAGATGGCACAGCAGTGTAAAGGAATAAGGGCAAAGGAATGAGACGGTAATCCCAATGAGCTAGTAGTAATAAGTAACCAAATTTGTTGTTATTTAAGGTCTCCCCCTCTATTACAAAGACTTCGAGGGTGTCGAAGACTTCAAGTAATGAAAGAAACAAAGCAGAAGAAGCCTAGGATGTGATAAAGACCTCTGTGTTTGAACTTTTCAATACAAGTAAAAGGACCAAAGTAGCCTCCGATGAATAGAATCTCATAGAACTGATGTACTTATCAACAGACTAATCTCTTTCCCCCAATTCGTTATGTGGAGGCCACTCTAATCATATGTAAAGCCCTACAAGTAAAAACCACACCATGACCGATCCAGAAGACCTCAAATTCAATATTTGAGCATAATACATCGTTGATGGTAATATGAGAAAGAATATTGCAGGATTACTAGTGCATCCGGCAAGAGCTCATCAATTGTGATATTTTTCTTGATCTGTCGTCCAATGTCATATAGACTATCTTTGGTCCTACCAAAAAAATGTCTGGGTGTGAGCTTAAATCAAACGACTAGTTGAACTTGGGAAAGTACAGGAGAAATTGCATTATTACCAAAAACTTATGACGATCATCCATCACTTGCACAATTCTGCTTTTCCCGTGTAGAAAGATCTGTCATTATAGCAAATAATGTGCAATACATGAATTGTTGGAAGTAACTAGCAATTGGGAATCAGAACCAAGACTTTTTTAAGAACCAAATAAAAGCCATCCAATTATAATCAGGTCAAGTCATATACACTTTACATGATTTACATGTTTCTGACGCATCCCTCCCCCCCTCCCAACCACAACCACAACCACAACACACGCGCACACACACACACTGCTAATTTAATCACAAATTGTCACATGTTCATAGTTTTCTCTCTGAAGACAGACTTGCCAGATTATAATCACAAGGTAAAGGACTGCAGCCCACCCTCCATGGATCTTCATCTTCCCGCTCCAAGCACAACAATTTCGTTTGAAAAGGGACAAAGTAACACTTGCATGCAGTGATAAATGAATGATAATTTTAACGGGCTAAGACACCATCTGATTTTGGATTCAGATACTGCCGCCATGTATTGCTAGTATCTAATTCTTGGTGTTGTCTCTTGTCTTCTGAGCAGACCCTTGCAGGCCCATCATAGCGGAGAACATTCGTTTCATTTTGAAATCCTGAAGAAACTGAATCATGTATCTTCCAAAGAGAAGGAAGTTTCAGATATTTGCTGTGAAGCGCCAACGCAACAGCTGCATTAATCTTAATGTTCCTGCAGAAATATGCTGTTTGAGAGATCATGCATGAACATATTCAAGTTCTTTAAGTAAACAAATATCCCAGAAAAGGTTTGTGAATGTAATACCCCTCATCTTTCAGATTGAGAACTTTAATCCACCACGAGATAGCTTTCATCAACTCTTTATCCAATTTCTCTGCATGGACTAAAAGCAAACTGAAATCCGGTGTGCAGGCATTCTTATCGTAAGGTTCATCAGATACCCAGCTTTTGGCAGCTGTTCTTTGTATGGCATTGACAACATCAATGTTTACATAACTACCCAAAATTCTGCTGCAGTCCGTAGCAGCTGCAATAGCATAAAGGCCCAAATGAACACCATATAGTTCTTCAACATTTCCCTGTAGATAGGAACGAGATGACAAGAATCACTTTAATGAAATAACATCATTGAGTGTGTTCATTTTGTTGATGCTTCATGGATACGGTTAGTAATGTCCTCTTCTCTGAGAAATACTACTTAAAATTTATGTATGATAGAGCTAAATCTTGGCTATCACAGCGGTAACTTCCCCCCTCTAACATCCTTTTCATAGATTAAAATCTAGGCTATCTCAGCAGTAAACTTTTTCCTTCTAAAACTCCACTTTATACAATGGCAAATGGGCTTCAATCTAAGTTGTTGTGGTACAATTTTAAAGTAATTTGCACTATGCCAAAACTACAAAATTCGAGTGGTGATTGAGGGTCATACATTTGACTTCTAACAGCATCTTTTTTTCATGCATTCTTTCTTTTTCCTAAGCTTTAAATTGGCACTAGTTTTGAGCAACACCAAGTTGGATATCATTCGGCCAAAGATCAGCCAGTTCAAATTGATTTCTTCATGGTATTTTGAAAATAAATCAGACTAATATGTGGCCTTACCACCTAAGCCAAATGAAGCAGGTACCAGATTAGATGGATGATTAGTTCGGGTTGTCTGATTAATAGCTTACTTTTAGCTATTCTTTTTGCTCATTAATTTGATGCTTCAAAAGTTTAGGGATGAATTATTAATATATGTACCACCTCTCAATTCACATGGTCTCAAAATGTATGCAAGTAAAGGCATATGCTTTAAAGAAAATAGATTGGAAGAGAAAGCACAAGGTACAAAAATGTACTGATAATTTATTACAGACCCTGTAAGAAGATATTCCTGGCAAATACCATTCAACAGAGAGAAGTTTCCTGGTAATAATTTGGGTTTGGGATTTTCCAGTAGGGAATTAAAATTTGAAACTATAAATGTCCAGAACTTATGTAGTAAGAGGCTAAGATTTAAACTTTTTTAGAAATTGAAGCCAACTGTCAGATAAATCGGGGAAAGAAAAAGAAAAATGAAGTACCTTGATCATAGTATCTGAGGAAACGTATAAATATCTGCTCCAGGAATGATTAATTAATGGGATTACAAGAGGTATAATCTCCAGTGAGGACCATAGCAGGTTCCATTCAGGTAGAGCAATTTGTAGTTTCTCCTTAACTTCTTTTTGCCTGTAAAAAAAGAGCATAAGAGCATTATACCCATACCCACACGCCCCAACACACATATATACACAAATAGAGATAGAGGGAGTGAGGCTAAGTAACTAAGTTACCCTATGATATCCATGTTAGAATGAGGCAGTAGAACTTTCAACTTGTAATAGGACAATTCCTCATCTTCACCTTCAGGTATAAAGAAATGGAAGTGAATATTCTCTGGGGATCTGAAAAAGAAAAGGAGAAAAATATACATATTCTACGTCATCATCATATTATCCATGCTCGTTTCCAATTTTCAACCCCACATTTTCATATTAAAGCATTTCTAGCACAAGGAAACAATTGTAGATTTAGCAACGAATGTCAAAAATATAAAAATTATATCAACTTTCTACAAATTAATTTTAAATCGTCGCCACGAAACTGTAGGCAAGAGAGGCCCTTTCCACAAAACGTTAAATGATTTCGCTAGTGTGTTCTTCTAGCTAATGAAATCAAGGGGTAAACCTCCATATTCTCCTAGAATAGAAAGAGTCAAAACAAAAGGCTAGGTGATAAGTTAATAATCATTTCACGATACATTTTCAAAACAAATTCAACCGCAACGCTTTGATAATATAACAAGCAATATATTTGAAATAGAATGGTATCAAATTTATAAACCATGTTGCGAAAGTTTGGAAGAGGGTAATTGAGCAAAAACTAACAAACGGAACAATTGTATCTAAAAGCAAATTTGGCCATTGCCAAGGAAGCTAATTATGAAAGTTATGTATACACTAAAACTAGGAGACACAACAATAAGAGAAAAAAGTAGTGTATTCAGGAAAAGATCATATAGTTTATGTGTGGTTGGATGATGACAGTCTTAGTTGGTGGGACTAGACAAGAGACAATTTTCAAAGTAGAAAGGTTGGAAAATCTCTTAAATCTAAAAAATAAAAATAATAGATCGAAAACAGAGTACATAAAACCTATTTTAGCAAACTTTTGAAAGTGCACATAGTACATATTTGCGGTCAAGAAATACCTAAGAGGGATCATTTTAGCTTATGAGAAATAGTTTTTTTTGAGAGAAAAGGATGGATTATCACAAAGATAATCCAGCCAGCTAAATTAACAAAAAAAGGTTGTTACAGAAGAAACATACACCCCCCCAACCAAGAGTGTGTATTAATGTTCATGATCAAGATTACAAAGCAAAAGTAAAACCCAGCACAAGTCGCTTATGAGAAATAGTTTATCAAGATGGTTAGCTTGAGCAAGTTGTGGGGGGGTTTTTTTGAAAAAAAAACTCATAGGGTTGTTTTATAGACCAACAAGACTTTTACTGATCATAACGTTGGGTAGTTAAGAAGCAACATGTTTTGAAAAGGTGATTATAAAAAATTGATATTGTTATGGTCGATATATTGATGTACACTGAGAGATAGGATAAAAAAGAAGTGCATTTTTTTACGAAGTTAAAAGTTGCTTCTATAAACAAAACGAGAGTGAACCTTAAGATGATTTTACAATACACAACAGATCCTATTAACTACACCGGAATAAACATAAGATAACGTGGTTGGAGATAATTAAGGACACTAGTGTGTGAACTCGGAAGCAAATATAATCCTCACCAGAATTAAATGAAAGAAAACGAATCTCTACTCGGTCGAGTTCCGACTTGAGGTCATGCTCAAGAATTATCTACACCATTATCAAATTCACCAATGTACATTAACAGAATGTTTAAAGCACCTTGAGCTGGAAAGAGTAGAGTTGACAAGAACCGCTATCGCGCGAAGATCCAAACAATCCGTCCACGAAACAACATGTATCCTCCCAATTTCCACATTTTCCTAATAAAAATCAACACATTACACTCCCATAAATCAAAACTTCAACTACTCAAGAAAAACCCTAATAATAATCAGAAATCTTACGGACTTCACAGTCCGATTAGGACCGAGAGGGATCCAATAGCGGAGGGGATTCCTGGGATCGCGAATGTGAGTCGCCGGCAAGAACTGGAGGCAAGCCAAGAATACGATGATGCCGAAAGAAAGGACTTGAAGGATCGCCGGAGGCTTCGGCGGCGGGTCGACGTCGGGGACGAGACGTCCGCCGGCGGCGCAACGGGTGGTCGAGGGGTTGACTGGACGCCGGTGAAGAGTGGATCTGGAGTTGGAGGCCATGGGGTTTCGATTTTGACTTTGGAGTTGGAATTGATTCGGTTCATTTTGGATGGCGGAGAATTAGGGGGTGAACTTGTGGAGGGCGGGAGAGGAGATTCTGAGTTCTGACCGTTGACATTTCTGGTAGGTAGCGTGTGATTTTATTTGACAGCTGGAATGGATTTGATGGGGCCCACGTGTCAGTGATTGGGTGAATTTTAATGATGCGCGTTAGGTTGATCCTATTTAGTAAGGAAGCACTGAGAATACTTACGACTAGTGATGGTCTAATTCCACTACTTTAGATGTGGTCACCGCCGTAAGTTTAAGCAAGTTCTTCAAGCGCAAAGGCTTTGCGTAATTCACGTCGTTTGCAAGTCGCGACCAGTAAAATATCGAAGGATGTTTCTTTTTTTTTTTGGAAATTATAAATAACGCTTGCATCATATTTTGTTCTCTTTTTCTCATGTCTACCTATAAACCTTGAACTATAATATTTTGGAGGAAACGATAAAAAAGACCAACTATAATATGTTGTAAATTACTTAGTGTATATTGCTACGTTGTTTATTAACTATTTTTCTTCTCTCTTTTTTATATAAAAGACGAGTGGTTCGATCAATCATGAAGATATGAGAGTTGAAAGCTCTACGAACTTTGTTGTCTTTCAATGATAACTTTCACAATAAAAATAACTAAAATGAGTGTGAATAAAAATAACTTATCAAAATATTCTTTTTTTTATATATTTAGATTTTACAGAAACCAAAATGACTTCAGAATTCATGGCCTCAAAGAAAGTTTTATAATGAAGAGGGAAAAAAAATTCATGGATCACTTATTGGAGAATGAACCAAAAAGATAAGTCACTAATTCTTCCGCTATTATTATCTTATAGAAGCCTAATTATAAGTTTAAACTACAAATAAAATATTGGAAGTACAGTGAGGAGCAACCATCATGGGAGAATTAATAATTCCAAATGTTTAATATTTCCAAATATATTTCTTAAGATGCAAAATCAGAGTATTCTGTAGAAAAATACATACAATTGGTAACTAATTTATAACCTTACATGAATATTAATATAAATAGCAATGTAACATAAAGACCACGACTATGTAATTTATTTCAACAAATATATGAAAAGTAGTAATTGAACTAATTTATAAGAAACAAGTCACAACTTTTGATGACCCAATATGCAAATATTAAAATGTCACAGCCAGAATTTTCAAGCTCGCAAGTAGTTAACTTCACCAGCGATGGTCACCGCACCCACCTTCTCCAGATCTCATCACTACATCGTATGAAAAAGTGAAGTAGAAAATAAACCATACGAATCTACTGCCACTGCCGACGGCGCTGACAATTTAATCCCGATCTCCACTCACACAAACTTCATCTTCATACCCAAACCCCAATCTAAACCCTAGGAGAGAGAAATCGAAGAGCAATGGCGGGGGCTATGGGAGCTCTAAACCCTAGACTGTTGAGGGCGATTCTGCTGCTAATGGGCCTCGGATTGGCCTCTTACATAGTCGTTCCCCCTCTCTATTGGCACCTCGTCGAAGCCCTAGGGAGCTCGTCGTCGTCTTGTCCTCCTTGCTCGTGCGATTGCTCGTCTCAGCCTCTGCTCTCGCTTCCTGAAGGTACTGTTTGTTTTGGTTAGATCTCTCTCAGATCTGATGGATCTTGACTTGTAAAGTTACTTTCTTTGACTAATACCGGCTTTGTTTCGTGTTCTCGCCTGCAGAATTGAGCAATGTTTCATTTGCAGGTCAGTAGATATCTTTACTTTTGGCGAAGTTACAGAATTTTATGGATTGCAATTTATAAATAGAAATGCGTGATATTTAATATTTGTATCTCCATTCTTGGTGTGATGACCACTGTCAATACTATGAGAGGGTTCCATCGTAATTGTTTACTTCGATCTAACCATTTCTTACCTGTGATGTGCTGGTACGGTCATGAAGATCAGGTCTTAAAATGAAAAAGAATCTGTAGGCCAAGTTATTTTGGAAAACCAAGGTGCAACAACAGTGCTTATTTGCGTGGTTAAATTTGTCAATATACTTCTATAAAACACACAAAAGACATGAACTTCTTTTGTATAAAATAGAACCTCTAAGGAACATGCTAGTCAAAATTTTCTGCAGCTTATTGGTAGGGATAAGTGTAATATCTATCATAACTATTACCTTATTCAAAAATGTGGCTTATTTTCTTGGATCTGTTTTTCCCTTATATTTACAAATTAACATTACATAAGACACATCTAATGTATCCCTGAGTTTAAAACTAACACATGAAGTTTAGTTTCCTAAATGACAATGAGCATGGGATCTGGTCAATTGAATACTTAATAGGATGATGCCAATAACAGAATTTCAGAATGTAGAGTGTCTATATTAGTCCAAAGTTTCTGTATTAAGGTACTTATTAATTTCTAACAGTAAAAGGATAATAAAGGGACCAATGGAGATGTTACTGGTAAAGTGAGTTTTGTGTTGTTGTTGTTTTATTTATTTTTTTAAGATCGGGGAAACATGGTGTTAGGCAATCTTGACAAGTGTGAAGTTTATCTGAACTAAAAAATCCCTTTCTTTCATTTGCGTTTTTGAAATGATTTACTAATTATTGCAATTATCATTGTCATGTGGTCCATGAAAATTTGACTAGAAGTAGATGTGCAAATGTATTGCAACTTCCCTTATTTAATTCACTGTGTTAAGATACAAGGACACTAAACTGATGGCATCCCAATACCAGTAGTGAATTTCAATTGCTTTGGTCAAAACCGTTTACATTTTAGCAAGTATGCTGATGCTCAAGGGGTTGATTGGATCCGGTCTTTTGTCATATTGCAAATACTCAGGCTCTTAGAATTATGCTTCACCTGCTATATATTG
>NC_033796.1:14359811-14370719 GCF_001876935.1 Asparagus officinalis
TTATATGTTCTACTTAAACAGAAAAATACTTCATATGTGAATTGCGTACCATGGATCAGAATTCTGAACAACTTTATACGGGCTTCAGTATTTGTTGTATACCTGAAGGAGAACAAAGAGTACCTTGCTGGGAGATTGTTGAAGATTTGCATAACAGTAAGGTTTATTATCTCTATGTCATATTTGAATCAGGGCAAAATTTTATTAGACAGGCAGCCAAGTCTGGTAGCATCTGAAAATTATGTGGTTCACATCTCAGAACCAATCATCAAAAAATTCTTTTCATTTAATTCTTGGACTTCAGCATAAAACAGCAGCATCAGATGTACTTGGAACATATGCAAACAGCTAGTAAAAGCAAAGGTTTGCTCTGGCTGATTGTTTGAAAATCTATAATCCTGGTAGGATAAGTTACTTCTTCCCAGATTGGAAGTTGGATTCTCAATTGTAAACTGAAACTTTTTATTTGCTGTAGTTCATGCATATGTTAGAAACATTGGAAGTTGGATTCTCAATTGTAAACTGAAACTTTTTATTTGCTGTAGTTCATGCATATGTTAGAAACTTTTATCTCAAAAAGGATGAAGATAAACTGAAACTTTTTATTTGCTGTAGTTCATGCATATGTTAGAAACTTTTATCTCAAAAAGGATGAAGGTTGATTGGCCATTGTATTAAACAGATTTTTAAATTTCTTTTATCTGCATCATACAAATATTCATGGTATTGTTTTCTTGTAGATTGTGCAAAGCGTGACCCAGAGGTGAGCGAAGATATGGAGAAGAACTTCACAGATCTTCTTGCTGAAGAACTGAAGTTAAAGGAAGCAGAGGCTGCAGAAGCCCAACGGCGTGCTGATGTGACATTGCTTGAGGCCAAGAAGTTGGCATCTCAGTATCAAAAGGAGGCTGATAAGTGCAGCTCATATGAATACCTAGTGAAGAAGCAAAGGGAAAGAGCAGAGGCTGACATATGCTAGAGCAGAAAAAACTCTCTGCAACTTGGGAAATGAGGGCTCGCCAACGAGGATGGAAACCAAATGCTAAATCACATTCTTCCTGAGAAAGATGGTTAAATGATTATTGCATGCTACCAGGTGCTGGTGTGTGTTGAATGCATTATTGTTGGAGGAATCTAGTAGAGTTCTTATCATTGTTGCTCCTCCAAGAGGGTACCATTGACTAAGTGGCTTTACTCAAAGTGGAAATTTGCATCCTCTCTTGTTTTGTTATATTAGAGCAACAATTTACTATCTGGTCTTTAAATACAAGTTTGAGTTTCACTGTGCATAATTTCTGTAACAGACCATTACGTTATTGTATTGATTGTATTACAATATATAAGCTTGTCTAATTGAAGGCAGTGGAAAAGTTTCTCATTCAATATATAATATACTTGTTCTCTTCATGTTATAAGGAACTGGTGTCTTTCTTCAAGTTTGGAGTTCATTCATATATATATTCTGATCCACGATTCCTTATGTACAGATTGCCAGAATTTCTTGCTGTTTTTTCTTCTCTCGTTAAAGACTTACTGGTGAAGGTCTGGAAGGATTCCCGGAAGCTGCGTAAGCTTTAAGTCTTTTTGCGAGGCTCTACTGTTAATTGCTGGTGTAATGATTTCAATTGCAGCAAGGAAGCAAATTGACCATGTTAAGTCTTCTATGTCAGACAGATTTTTATTCTTCTCCTTGTGGGGGAAAATTCAGGAGAAAACTAAACGTAGAGAAAAGCTAATGTAGCTTGGAACTTACCATCAAGATCTAAACCGACTGCTCGCATTGAGCCCATTTTGCATTGGCTCTACTGCCACAAACTACTATTGCCACCTACTATTTTTTTTCTACTTCATATTCAATTATTATCAGCAAAACTACCCAACAACAGCTCGAAGAGGTTTTATTGATAGACGCGACATGCGGATGCAATTTGGTTCCAGGGAATATCTAGTATATCTTAAGGTACCTCTTGCGTATTTAATTAAGTAGAACAGGTCTCTCTTCCAGTTATGTCCTTCGAGAATGACAGCCTTGCTGAATCAAAATTTGACTGCCTTGGTGTGAATATCAGGATCAATAAGTGGAGCGTGATGTAACATTTTCGCTGGAAAGAAGCGAAAAAGAAGCTGTACTGTCCATGACATACCTAGTGAATATCAATGTCCTAGTTATATATCTCATGTTTTTGGAGGTTTATGTGCAGAAGTAACCTGAATCTGTTGCTTTCACTTCATGGAAAGAAGGACTAGTTCCAAATAAGGAATCCAATCAACTTGCTTCTCTGGACACCAAAGCATAGGCAACAAATTCTGAAAAACCAACTTGCTTCTCCAGATACCAAGGCACAGGTAACAATCTATAAATCTTTGATGATTCAACATGTCTTTAATTTATAAATTCCAAGATCATTTTCTTATTCATTTATTGAGCACTTAAAGCTTTTATTCTTCATTCACTTGTTTCTACATGTTTAGTGAGCACCCACTGAATAGAGACCAACTTTCTGTTAAAAAACAAAAAACTCTTTGAAGTTCAAGACTCAGGATGTCCAGTTGACGTACAATTTGATCAGTTTGCACATACAACCTAATTGCAAGCCATTTTTTGCTCCTACAAACAGATTAACTTACATATAGCCAGGTATAAGATCCTACAGAAGTGCAGGTTAGATATTTATATTCTGATTAATTAGATAAGACCCTGAAGTCAAAATATGATATTGAGAATACCACTGTAGATTATTTTGGGCATGGATTTTATCAACCCTCTTTGCATTCAAGATAAGAGCAGATCTTAAGTCCATATTCAGTTTCAGGCTTTGAGCATGGTATCTGTCTGTAGGTGACTTGAGTTCTTGTATTCAATTACCAAATGATAGAATATAACACCATTGCATTTCACAGGTTTCTACTTTCTAGCACAAGTAATGCATAATTTTTGGGAGTTATGCATTCAACTCTTCGTTTGTACATTTTCTGACACAATCTCGTGTTTCCAGATTATTTAGGTGAGACATTATGATATAGCTAGGAGTTCACGTACATCAAAATAATAAAAAAGATTTAATGAGTAAGATCATGGTTCCTTTAATTTTTGCAATATGTAGAAAAATCTCTGCTACTAATCCATCTTGACGCCAAGTCAAGGAGCACCTCTCCATGTTACTTGACAGATTGTTTTTTTCCTTGTATATCCAGGTTTGTTACTAATTCAGTTTTAACCAACTTCTGGGTACTCGCTAAGGGAATGAGTTTATCTACAAATAACACAAAAAGAAAAGTTTGTACAGAAAATACTCAAAAAATAAAATAAAAAGGTGAATTATGCAATTTCTCAAAAATAAGGCCCCATTGATTAGATGAACTTATCTAACAAGAGGAAAATAAATGCATCTATTTAATCACATGAGAAACAGCATTTAAAGGCACAACTAACGTTGAAGTTGAAATGCCTATTTAAGCTATTTTCTAAGATAAAATGAATGAGAACCCTGGAGATTCATTAGATATATACAAAGGGTCGAAGAAACAGGAGAAGAAGAATATAATCATATCCTTGCCATGCCAGCTATCTTTGGAGGTCCACTCAGTGATCTGGCATATGCCACTGGCAGTGAAACCAGTTTCTTTGCCTTTCCTACATAGGCACGTTTTGTGAAGTTGTTATAATCATTTGCTTCTATAGCATCTAAGATCTGCCGATAAAGAAGCAAGGACGCCAAAACCTGTAAAATGAAAACCCAATGGTCATAGAGTAATATATCAAGTAGCAAGTTCATTAGGAAGCATTATGTGAAAGCCATGAAAATGTCCACAAGTTTTCCTAATTTTATCGTAAGGTTCACGCCAATTTCATTTCTGATATATGTTTGTTTACATTCCGAAATAGTCAACTGAAGTATGAAGAAGGATCTTTGATGTTTGGTGTAGTACTTGCTTGTGATAGCCGATAGGAGAGGTCACATTTTCAGAAAAGGCTAACGTTCATGTTTAGGGAAATTTGAAAAAGAAGGTGAGTCTTTCTATATGAAGCATGAGCTTTGTATTGTATTCCCCCAGCAGCGTCTATAGAACTCCTTATCTATATAAGAACTAGGCGAGTAAATATTATTTCATACCGGCCATCTACTAGCTGAATTTAGCTCTGCAATGCCCTTTTCAGCCTCATCAAAGAACAATCTTGCGCGCTTGATCTGACCCTTCATGAAAGTTCTCCATTTATCAGTCACTTTTCCTTGAAATATGTCTCTCTCTGATAGACCAGCTAGCGCCAGCTCGTCCAGTGGCAGGTATATTCTGCCCCTTTGGGCACTGCATATAATTTAAAAAAAAACATGAAGATCAATACTAGAAGTCTAGAAGGGATGCAACTATTTAACCTGCTATTTTGAAAACTCCTAGATCTGTAATTATGCCATTTTACTTTCCTGCAGAATAATTGGTTATATATGCTTTTCATTTTCTAGCAAAAAGATACCAATGTATTGATTAGTTGGATATTTACTTTCTTAGAAATTTTAATCTGATCAGGCAACCTTTTTTTTAATTTAAAGAGCATTGTAACACTCGAAAAAAACTACTTTGCCACAAAAAAATGTGACAATCTGAAATATTTGATATAACATGTCCGTATTGATTAAAAGAATTTTTGAAAAATGAGTATAACGACAAAGGCAAAAGTAATATGTGCACAAGAGGTTGTAGAGATCACTGGTTCCTTGAATTGGAAAAGAATATAAGATTTTTATTGCATAAATAAATGGAAACTATTGAGTTTCTGTAGAATAGAATGATATGGTTTGAACTTACTCTTCCCCTACATCCCTTAGTATGTTTGTCAGCTGATTAGCAATACCAAGAGCCAAAGAAGAATTATAGACGCTCTCTGTTGAGGCCTTTGAATCCGGGGAAATGCCCATTACAGGAACACTCATTAGCCCCACTGTGCCCGCTACATAATAGCAATATAGGTAGAGCTCATCAAAAGTCTTGTATCTTGATTTTTTAAGATCTAGTCTCATTCCTTCAATCATGTCCCTGAAGGGCTGTATAAAAGAGGGGAAAGTATTCTAGTTAAGACACGTTACTTATTGCAATTTCATTTATGAATGCATCAAATTGATTTCTTATATATTATATATTGATATGCAAATATCAATTACCGATTATACTTTTGTGCTGTCTAGGTTTCTTCTTTGGTATTACCTGAATGTCAATGGGGAATCTTAAGACAGTGTCTGATAGAGCAGCATCATACATATCATATGGACGTCCTTCATATAAATCATCAAGCCTCTTCTCCCACCGATGTAGAGCAATCGGAGTTATTTGCGAAGCATTAGGTCCATCTACAAGCTCATCAGTTCGCCTGCACCACACTGTATATTGACAAACATATGTGAGTATTGTGCACTTATGCTATAGAATAACCAATATATTTATTGAGTAACAGAAATGATTGTACTTGGAGGAAAACCATGGGAAAGAAACTACAAGGAGAAATTCTCCTTGGGTGCAAATACTGTAAATAAGAAAATAAAGAAATATTGCAGCATATTTCTAACAACTATGGAGGATATAGTTTGGGTCTGACCATAAATTCGAGGGTAAATTACTCAATAAATATATGAAGATTCAGGGGTTGAATTTAAACATTCCGAAGCTTTGGAGGATAGCAGTGAAAAATCCAATAAGAAATCATCGAATATCTCTTATCTATTTTAGATATATCATAAATAAAAAAGGAGATACTGATACCCTAGTTGGTTGGTTGTTTTATTAGTATCAAATAGTGAGGCCAAGGCCAAGCAAAAGATAACGTCTTTGTACTTAGTGGTTGAAAATTACTACCATGATTGATTGTCATACCATAACCCTTTCTAGTTAAAACTCATATGGACTTGATCCTGTTCATAACGCAACTGAATCCTAAAACGTACAGATGAGAGGAAATATTCAATTAGTTCGGACTTGCTTAGTCGGAGAGTGCAACTGGAATATAAAATCATTATCCTTTCTTTAACTTTCTTAGTAAGTCTCATATTCCTTCCATAAGAGAGCTTCAAGTGTTAGGTTGCAATACTGATCCGTAGCTTAGATTTTGAAGTCAAATACATTGTAGAAACAGTTGCTAACCCTGAACTACAAAAAATTCGTGAGAGAACCAAAAAGAACAGGAGCCCAGAGTTTGAGTTCATTTTAACAAGCTTCCAGTTCTGTTGCCAGTTTCGCAGTTTATGTATTTATGCATGCTACATACAGCTACAAATTATCAATAACTCATACTTTGAATTGAGCTCTATTGTTTTCGGCTACTGAAAGAATTTCTGAACAGATTGGTGCTTGTATTTCATTTTCACCCTGCCGATATGTTTTGCTTATGATGAATTGTTTAACGGTTATGATTGAGAACGCTGTAGATAGTTGCGTCTATAGAAAAACCACACCCCTTTAAAGAAATAGCCGGACATACCGTAAATTGCCCAAACAGCTCTTCGCCTCTCAGGAGTCATGAGCAATGTTCCTGCAGAACGTAGAAGATAAAGATAACCAATGAAACTGTCGCCTGGCAAAACTCATGCATGCATATGAAAGGAACAGTTTTCGATGCTAAATTTCTCTCCTGATGAGTATCTGCTACTTCCTAAGAATAAATGGCTTCTGCAATTCAGATTCAGGACCAGAAACATACTCGTAGTGTTATACTAAATCTTCTTCCTGTTATAAATCAATCAAGTGTGGGGGGAGTCTGGCTTAAACTCTTGCTGTTTCGGGTATTTAAGTGGCCACTCATAGAAAATACATTGCCACGTATGGGCAATAGTAAACAAGGCAGTTATTAAAATTCTAAATTGACCGCACTCTACGATTATTGTTTGTACTTAAACACTGAAAATCTGTTGAAAACAGTAAATTATCTCCCTCTTAATCCATATTTAAAGATTTAGTCATAGTAGGAGGAAGAAAGCAAAATTTCCTTCCTCTATGCAACCCCAAAATTTTGGGACGAAGATGTTTGTTATTGTTGTTATTGAATACGTACTGTTCCTTTATAGCCATAAGAAGGCTAGCAGAAGTACTGTGTTGCCAAAAGATTACCTTGTGAAAAGAAAGCCAACGATAAACTGAGTCTAAAATCTACACATAAGAGCGAGATCGGTATGGGGAAGTTACCCAAATAAAAGGTCTTGGCATACTCTGCGCAGACCTCTCCGCACCTTTCGTAGGCCTCATCCAACAGATTCCTACTCATCGGAGCTGCAGCCTCCTCCTCTCCGACTCCCTTCTTTCTCTGTTCTTGAACTAAAGAAGCTTGCTTGAGTACCACTTCGGAGACGATCTCTTCAGAAGACCTCCAGGGGCTTGCGACAAAACTCGATGAAACAGTGTAACCATTCGAGTAAACGGGAACGCAGCTCCATTCTCGTTTGCTTTTACTCCAACTCTTCTTCTTCTTCTTATCCTCTACAAACTGATGGAGAACAGAGCTTCTGGTGATTTTAGCTGGCGAGACCAGCCGAAAAATAGAACCAGAGGCCATCTTCCTATCCCTGCTTTCCTAGGCTCTCTCTCTTCTCTTTTCGATGAGAACGAAACCAACTATTTATAAGGGCTCAAGCCTTCAAGATAAAAACACAAGTTCGTGGTATCGTTTCATTTCATTGGTAGCAGTGACCTAAGACCTCGTCCTATTAAGGCTAAATTACCATGCTTAATAATCTCATTCCGTTAGCATCTAGGGAATGAATATTTTGTTGCTTTTGGAGATTTGCTGTACCGAGAAAGGGTAGAAGGCGCTACACTACAAACACTTGAGGCCAGAGCAGGGTGAAAGAAAGACAAGGAATCTTCGTCTTAAGGATCTGAATCATATAATAATGATCTTTTTATTTAAAAACTCTGAAGCCAATTTATCTTATTACTGTTGATCTATTCATGAATCCGTTTGCAGTTGTTTAACCGCTAACATGTTAGTGTTATTTAATATTTCAGACGCTGGCAAATGTTACGTAATCAGCAAATTGGCTAAGTAAACATGCATTATTGAACATCTTTAAAAAAAATTTAGATGCTGGTTGTCTTTTTTAATGGATTGTTACTCACATTTGAATTTAAGGTTGCCACTTGGGAGCACAAACTTCTGGATTGAGAAAGATGATGACTCAAACAAGTTTGTTAAGTAAGTACGCAGCAGAATATTCACAGGTAAATTTTTTTTTTTTTTTGTTCTTTGCGCAAGGATTGTTTGCGTGCTCAGTATCCAGTTCGGGAAAGATGCTTCATATGCTCTTTCGTCGTCGTGCTATCACATAAAGAAACATCAAACATGAGGTACTGAATTTTGGGTCCTTTTCAGTTAAAGTTTAGGTCCTTATTAATTGCTGGAAGTTTTTGATTGCTGGACTACTTTGGTAGAATTTGTCGGGTCCCGTTCCTGACACCGAGCTCGTCTCTCTCTCTGGCAGTTTGCTGGGGTCGTCTCCTTAGTGATTTCTGAGGGAGGGGAGCCATACAATGTGGAGGATAGCATGTGGGGAAAATCTGTGGTGGTCCTATATTCTATTTAGGTTCTAAGGACGGAAGAAGGAAGGACATGGGTTGGCGTCTGGCACAAACCTAAGGGACACGAGATTCGGTTAGCCCCATGCCTGGGTGATTTCAGGAAGGAACTCATACTGATCGTAGCAAAAGAGCACAATATGAGAATTAAGTCTTCTCGTTTCGGCTAAGGGCCCGTTTGGATGGACGCAACTATTAGAAGTAAGAAGTGGATCAAAGATGTAATTTTCTCAATTATGAAGTAGAAAGTAGCGGGAGTAATACTTATTTTGTTTGTTTCATATATTTTTAGAAGTAGCGGAAATAATACTTCGTCATCTTCTTTTATTTATTTGTTTGTTTGGATAGAAATTGGATATATTATTTAAGATCATCTGCCCTTGGTAAATCTCTAATTTAAGTGGACCCTACTTTTTATCCACTTCCCCTCTACTTCTGAGCTTTCAAGGGAGCTAAAAAAAATTAGGAAGTAGGAGTGTCACCTAGACGCCACATCTGCATTTATGGAAGTAGTTGAAATACTCTTTTCGGAGAAACAAGCATAATTTTTTGTTTGAAGTAGGAGAAACTTCCTCTACTTCAGTTATTTCTTTGCTACTTTTAAGCAAACAAACAGGCCCTAAAGGGCACTTAGATACCTTATTGCTTCGCCACGTTTACACTTAAATACCTTAAGTTGTAAAAAACAACGCTTTAATATCTTAAGTTGTAAAAAAATTTGCAGGTTAGTACCTTATGTTAGTTGTCATGGAAATTTTCCCAAGAATATATGCTAACTGTTGGGAATTTAACGCTGAAACCCCTAATGCAACAGAAACGCAGTATAGAAAAAGTACACCAAGATTTAACGAGGTTCGGCAACTGCCTACGTCCTCGGGAGCCACACAGATAATTTCTTATTAATCTCAAACAAGAAATTACAAGTCAAGAGCAAATCCCTAAACTGGGATTTCTCAAATTGAACACTGTAGCTACAGTGTTAATATTAAAGAGAATAATCCCTTTCAAATCTCACTTGAGATTAAATAATAACCCCACAATATAAAACCCCTCTTTTATACTCTCTCTCTCCTTAATCCTTTTCTTAAACTCCCCTCAAACAATTGAGAGCTGGAGTTAAATGACAAAAAATCGCTGCTGCGATTTGGGTCCGACGCCGCCGCTGAAGAAAGCCACGCGAGAGAGAGAGATCAGAGGAGAGAAGCCTCGCTCTGAGGGGGGGTTTCGCTGCTGCCGCCAGAGGGAAAAGGGGGAGTTCTGCACACCGAAACCCTAGGGCACAAAGGGGGTTTTTATAGCCGAACGAGACAGGCTGGCGACAGCTGTCGCCAGCCACGCGAGCATTCAGCTCGACGCGAGGGGTGCGTTCGCTGAGGGTTGCGTTCGCCCGAGGGGTGCGTTCGCTCGAGGGGTGCGTTCGCTCGAGGGGTGCGTTCGTTCGCCAGGGCTCGAGCCCGCCTCCATCTTCGCCTGCGCTCATCCTGGAGCTCGTCGGAGCTCCTCCGCCGGAGGTTGGTATCCACCCCAACTAACATATATAGCTTTGGATTGTCCTAGGGTTTCTTTGGTGCAAACCGAGGGGAAAAATCAAGGGCAAAGGGAAAAGTGCAGGCTGCAGGTACGAAAGTGTAGGGAGAGCTCTCTTTTTCCGGCTGTGATTGTTTTTTTCGGTACAAGTGCAAGTACGGTGCAAAGAGGAAAAGTTGCAGAGGGCTTTGCTGCTTGGCTTGGTGAAAAGACACGGAGGTTTTGTTTGTGCGGCTACAGAGGCTTTTGTGCAGTCTTTTGTTTTCTTTTGTGAGAGAGAGATAATTGTGTGAGGGTTTAGATAGAGTGATTGTAAACCCTAGTTGTATTCTCTCCCTCTAATAGTAGATCTCATCTCTCCCCTCCTTGCCCGTGGGATAGGGGTGTTATCGGAGCGGATACGGGCTCGGATATCGCACTTACCATATCCATATCCGCTTTTTATAAAACGGATACAGGGATACGGATACGGATCATTCTCGGTAAGAATAAAAACCTTAACCGATATCCGCACTTATCGGAAACGATACGGATCGGATTTTGAGAATCGGAGGATACGATCACGGATACAAACGATATTACATTATAATTAGAATTGACAACAGAATAGGTAATTTAATGTGGGTTGTAGGCTTCTCCTTAATCACACATAATTAGATCTCTTCTATGTAATACTGAAGAGGTTGTAGCTTCACCAGTCTCTCACCGTCGGATCTCCTCACTGAGAACCAAATCACGAACGTCGCCGAACTTTAACTTTTTCTTTCCCGACGAGCTACTCAGCTGGGACACTGTAGCGTTCCAACTCTCTGGTAGGGAAGACAA
>NC_033796.1:14372504-14440105 GCF_001876935.1 Asparagus officinalis
TATATATAAAATTACTTTAAACTAATCTAATCTAATCTAATAAGAAGAAAATATGTTGTGAAAATTGTTGCTATTTAAAAATTCATAATTTTTAAACAATCTAATATTAACTAATAAGAATAAAATAACAAAGGCACATACCTGTTGAATGAGATAAAAGTGCTATGAAAAATTATTGTAATTTCTGATCTGAAACAAAATCAACCATATATATAGTTAATTGCTTTAAAATAATTTACTCTAATCTAATAAGAACAAAATACATGAAAGTGCCGTGAAATTTGTTGCTATTTAATAATTCATAATATTTAAACAATCTAATTTAATCTAATAAGAAGAAACTAATAAAGACACACACCTATAGAATGGGATGAAAGTGCTATGAAAATTGTTGTAATTTCTTGGCTTATATATATTGGTATGCGATGTTGCATGTGAAAAAATAACATTGTAAATAGAGTTCTATTTAAATAATAATAGTATAATTAAACTTTAAATCTAATTATGCAGTATTATGAACTACTTGAATTTTAGTCGTTGAGAGATCGTCACATTATGTCCTAGATCGTAGCTATTTGTTTTTATTTTTCTTTTTTATAATTTTGAGAACGACTTTTGTCTCCTTAATTTGTTTGGTGGATTTTACAAATATCTCGTCCACACTATGTACATTTGTAGGTCCGTGCTATTAGAAGAGATCTAATTATGTGTGATTAAGGAGAAGCCTACAACCCACATTAAATTACCTATTCTGTTGTCAATTCTAATTATAATGTAATATCGTTTGTATCCGTGATCGTATCCTCCGATTCTCAAAATCCGATCCGTATCGTTTCCGATAAGTGCGGATATCGGTTAAGGTTTTTATTCTTACCGAGAATGATCCGTATCCGTATCCCTGTATCCGTTTTATAAAAAGCGGATATGGATATGGTAAGTGCGATATCCGAGCCCGTATCCGCTCCGATAACACCCCTATCCCACGGGCAAGGAGGGGAGAGATGGAATTTAACGCTGAAACCCCTAATGCAACAGAAACGCAGTATAGAAAAAGTACACCAAGATTTAACGAGGTTCGGCAACTGCCTACGTCCTCGGGAGCCACACAGTAAATTTCTTATTAATTAAACAAGAAATTACAAGTCAAGAGCAAATCCCTAAACTGGGATTTCTCAAATTGAACACTGTAGCTACAGTGTTAATATTAAAGAGAATAATCCCTTTCAAATCTCACTTGAGATTAAATAATAACCCCACAATATAAAACCCCTCTTTTATACTCTCTCTCTCCTTAATCCTTTTCTTAAACTCCCCTCAAACAATTGAGAGCTGGAGTTAAATGACAAAAAATCGCTGCTGCGATTTGGGTCCGACGCCGCCGCTGAAGAAAGCCACGCGAGAGAGAGAGATCGGAGGAGAGAAGCCTCGCTCTGAGGGGGGGTTTCGCTGCTGCCGCCAGAGGGAAAAGGGGGAGTTCTGCACACCGAAACCCTAGGGCACAAAGGGGGTTTTTATAGCCGAACGAGACAGGCTGGCGACAGCTGTCGCCAGCCACGCGAGCATTCAGCTCGACGCGAGGGGTGCGTTCGCTGAGGGTTGCGTTCGCTCGAGGGGTGCGTTCGCTCGAGGGGTGCGTTCGTTCGCCAGGGCTCGAGCCCGCCTCCATCTTCGCCTGCGCTCATCCTGGAGCTCGTCGGAGCTCCTCCGCCGGAGGTTGGTATCCACCCCAACTAACAATCTAACAACTAACAAAATGTATTAAAGTGTTACTTTCTTATAACTTTGGCTAGTAAAATGGTAGTTTCTTACAATTTAGGGTATTAAAGTGCTACTTTTTACAACCTGAAAGATTTAAGTGAAAAGGTGGCGAAGCAATAGGGTATTTAAATGCAATTTTTTACTACTTATTATGATATTAAAGTGCTACTTTTTTATAGCTTAGGGTATCAAAGTGTTATTTTTTACAACTTAAACATTAAAGTGAGAAGGTGGGGGAACAATAGGGTAGTGAAGTGTCATTTAGCCAACTTACACCAAGAATCTAGTTTAGGCTGAAAAGATATCGTGTAATGAGATCGGGTTGGATTGCTTGCTCGGGAATTAGTCTCAGATAGCAATACGGCCTTCTAATTTCGTTATCGAGCAAGTTCTATGTGGTGTTCAAAATCTAACCATGTTTGTGTTTTTTAGTTTGTTCTAAATTAGTTGATACAATTAAAATGTATACTAGCAAATATCTTGATCTAAACCAATCACAATTTAAAAGATAAATTAACATTGAAATTTTACTGAATATTATATTAAAATATTTTCTTTAAAAAGAAGGTAAACATCAAAATGTATCTAAGACAGGTTCAAAAGGATTTTATAATAAACATGAGTTTTTTACCCTTTTTTTTTCCGGATGTAGTTTTAAAATGTGAGACATTTAGAGAAGTTTTACAGTAAAATGGTAAACCACGACTCACGAGCAATTATGCTGAAGTGTTAAGTTTTTATTTTGAAATCTGCATTGTAATTAGATTTTGCATAATATAGTCATAATTTTGAAAATGGGAATCTAGTCAAGAGTTAATCTCACTTAATCTGGGGTCAAATAACGAATAAGCATTGAATTCAAATTGCTTTCCGAGAATTCGATACAGGCGCAAAACTACATAAGGATAAATGGGCTTGATATCAGAAAATTCAGGATGATAAAAATGTAGGTGTATGTCTTATAATTTTTTGACAATCAATTTGCATTCCTAAGAATAATTTAGTCGGTCATAATCTTAATTTTTTATTATAAAAGTTTCACCGATTTGTAAGCTTGATACGCAGAAGTTTAATTTTTTGCTCAGAAAATGTCTCGAGTTTCACAATTTTTACCTTCCCTTCCCTTGCATCAACGTCTATAATCTTATTTTGGTAGTGATTAATGTTGTTTAACAAAGGTGCTTTTTTGGGTCAATGATCGACGAGGGCGCGAGTCATTTGTAGAACGTTGGGTAAAGTTTGGACAATTTTAAACTTCAGATTATCAATATTTAGTAATCAGTAAGACTTTAGAATATGGGTTATTTATACATTAGTCCCCAACATCATCAATAATTCCATGTTACTCCTTCCAATCTTTGAAGTTGCTCATAAGTTCCTCAAATCTTAAGCTTCTTGCAACCGGGTCTCTCAGTGACCAAAATACCCTCCCCTCCTCCTCCATCTGAATCCCTAAATCCCTAAACTAAACTCCAGTTGTAGCCCTTACACACCTGCCTCCGACTACCTTCATTTATTGCTAGTCACCTCCACATACTCTTATAGTATCAACGGTGATCTCCTACCATCACCATCTTAATCAAGTCTAGCAGAGAGAAGAGTACCTTTTCCGAATCTTGTGTAAATTGTGGAGGGGTTCAGAGAGAGAAGGATGCTGCCAAATGGAGTGGTAGATCGCAGTCGATTGAGTAGCGGCTACAATAGAAGCTGGGTTTAGAGATTTAGGGGATTAAAGTAGGAGGAGGAGGAGAGGATACTTTGGTCATTAAGGGACCGAATTGCAAGAACCTTAAGATTTGAGGGGCTCATGAGCAATTTCAAAGATTTAAGGGACTACTAAGGAATTATTAAAGATATGAGGGACTAATACTAAATAGCCCCCAAATTAAAATGAGGTCACTTAAATATTAGCCCACAAACCTTCAATATATTGATATTAGCCCCCCAAATCTTTGAAATTGATCTCAAGCCCCCAAACTCTTTAATATTTTGTATTAGTCCTCCAAATCTTTGAAATTAATCTCAGGCACCCAAATCCTATTAAGCCCCATAATTAAAATCTAGTTGGAATGGAGAAATTACTTTTTATGTGATTTGACAGTTATACCCCTCCTACACAAGCTCAAACATATTAACCACTTTTAACTTATATCTGTTAAGCTCCCCAAATCCATTTAATAAAATCTTACTCAAACTTATTTTTTATTTCATCTTCTCCAATGTCTTTCCTAACAGCTCTCTTCAGCTCTAATCCTAAATTCACATAGGATAGATTCCCATTGAGGAAGACATTGGAGAAGATACTAGAGAACATGAAGTGGAAAACAGGTTTAGGTTAGGGTTTTATTGAATAGATTTGGATGCTTAACAGATATAAGTCAAAGTGGTTAATAGATTTGTGTTTGTGTGAGGGGTGTAACTTACAAATCACAAAAAAGCTAAAATAAATACAAAATCCCCCCCCCCCCCCCTGGGCTTATTTCAACATACTTATACGATTTGGGCCGGGCTGAGATCAATTTCAAAGATTTTGGGGATAATATCAAAATATTGAAGATTTTGGGGAGCCTGAGAACAATTTCAAAGCTTTGGGTGGCCAATACAAAATATTGATGGTGTGGGGGCAAATACGAAGTAACCCACAAGACAACCCATTAATTTTCCATTGAAAACTCATCTTAAGAAATACAACGGTCATTACGAAATCTTTTCCCAATCTTCTTCGTTCTCCTTCCCTCGTGCCGATCAAATTCAAAAAAAAAAATGCACACCGAAACCCTAGGGCACAAAGGGGGTTTTTATAGCCGAACGAGACAGGCTGGCGACAGCTGTCGCCAGCCACGCGAGCATTCAGCTCGACGCGAGGGGTGCGTTCGCTGAGGGTTGCGTTCGCTCGAGGGGTGCGTTCGCTCGAGGGGTGCGTTCGTTCGCCAGGGCTCGAGCCCGCCTCCATCTTCGCCTGCGCTCATCCTGGAGCTCGTCGGAGCTCCTCCGCCGGAGGTTGGTATCCACCCCAACTAACAATCTAACAACTAACAAAATGTATTAAAGTGTTACTTTCTTATAACTTTGGCTAGTAAAATGGTAGTTTCTTACAATTTAGGGTATTAAAGTGCTACTTTTTACAACCTGAAAGATTTAAGTGAAAAGGTGGCGAAGCAATAGGGTATTTAAATGCAATTTTTTACTACTTATTATGATATTAAAGTGCTACTTTTTTATAGCTTAGGGTATCAAAGTGTTATTTTTTACAACTTAAACATTAAAGTGAGAAGGTGGGGGAACAATAGGGTAGTGAAGTGTCATTTAGCCAACTTACACCAAGAATCTAGTTTAGGCTGAAAAGATATCGTGTAATGAGATCGGGTTGGATTGCTTGCTCGGGAATTAGTCTCAGATAGCAATACGGCCTTCTAATTTCGTTATCGAGCAAGTTCTATGTGGTGTTCAAAATCTAACCATGTTTGTGTTTTTTAGTTTGTTCTAAATTAGTTGATACAATTAAAATGTATACTAGCAAATATCTTGATCTAAACCAATCACAATTTAAAAGATAAATTAACATTGAAATTTTACTGAATATTATATTAAAATATTTTCTTTAAAAAGAAGGTAAACATCAAAATGTATCTAAGACAGGTTCAAAAGGATTTTATAATAAACATGAGTTTTTTACCCTTTTTTTTTCCGGATGTAGTTTTAAAATGTGAGACATTTAGAGAAGTTTTACAGTAAAATGGTAAACCACGACTCACGAGCAATTATGCTGAAGTGTTAAGTTTTTATTTTGAAATCTGCATTGTAATTAGATTTTGCATAATATAGTCATAATTTTGAAAATGGGAATCTAGTCAAGAGTTAATCTCACTTAATCTGGGGTCAAATAACGAATAAGCATTGAATTCAAATTGCTTTCCGAGAATTCGATACAGGCGCAAAACTACATAAGGATAAATGGGCTTGATATCAGAAAATTCAGGATGATAAAAATGTAGGTGTATGTCTTATAATTTTTTGACAATCAATTTGCATTCCTAAGAATAATTTAGTCGGTCATAATCTTAATTTTTTATTATAAAAGTTTCACCGATTTGTAAGCTTGATACGCAGAAGTTTAATTTTTTGCTCAGAAAATGTCTCGAGTTTCACAATTTTTACCTTCCCTTCCCTTGCATCAACGTCTATAATCTTATTTTGGTAGTGATTAATGTTGTTTAACAAAGGTGCTTTTTTGGGTCAATGATCGACGAGGGCGCGAGTCATTTGTAGAACGTTGGGTAAAGTTTGGACAATTTTAAACTTCAGATTATCAATATTTAGTAATCAGTAAGACTTTAGAATATGGGTTATTTATACATTAGTCCCCAACATCATCAATAATTCCATGTTACTCCTTCCAATCTTTGAAGTTGCTCATAAGTTCCTCAAATCTTAAGCTTCTTGCAACCGGGTCTCTCAGTGACCAAAATACCCTCCCCTCCTCCTCCATCTGAATCCCTAAATCCCTAAACTAAACTCCAGTTGTAGCCCTTACACACCTGCCTCCGACTACCTTCATTTATTGCTAGTCACCTCCACATACTCTTATAGTATCAACGGTGATCTCCTACCATCACCATCTTAATCAAGTCTAGCAGAGAGAAGAGTACCTTTTCCGAATCTTGTGTAAATTGTGGAGGGGTTCAGAGAGAGAAGGATGCTGCCAAATGGAGTGGTAGATCGCAGTCGATTGAGTAGCGGCTACAATAGAAGCTGGGTTTAGAGATTTAGGGGATTAAAGTAGGAGGAGGAGGAGAGGATACTTTGGTCATTAAGGGACCGAATTGCAAGAACCTTAAGATTTGAGGGGCTCATGAGCAATTTCAAAGATTTAAGGGACTACTAAGGAATTATTAAAGATATGAGGGACTAATACTAAATAGCCCCCAAATTAAAATGAGGTCACTTAAATATTAGCCCACAAACCTTCAATATATTGATATTAGCCCCCCAAATCTTTGAAATTGATCTCAAGCCCCCAAACTCTTTAATATTTTGTATTAGTCCTCCAAATCTTTGAAATTAATCTCAGGCACCCAAATCCTATTAAGCCCCATAATTAAAATCTAGTTGGAATGGAGAAATTACTTTTTATGTGATTTGACAGTTATACCCCTCCTACACAAGCTCAAACATATTAACCACTTTTAACTTATATCTGTTAAGCTCCCCAAATCCATTTAATAAAATCTTACTCAAACTTATTTTTTATTTCATCTTCTCCAATGTCTTTCCTAACAGCTCTCTTCAGCTCTAATCCTAAATTCACATAGGATAGATTCCCATTGAGGAAGACATTGGAGAAGATACTAGAGAACATGAAGTGGATAACTAGTGGGCTTATTTCAACATACTTATACGATTTGGGCCGGGCTGAGATCAATTTCAAAGATTTTGGGGATAATATCAAAATATTGAAGATTTTGGGGAGCCTGAGAACAATTTCAAAGCTTTGGGTGGCCAATACAAAATATTGTAACTAGTGGGCTTATTTCAACATACTTATACGATTTGGGCCGGGCTGAGATCAATTTCAAAGATTTTGGGGATAATATCAAAATATTGAAGATTTTGGGGAGCCTGAGAACAATTTCAAAGCTTTGGGTGGCCAATACAAAATATTGATGGTGTGGGGGCAAATACGAAGTAACCCACAAGACAACCCATTAATTTTCCATTGAAAACTCATCTTAAGAAATACAACGGTCATTACGAAATCTTTTCCCAATCTTCTTCGTTCTCCTTCCCTCGTGCCGATCAAATTCAAAAAAAAAAACATTTGGCTTAAACGCCACCGTCCGTTTCCTTCTCCCTTCCAACAAAATCCTCAAAAGATCCCCTCATTCATTCACACTCACTCCCTCTCTCAAGATTTCAAAAACCCTAACCTCGCCCAGATCGATCTAGGGTTTCGATCAATCTTTTCTTCCTTCTCTTGATCCGATCGCTGAGGAATAGCGGTTTTCTTGAAATTTACCTACCAAAAATGGGGTGTATTCTCGCTTGCTTCCGATTAAAAAGCGACAAGAAGAAGAACAAAGCTCATCTGAAGTCGAGTCCTGTTCCTTCAAAGAGCAAGGTAACTAAATTCCCTTTTATTTGATTTTGATCTTTCCTGAGCTCGTTTTTCTAGGGTTTTGTGATTCATTTGATGACTTGATGGTATTTTTAGGAGCCGCTGCTGTCGAAAGAGTCATCTGTATCTGTGTTCATATCTGAAGGTATAAAAAGTTTCGATCTTCATTAGTAGATCTGGGGATAGTACATCAATATGTGGTAAAGCCTCTTTTTTTTTTGGATATAGGTATGCCATGCGAGCAAGTTGGAGATCTAAATTTTGGGGGTAATATTGGTAAGGATATCTTGGAGAAGGAACTCAGAGATGAGGTAATCTCTTCGCAAACCGTAATTTTGGAAAAAATCGCGAGTTATTCTGTATGTTAGGTTGCAATTCTGGACTTATAGAAGTAGCTTGTAAAGTTTTAGTCGTGATCATGTAATTATGTGTTTGAAGGTAATGCATGTTCATATCCCGTGCCAAGTTTGTTGATCCTCAAGTAAAGTGAGATAATTTATGTCATTAGGCATTGGAAAAGTTGGTCCTAACTTTTGAAGAGCTTAGCATTTTTGACGTCAGCCTCAATCCCATTTTGCCTAATGTTATTCAAGCCTATTTGCTTTAATCCCGTCGAAAAATTGGTGCTTGGTACCTCTCTGGTTAACTAATTATTTTCAAAAAAAATCATAAACCTACTATATAGGTCACCCAATTTCCTCTTACTCTTTTATTGGCCAATATGCTCTTTTTTTGGAATTTTATCGTTATCATTCCATAATAAAATGTGTCCAGATTTCAGAGTCTAACTTATTATATCATGTCTCAATCTGTTATTTGGATTATGTTTGATTCTCCAGCTTTGAGAACCATTTATAATGGTTTCAGCTTTTACTTAAATTGTATTAGGATTTGAATCAAAGTTGTTGGTTTCAAAAGAAACAATCTTATAAAAGGGGACTCTGATATCCTTGTTCTATTGACCATAGGACTGGTTATGGATGGTTGACAAATGAACAGGAGCAAGCTATAAGCTTAAAGTTTGAACTAGCATGCTGATATGTTTGGGTTGGCTTTTTAACACAGTCTACAAAAGATGTACTTGTTAATTAGATATATGTTATCAGGTTTGATTATTTTGGTTGAGTATACAAGGAAATTTATCTCATGATGTTGATATACATTTAACTTACCTGGTCTGAATTTTTAAATGTACATATTAGCAATGCTGGTATCATACAATTCCCATCCGTTTTACCCATTTGTCCGTTATTGGCTAGCTACAGTGCCACACCATGGTTTGGTTCACCAAGAGCATCTATGATGTTGTTGAGGGCATTCTGTACACTCAAAATAACCTACTTGTTTGCGTAATAATTTTTTTTAGGTGAGCATTTATATTGTGTAGTAAATATATTTATGGGAATATCTTAGAAAAACATTGTTCTATAGGAGTATCTTTCTGGTGCTTGGAGTATATATGTACAGATGTCTTGCCACATTATAGACTTGTAGTCCCCACCAGTTTTATGGAATAATAAGGCTTTGAAGCTTAGGTTAACAATATACATTGATTTCTATAAATAAGACTTGCTGCGCGCGATTAAATTTTATATATTTATACCAAACAGGTCAAATTTCTCAAGTCTTGTGGTACGATACTTGAAACCCCTCCAGAACTCCGGATGGAATCTGAGAAATTAATCACCAAAAAAGATATCACATCTTCCGAATCTTCTTCATGTGTTCCCGGTAGGCTCTGTAAGGAACTAGTCTGCGATGAACAACAGGATGATTCAAACTTTACACACGACAGTTATGCAGAGTAAGAAACTTACTCTCATCTAATCCTGTTTCTTTCCATATTAAGTTGTTGAAATGCCTTAATTTTATCCTCTTATAGCTTCACCTTCGGGGAACATCAAGCTCATAGTCAGAATGGCAATTCTATATCTGTCGATACTCTGAGAAACTCTGTGTACTTGGATGTGGGGCCAGAATCTGCTGTCTTGGATGCATCTTCAGGGAAAGGTGAGACCCACATTGAGCCACATGGTACTAAGGATTCCGTCTGCTTTGGAAGCATTGAGCTTGATCCTAAGGTTGAATCAGTTGTGGAGTCTGCTGTGTCGGATGTCTCCCCATCTCAAGAGGTGACCCAACTCCAAGTACTCAGTCATCAAGGTGTTCGCTTGGAAAGTGATGAAAACGATCCTGGGACTGAATCAGAAGTGTCTTCTCTTGTGCTGGACATCTCTCCATCTCAAGATGTCACCCAAGTCCAACCACTTAGCTCCAAGCGTTCACCTTATCCAACTCCACTAAAGTTAACAGATGAAATGGAGACTCCTGGTACAATTTATCAAGCTAGTACCCAAAACTTGAGAAGGAAAAATGGTAGAGTCAGAACACAGTATGTCTACCCAGTTCTAAACCCTGTGGAGAACCTAAGGCAGCCGACAGTACCAAGTGAAGCTTATAAGCAGCTCAGCAGATCAGAGAATGATAAGAGAAGTCCAAACAGGGAGGAGTTTGATAAAGAGAACCATGGTTCGGTTAAGAGACTGAGAAGCTTGACTCCAACTTCAGATACAAGATGGAAAGCAACGCGGAGCCCAGTGACTGAAGAGGTTACGGCTTCAAGTTTATCTCAATGGTTGCATATTCAATTAGAAGATGATGAGAAAAAGGAAACTGAAGCTAGTGCAATGAAGAATTTGTTCCCAGACCGAACTCCTGAAGTGGACAGGCCAATACTTGGGGCAGTTGCTATGCATTGGAATGACGAGGAGGACACATCAAAACTCGCGCCAAAATGGTGGGATGGTAATGGCATTCCAAATACAACAACCAAGTACAAGGAGGTATATGTTCTACATTCTTCGCTTGCTTTGTGTATTTAAAGAAATGGACATGATACATACAAGTATTTTGTATGTAGCAGGATCAAAAGGTTAGCTGGCATGCAACGCCTTTTGAGGAGAGGTTAGACAAGGCTTTGTCCGAAGATAAGCTCTTCCCTCATAGGTTAGTATGTCTCTGATTTTGTGCTTGCTCTTACTTTCAAAATTTACTTGCTTCGCTTATTTTGTCGTGATCTTTGTATATATGGACCAACTTCCTCCTGTTGTCTGCCTTGCGTTCATAGTGCCCTCTTTTACACGAGACCAAAATTATATTAGCATGAGATACATCTTGCTCTTAGATGTTCTATTAGGTTTTGTGAACATATAAGGTTTTTTGACGTGTAGTTTTGTGAATGCAGGAAAGAAATCAGAAGAAATCTCGTTGGATTTAATGACGAAGATGAAGAAAATGATACAAAATCATTGTAAGAAGGTTCCTGGAGTTGATTCCTTGGGGGAATAATATGCGTAGCTAATTAGCCAACGAATTTGCTGGCTATCAGTTCCTGGTACCATATTGTTATTATACTAGTTTTAGATTTTGAGGGTGTATTTTAGACCTATGAGGTAGTGCTCAGGTGCTAGCAGGAAACTTCCCTTATAATGGTCATATGCTACTTTGATCAATGTTTTAATTTTCTCACTTTTAGTATCAGAATTTCTTCAAGTTCAACTGCATGAGATTGATTTTTCACCTCAGGTGTGCGACGTCTAATTTTATGCTATAACTAATGGTTTGTATTTTTCATTATAAGACGTTTTTTTTTTCTGTAGGATGAATTGTCCCAAGAATTTTTGGACAAAGACTTCGTTATTAGAAGAGATGAAATGCCCAGGGAATATTTGGAATTGTTGAGGAATACCAAAAAATATCTTTTCTATCCATGGATTTCTTATTGGCATATACAGAAGCTATATAATCAAATCGAAGAAATGTGAAATTTTATAGCTAGCAAGTAGCAATTTGTGTCATATGTTCATTTGCAACATAATGATTCAAGCTTACGCATTCTTGTATATGCACCGAAAAGCAATAACTTATTTGCTGAAATCTCGTAGCCCATGTTGCGAAATACATCCAGCCAAATTCTTGTGCGCCAAACACAAAATTCTGATGGAATCATACTCCAAAGTCTATTCTAAAAGTATGAATTCAAATAGGGAAAATTATTTCCAATGTATCGTCTTGGATAATCATCTAAGGACGCGACCTAAAATCACATGATTGAGTTACATTGTGAATGATCCGTTCCGTTGAACTTGATCTATATATTCTAAAACTCCAACACATCAAGTTTAGGGTGAACCCGTCGTCGTTTGGCCATCCGTCGAGCCATGTGAAAAGTTCTATTCATTCGAAACCGTTAAAATTGATATGAGTGGATGAAGGGTCAAACGACGACGGGTTCACCCAAAACTTGGTGTGTTGAGGTTTTAGAATATGTAGATCAAGTTCAACAGAGCATATCATCCATAATATAGCTCAATCATATAATTTTAGACCACGTCCTTAGATGATTATCTAAGGACGTGACTTTATCGGAAAGTAACTTAGTAATCATTAGAGGGGAGTATTGGACACGTGGTGTTCCAGGGGTTAGAGCTTTTGAATCAACGTATTTGAATCAACGTAAAATATAAGAAGTTTTAGAGTAAATATATTAATCCGAAAATTTTCCTCTTTTTGGGCCCAATGAGCAAGCAATGGGCACTCCATGGGGATGTTCTCCCAATTCTAGTTCCTAGGTTCTCTGTTAACATTACTTGTTTACGGTTTTTTTTAATGAATGCTCATCAACACTCTTTAGTGGGGGTGCATTCGGTCCGGATACGGCTCGGATATGATGTTTATCATATGCATATTCGCTTACTCATCTCGGATACAGATACGATACAGATACAGATACAGATATATCTCGATAAGAAAAATTTATAACCATCTCTGCTAAAATCGGATACGGTTACGGATATACATGCGTATATATAAGCGGATATGCATGCAGATACAAAACAGATATGAGAAAACTAGATAGTATTGAGAAAAACATAATTCATGTGATACAAAATAGTTTGTTAATATGACCATTATAATTGAAAAGTTAAGATTAGACATCTTGATCGTCAAAATTAACCACAAATTCATAAGCTAAGAATCGAAACTATCGTAAGAGTATGACTAATATGTATTCGGATATTTCGGATATGGATACGGATATTTCACTATAAAACCATATCCATAACCATATCCTATCGGTTATAGATTTGAGTAACCATATTCGTATCCTAACGGATACGGTTACGGATATTTTCTCGGATACGAATACGGTTTAGCACCCCTACTCTTTAGGAGATGAGAGAGAAAAAAAAATAATTGGTTCCCTTAGTTCGTACTAATTTCTTTCTCTATCTTTCTTATCCTATAATGAGTATCAATTGGCACCTGTTAGAAACCTTTTTCATTTATTTGCCAGAGAATAGCTGGGTCTAATTATTAGGCATTAACTTTGGTTGCTAAACAACATCAAATTGTGCAATTTTACACAATTCAGAAAGTTAATTGTGGAAAAACCACGTGTGCAATTAACGTTGATAATTTCTAAAGAGGCGGATCTGCAATTAACGTTTCACGGAGACACAGGCTTGTAGTCATTTACAAGAAAAACTTCATTTTTTTAAAAATTACTGCATAATAAGCAATCTTTTTCAGAAAGAACAAATTTTTAAAATAAACCCATTCAAAATTTTAATCCCAAAAATTGACCCACTTTAAACTTTATAACAAAAATCGACTCACTTTCTCGCCACGTCAGATTCGTGACCAAAAAGTGGGTTGTTTTAATAAAAATCGTGGTTCTAATCAGTCGGGGTTGCCAACCCCGACTAATTAGGACCTTGCCCGCATCCCTCTCGTTGTTAGAGAGCTAAACAAGTCGGGGTTCGGAACCCCGACTAATTTGGTGATTGTATAAAATGGTCGGGGTTAGAAATCCCGACCATTTCGTAGCGCCTAAATCGAAATGGTCGGGGTTCCCAACCCTGAGCATTTAGAAGAGACTTATATGGGGGAGGGACTAAGTCATGAAATAGTCGGGGTTGCCAACTCCGACTATTTCTTGTGGTCCCCTCCCCCTTATATATACTGACCAAACCATATCCTCCCCCAAATCGTGATTTTCCTCCTCTCCAACTCCGGTCTCTCTCGTTCAGCCGCCTTCCCACTTCTCCCAACTCCATTTTATGGCCGAAATTCGTTGTGAAAGTTTGCTTAAGATCTCTAGGGTAATTTCTCTTCATTCTCTCCTCTTTTAACATGTAAAAAGTCTAGGATTTTCTATCAAAATCCAATTTCTAGGGTTTGAAATTTATTATCAATCACTATATTTGTGGTGGTTTGAATGCTTTGTGTGTTGATTGTTGTAATTAAAATTAAACTTCAAGGGCATAGAATACTCAATTCTAGTGTTTAGGATTTTTTATTTTGGGGTTTAGGGTTTTTGGTCAAAATTATATGAGATTATTTGCATAATGGGTTTTTCTCTCTTATTCAATGCACTCATAAACTATTTTTAATTTTTTGCATTTAAATGATATAATCTTCTTTTGCATAGGTTGAACAATATGATTTTTATTGCTTGCTCTTATAGTGGGAAAATTAATTATCAAATGAATAATATGCTAATATACGTCGGACGGTCGGAGGGGTAACGACGTCGTTAATGATCTCGGAATCATATAGTTACTGTGACTTGATTAAGGAATTACACCGAGTTACGGGAATTGACCCACGAGAATACCGACTAAAAATAATATGCAATTGGTCCATAACTTTTGATAGAACGTCCGCAGTTGAGATCTCAAACGATCATCATATGAGTATTATGTTTAATTTAAGCAAGTCGCAACCAACAATAGAATTGTTTATTAAAAAGTTATCATATAGTTCGTGCCAAACATTCAAACCTTCAGGAGAATTCTCACGCATGCTAGATTTGGAAGTTGAGTCTGATGGTTTTTTTTCTTCTTCGAGTGAAATAGAGCGGACTCAATTTTAATATCTAAATGCACCTTCATTCGGGGAAATGTCGAATGTCATGAACAATGACGTCCCTTATGAAAATATGAGGCCGTTAAGAGGGGCAACAATTGAAGAGGATGAAAGAAGCAAGAGGGGCAACAATTGAAGAGGATGAAAAAAGCAACAACTCTGAATGTAAAGAACAAGATAGTGCACCACTTGATAACATGCAATTTGTGACTGAAGATGTTGAAGAGAATCTGGATTGGACTGATGAGGCTTATGCTAATAATGAATATGTTGAGTACGAAGAACCACCCCCGATGAGTTTGAAGATGATGAGTGGATTCGTTCTTCCACGGTACAAGATAAGTGCATTGGCCAAAATTCAACTCATAGAAGAGATGATGACCATCATCCCTTTCAGAGTTGGAGATTTATTCGAAACTAAGGATCAATTGGTTGATGTTATTCGTGATTACTCAATCAAAAAGAATGTCAAATTCAAACAAGCTAAAAGCAATCTCACAAGTTATGATGCAATCTGTTTTATGAATATACAAAGGAAAGGTTAGGCCGAGAGAAATAAAGCTGATTACGCATGTCCTTGAAAGTTATATACATTTACCAGAAATAAACATAATGAGTATTTTAGGACCAAAGAATACTGTGGTGTTCACACATGTAGCAATCTGATATTAGAACAAGATCACAGTGGTGCATCTGCCTCTTACATAGCGCAGTTGATTATGCCAAAACTAAAGAAGAAGCTTGAACTAACTCCGGGTAATATAATTGAGAGAGTTCTTGATACGAAGTTCATTGAAATATCATATAGTAAAGCATGGAATGCAAGGAGAATTGCGATGACAAAAATATTTGGTGATTGAGAGAAGTCTTATGTGACACTTCCTTAATATCTTAAGGCGGTCAAAAGAAGCAATTCTGCATCTGAATACAAACTTATAACCAAAAAGATCAATCCGGGAGTTCATCAATTCACTTCTGTATTTTGGGCATTTGGTCCTTCGATCGAGGGATTTAAATTTTGTCGGCCGGTTCTTAGCATTGATGACACACACTTATATGGTAAATATAAGGGTGTATTGCTTGTTGCCTGTACAGGTGTAGATGTAGATAGTGGCTTATTTCCTTTGGCATTCGCAGTTTTGGAGGTCGAGAACAGTGAAAATTAAAAGTTATTTTTTTCTACATTCAATTATATATTTCTAATATGTTGCCTCCTAGGAAAATTATTTTTATATCTGATAGGATGAAATGTATCCCTAAAGCATTATACAAGAGATTTGGCTCTTATCACCATCACCACTATTGCTTAAGACATATTAGAGCTAATTTTAAAAAGAGCTTTGGTCAGATACATTTACAAAACCTTCTTTGACTAGTGGCTTGTACACCGAAAACATATGTGTATGATCGAATACATGATCAAATCAAGGTAACATCTCAAGCTGCACATGACTGGATTAAGAGTAGTTTGGGAAGTGAATATGTTGATCGGTGGGCACTAAGTAAAGATAGAGGGAATCGATTTTGCATGATGACAACAAATTATTCTGAAAGCTTCAACGGGGTACTTAAGGGGGCTTGAGCAATTCTCACACAGGCGTTGGTTGCAAGGACATTTTATAGACTCAATCACTCTTTGTCAAGTGGCGAGAGGATGAAGCAATTTGGGGGACGTTCTTGACACCAAAAAATGAAGAGATTGTAGGGTCTCGTGTCACGCAAGCGAGACCAATGAAGATTGTTAGATTTTCTATAGATGAATGACAGGTTACAGACAAACACGATCATAATTACACCGTTAATTTATGAAGGACATAATGCGCATGCACTTGTAACATACCATAATTGCAAAAACTGTAATGTTCACATTTTATAGCGGTTACGTCCAAGCAATTTGGGGGTGCAAATACTTTGTATTATGCATATGCTTCTGAGTGGTCAATCTAGCCACTATAGAGATTCATACAAGTAGTGTTTCCATCCCATTGTAGATAGTCGTTCCTGGCCACCCTATAATAGGCCACATGTGTTATCTCCTGAATATAAAAAACAAGACGAACGTCCGCGATCAGTGTGCATAAAAGGTACAATGGATGAAGGATGGGAAGGAGCTCCAAAGAAAAATAGGTGTGGATATTGCAGACAACCGGACCATAATAGATCTCATTGTCCTACCAATCTAAATAGATAGCAATTAATGGGTATAATTTGTTTAATTTATAAAAAAAAAATTCTATTTTCTTTGTAAGTTAATGCGTATATATAATTTTTGTAATTTACTTCTAATTCTAATTTATCATACGTCATAATACTGACACATTTTATCTTCATATGTGTAGATATTTGCAGTATGGAGGCAGGTCTATTGACATATGAGGTCCTTTATGACCAAGATCAACACCAATCCATGAATATAGACTCTGAGGAGGTAAATTACATTTTAATTATTTTCAATCGTTTCAAATTTTCAATATTCTTACTATTACTGAACATTTACGCTGTTTAAGATACGCAAGCCCCGAGTATTACCATTGTTGATCATACTCGTGCACATTCAAGTTGGGATTTGACGAATCCATAGGTCCAATATTATGTTCGTCAAGCAGACTTTTTTGAATGTTCACAAATAAAATGGGTCAGACTTGATTGGTCTCTCTTGATGACATTGATTGAACGATGGAGGCCCGAGACAAATACATTTCACATGTGTTAAGGAGAGTCGACGATTACTCTGCAGGATGTTAGGGTTTTACTTGGCCTCAAAGTGGATGGAGATGTTGTTACGGGTACCAATGACTTCAACTGGATAGGAGTGTGTGAATGATTGCTGTGTCAAGCTCCTACTATGAAGGGTGGTAAGATCAAACTCGAGTGGTTACGAAATAATTATATGAATGTACCGATCGATGCCATTGATGAGATCGTCAAGAGCTATGCCCGTATGTATATACCCCATATGATCGATACTATTCTATTTCTGGATTCCATTAAGGATTCGGCGCATGTGAGATGGTTGCCACTTCTAGAGGATCTTGAGGAGTGTGGAGAGTTATCCTGGAGGAGTGCAGTGTTAGCTTATCTATATAGGGAGATGACAAAAATGGTACTTGTGCAAAATAAAGAATTCAATGGTTGCCTCACTTTGTTGCAAATATGGTCATGAGAGCGATTGCATTTGGGAACACCAGATTTGAGGGAGACCCGTGCTCTCGATGGCTAGATTCCGTTAGGATGCAGGTATATTAGTTTGTAATAGATATGATTAATTATAATTTTATATATTTATTTTAATTTATACTAACCCTTTGTATATCAAATAAATGGAATGTTTTCAGATCTTGGCAAACCTCCCCAAAGGGTCATAAAAACGTTTACAGGAACGAGCTTGATCAAATGGATGATGAACATGTATAAAATCATAATATCTAAATATATTCAATCAATACATTATTTGTTACTGATATGTAAATTTACATAATCTTCTTTATAGGTCAAATGGATGCCCTATGAATTGGTTTTAGCTTCACTACCAGGTATTTGTAGAGAAGGCAAAGATATATGGCGTGCTCGAGTACCGATTATATGTTTTGAGATTGTCGAAATGCAGGTGTCGGATCGTGTGCTTTGACAATTTGGATTAAAACAACATATTCCAGATCTTATAGAAAGAATAGAGCGAAATCCCCGAAAAGGAGCATATCATGCAAATTGAGAGATAATTCGTCATGTTTACATTGAGAATTAGGAGTTGAGGGGGGATACTGTAGTGATGGAGAGGGCTGACGCACCTGACCTAAATGTATACTTACGGTGGTATTGGGGGATTACTCGCCAATGGATATTTAGGAGAACAAAGTGTCTAAGAAGTACATACCAAGAGGTCCATTTGAGAGAGAGTTGGTAAGTGTATAGGTAAAATATACAATTATTTTATGATTATTATTTTATTATCATCCACTTGCTAATAATCCTCATTTGCTTTTTATCTTTTAGGTACAAGAACTCGATGATATTGCTTCTATTGCACATGATGCATTGAGAACGACTACTGAGCCAGGGGTGAGGAACGTGTTCCTTCGCATCATAGTAAAGATTCAGTCTGCTCTTAGGAGGACGCGTAATACGAAACATGATGGACGTGAGCACCGACTCATAGTGTACGAGCATCGACGAGTCCGAGGACACACGAGAGCAGGCTCAAGTCATGCACATGATGAAGCTGGAGGCTCACAACAAGCTCAAGCTGGATGTTCACAGTAAGTTTAAGTCGACGAGGATGTCATGCGCTCACAGGTTCACACACAACCGGACGTTGAGATCATCCGAGCTCATGTTGAAGGTGAACGGGGAAGGGGGAGAGGAAGAAGAGGCAGAGGGAGAGGGAAGAGAGTTCTAAATATTTGTTAAATTTCGATATACTTCATACGATGTTTATGTTTGAAACGCTATGATGTTTATGTTTGAAATGCTACTATGACTTGATTATGGTTGGATTTTTAGTAAGTGAATTGAATGTTACATTTTTGTTAAAGATATATTATAGATGCAATAATTATTTGTGTTTGAAATTGATTATGGATTGATAAATGTGTATCAAGAGATGGTGTTAAACTTGTGGATTGATATTTGTTAGCGGGAGATGAGATTTTCCAGCAAAGTATGGGTTGGAGGGTCTCTGCCAAATGGTCGAGGTTCCTAGGGCTGAGCATGGTTCGGTCCAAACCGAAAAAACCGACCGAACCGGCCCGAACCGACCCGAAAAAATTGGTTTTATGAGTAGGAAGGTTCACAACCGGACGTTGAGATCATCCGAGCTCATGTTGAAGGTGAACGGGGAAGGGGGAGAGGAAGAAGAGGCAGAGGGAGAGGGAAGAGAGTTCTAAATATTTGTTAAATTTCGATATACTTCATACGATGTTTATGTTTGAAACGCTATGATGTTTATGTTTGAAATGCTACTATGACTTGATTATGGTTGGATTTTTAGTAAGTGAATTGAATGTTACATTTTTGTTAAAGATATATTATAGATGCAATAATTATTTGTGTTTGAAATTGATTATGGATTGATAAATGTGTATCAAGAGATGGTGTTAAACTTGTGGATTGATATTTGTTAGCGGGAGATGAGATTTTCCAGCAAAGTATGGGTTGGAGGGTCTCTGCCAAATGGTCGAGGTTCCTAGGGCTGAGCATGGTTCGGTCCAAACCGAAAAAACCGACCGAACCGGCCCGAACCGACCCGAAAAAATTGGTTTTATGAGTAGGAAGGTTCGGGTCGGTTTGAAAACTTTTCAACCCGAACCGACCTGAACCGACCGAATATAGTGCAATACTACTCATTCTGATCTCAAACCCTACCCGAACGACCCGTCCCCAAAGAGTCAAAGACTCAAACCCTAAACTCATTTTCTGAATCATTATGTGTTAAAAACAATATCATTATATCAGTGTTTAATGCTTCATAATCTCCTACTTTGTTGATATCTTTTTTTTCTTTAACACAGTTTGTTGTTTGATAAGAAGTTTGATGAAGTTAGAACTAAACAAACCGAACCGAACCGCACCGAACCGACTTACAACAGTTCGGTTCGGTTTTGAATTATAGACGGTTCGGTTCGGTTGTTCAAATTTTGTTAAAAACCGAACCGAACCGACCGTTGCACACCCCTAGAGGTTCCCAACTTCAACCATTTTTTTGTGGGTTGTCAACTCTCTGCTAAATGGTCGGGGTTGGGAACCCCGACCATTTCGAGTTAAGGTGTTTCGAAATATTCGGGAACGTCGAGGTTTCCAACCCCGATCATTTTGTGTAATATTTACTCTCAACTAATCGCGAGAGGGCTGGGCGGATGTCCTAATTAGTCGGGGTTGGCATCATGATTTTTTTAAAACGACCTACTTTCTGGCTACGAAGCTAACATGGTGAGAAAGTGGGTCGATTTTGGTAAAAAGGTTTGGAGTGAGTCGATTTTTGGGATTAAAAGTTGAAATGAGTTTATTTTGAAAATTTGTTCTTTTTAGAAAAATTATCAAATCAAATAATAATAAGATAAAGACCAAACGTTCACTTCGCTTGCCCTCACTCAAACAAATAATACCTCGCATTCGCAATTCAAAATTTCAGACTCCTCTCTTCTTCATCCCCACCCCCCCCCCCCCCCCCTCTCTCTCTCTCTCTCTCTCTCTCTCTCTCTCTCTCTCTCTCTCCCGCGTTAGGGCTTGCGTCATCACCTCGATGTCCAAATCCGCCATCCATCTAAACGTCGATTCAGGCCCCAAGCAGGGCGAAACCCTAGATCGCAAGCCCGGAACCCTAATCCGCATCGGCCGAGTTGTTAAGGGCAACACATTGGCGATAAAAGAATCGTCCATCTCCCAAAAGCACCTCACCATCGAATTCGATGCCCAAATCTGCCGATGGGTCGTCAGAGATCTAGACACCTCCAATGGCACCTTCGTCAATGGAGATCGGGTGCCGTCCTCCGCCGCCGTCCAACTTTCTGACGGTGACACTGTCAAGATCGGTGAGTGTACCTCTATCTCCGTTAAGATTTCAGTTATTAAGGAGAATTTGGGTGGGGTTAAGAGAAATAGCGGGAAGAGAGGGAGGAGTAGATCGACGAAAGAGGATGGTGATTGTGAAGAGATTGGGGATCGAAATTGTGAGAGGGTTTCGACGAAATACGAGATTTTAGATAGATCTGAGGAGGTTTCAGAGAATTTGAAGAGAGGGAGAAAACAAAATACTAAGAGGGATTTGAGTAAAGATGAGATTTTAGCTTCAGCATTGGATGATGTAGTTGAGGCAAAGAATTTGGCGAGGGTGAGGAGAAGAAATCCTGTTAGGGTTTTGAAGGAAGACAATGTTATAGGTACCACTATTGTTGATAAGATTGAGGTGCATGAAAATTTGAGGAGATCAAACAAAGCTGAAGAAGTTGAAGAAATCAGGAAACAAAACAAAGCTGAAAAAGTTGAAGAAATCAGGAAACAAAATTGTGAAAGCATGAAAGATGATAATTTGGATTCAGTTGTTGAGGATGGAGCTAAAGAGGTCCTGATGAATTTAGGGAAGGGGAAGAAGCAAAACCCTATTAGAGCTTCGAAGAAAGATAGGGTTTTGGAGTCAGCTTCTGATGAAAGAATTGAGGTGGTTCAGAATTCGGGGAGAATAGAAGGGATTTCAAACAAATATGAAGTTACAGAAATGGTTGTGGAGGAGAGATTTAAGGCCCCAGGGAATTTGGGGAGAGCAAGAAGAGGGAGAACAGTTAAATTTCCAATGGCAGATGTTGTTGAGGATAGTATTAATGTGCCAAAGAATCGAGGAAGAGGGAGAAGGGCCACTTCAGCTCAAATTTTAGAGAAAGATCCAAGTTTGGATTTAGATGTAGTAGATAAAACTGAGCAGCCCAAGGACCTGCACAAGCAAAGGGGGCGAAATTCTTCTAGTGTTTCCATTGACAGTGAGAATTTGGAACCAGTTGTAGAGAGCAGTATTAAAGCCCCAGTGGAACTTTTAGTTTCCAAGAAAGACGGGGTTCTGGAGGACAATGCTGAAGTACCAAAAACCATGGTTGGACGAAGAAAGACCAGGTCTACTAAGGTTTCAGTGAAGGATGACATTTCAAATTTGATTGTTGACGATAATATTCGAGCACTGAAGAATGTGGGTAGACGTAAAAATACTAGCTCTTCTACGGTTTCAACCTTAGACGAGACTTTGCACTCAGTTGTGGAAGATATAACTGAGGTGCCAAAGAAATTGAGGAGGGGAAAAAGGAAGGCTAATTTGAAGGTTTTAAATATAGATGAGACATCTGAGGCAGTGATGCAGGCTGCAGATGAAGAGGCGAAGAATGTTGGTAGAGCAAAACCAAATAATGTGAGTAGAGGTAGAAGTACTAGCTCTTCTGGGGTTGCAACCTTAGATGAGATTTTGAACGCAATTGCGGAGGATGTTTCTGAAGTACCAAAGAATTTGGGGAGGGGAAAAAAGAGAGCTAATTCTAAAGTTTCAAAATTAGATGACATATCTGAAGTAGTTGTGCATGATGCAGTTGAAGAGGTGAAGAATGTTGGTAGAGGAAAGTCAGGAAAGGCTCCAGCTCGAATTACTAGAACCTCTTCTAGGGTTTCTACAGATGAAAAAGTTCTCCAACCTGCTCAGGACCCAGTTTTAAGTACTATAGATAAATTGCATCAGTCAAAGGACCTAAGAGGAGGTTCCCATCAGCTTACTGAGGCAGACAAGATACAACTCAATTCAAATGATAAAAAAAGCAAAAATGGGGAAGATAAAGAGAACTATGTTTCAGTCAAGTGCCCGAAAACTGAGAGTCGCCGGGACTTGCTTAAGGTGTGGAATGGAAATGGTATTCCGAATACAACTACCAAATATATGGAGGTACTTTTCACTGATCTTCTGGATTCGTTTACATCTTTACATTGTTATATTTATGCATGAAGATTATATAAGGCCATAAATTTAACTTCTAATTCATTATATTCAGGACAAAAAGGTTAGTTGGCATGCCACTCCTTTTGAAGAGAGACTGGAGAAGGCCTTGTCAGATGATAAGCTTTATCCCCAAAGGTAGGTTAGTTTTTCTATATGTAAATCTGCTGCATTATGAAATTTTAGCAATTTCTATTTCCTATATTGTTTGTTGGTTTGAGAAGCCTAACATGGAAAAAATAGGTCCCCTATGTTTATCTCCTCAAACTTCACTACTATGCATACAAAGTTTAGCGATACCATTTATATTTGGTGGGCATGATAGTAATATATTTAACCACAATGTGCGTCGATCACCATGCTTATGGATTGTGATGACACTTAATCTTTAGTTTCTTCATTCGACACTCTTGGATAGTAGCTAGCTTTTCCCCCCTCCTTAGGGTCATGATGTCAACCTGTTTATTTGCATTCCAGGAATCTTACTAATTGACAACTAGTTGGGTTGACAACTAGTTGGGTGTAACGATAAAGGCAGTGATAGTGAGCGGTGCCCTGAGAAGCTCTCTGGACTTTTTGGCTGGTCAGATATAACTTCATTGTGTTCTTTTCTGATACTTGCTGACTGGGAATCATCTGAACCTTATTTCTGTTCTTTCTTTTCTTTTTCTTTCTTTTTCGTTCAAGAATTTGTTTGAGATTCCTCAAGTGTTAGTGATAGTTCGAAGAACAACTGTACCTCATTAAGATGCAAGGTAGCCACTTCAGTTGCACATCAAAATCTCTTTATATCATGATCAATTTTGTTGTAATACAATGTAGAAATTGTCCTTTGCTCCTCCATCGATTAGTAGGGCTTGAACAATGATAAAGGACAGAGGTTTTGTCTAGGTACTAAATGTGTATCTTGTTGATAACTCTTTTCTCAGCTTAAATTGTTTTATTGCAGCAACATGCGGCTACTGCTCTCTGTTTAATATTTTAGCTGAAAACATTCCCTTTGTTTCAGGTGGAAATCCATTGTTCTTATTTGACCTTACTTGGTAGTAATTTACTGGAGCACCTGTTAAATTAAACAAAAACGAAGAAAGTTCAGCAGCTATTTGCCATAAAATATTAACTAAGATTGTTGAATTCGATCTCCCCTTGGTTTTGTCTTGGGTAGTCAAAGAACTAGGCATTACGAAAACACTAATCAGAGGCAGTTTCGCGCTTGAGCATGCCCTAGTCTAGTGGTTTCCTGTTGAATTAAGACAGGTTCAGACTGTTGGTAAAAATCTGCAAAATCAAAACTTTGAAGTAACTACTACTTACATATGAGATGTAAATTATCCCAAATTATCCCGGTCTGGTTTTCATTTTGATGGTTGTAAGAAGCATGTACAGAAGGTTCAGACTGTTGACAGACTGAACTCTGGAGTATCCTCTCGTACTGAAATTATTGTTTCCTCATCAGATGTAGAACGTGAAATACGAATCCTATCGAAACAGCCAACATGTGAGTGGATTCTTCTGATTCATACAAGGGGATAATGAAATTTCCAGACTGCCCGCCTATTTGCCTTCATATGGATTGAAACAGGCTGCTCACATAATTGCAATCTAGAATATGAATGAAATTGATAAATTTCTGATGTTCAATCTGAGGGCAGTTGTAAGTCAGAAAGTTTCAGGTTAATTCTAGGAGGAGTTTAAAGAGAATTCTTGTATTCTTATGAGATGGAAAGCATGCGTAAAAGATTAAGCCATTCTCAATAATTTAATCTGATGATGGTCATAAGAAGCAAATAAAACAGCTTCAGTCCACAGGCAAAGCTGTAAAATCAATCTAAGCTGTACAATCAAAATACACTGTTTCCTTAATGAGGGGATGAATAAACATGTACTAAGATACTTTGGATAATTTACATTAAAGCTTGCACTCTTTTGGATCCGAATGAGAAACAACATTTCTTAGTTCAGTGTAGCATTGCTCGGCTTTCCACTTAAAGTTGCTTCAGTTGAAAAATCCCTTTACTGATTGAGTATTTGAGTTGTATGGAAACATGCATGCTTTGTTCTTAAGCATTACCTCATTGTTATGGGGCCAGAAAAATTAAAAAATAAAAATAAAAAGGTTTAGCCAGCTTCATCTCTTAATCGACCATTGTTATCAGCACAATCTCACTTGCATTTAGGCATATCCGCATATACTTTACAGCACTAAATAGTGATTGTTATTTTCATTTCTAAGCTACCACTCCATCGGTAGTACTGATTAAAACAGGCGAGGATCTTCTTTCGTCAGTATAATTATTCTAGACCACAAAATAAGTAGCAAATGTCATCTGTCGCTAAGTACTGTAGCCTAACAAGTTTGAAGCACTTCAGCCAAGTTCATTGCGATGTGAAACTTGAATCAAAACAGAAAATTTATTCCAAGTTACAAAAGTTTCTGCTCTGCTAGAAACAAACTGACCCGATCATGATACCGCTTCAGGTTCAAATGAGAAAAAACTTGCATAGAATTCTGCACCAGATTGTGATCTCAGAAACATGGTTATATATCAAAAATTACACCTGAGGCCCTATGATTATCCCAGAGACCAGCTCTATTGTTGCTCTGTTGACATAATTCTTTAATAATAAAAGTCAAGACCATCTTTTGCCGCGCAATTTAGAGATAGACATATCTGCACCTCCAAATCCGTCCATGACGGCCTTTGCCTTGCTGAACTCAGCTCTTGCAGTGAGACTGTTTAAGGACATTAAAATAGGCAATCACCAAATTAGCTGAACCAAGTGATATATTGTAAGTTGATATGAATTAAGACAATTATTAGAACAAAAGCGCAAAGTAATTGTACAGTGAAAAATAATGATTGATAAGTTGACTGCAAAGGATGGAAAAAAGTGGGGAACTTCGACATATTCCAATGAACAAAATGCATTTTGAACAAAACTACAAAAGATAGTGTACATAAATGCCTAATTAAAGATAGTGTACATAAATGCCTAATTTAAGAGGTGACACACAATCTCTACATCCAGAAATAGTTGAAAAGAACATATACCTGCTCCTCAGAACGACACAAGGCATGCCTACACGTTCAGCTCCAAGCACGCCGGATTGGCTTCCAGCAATGAGCACACAATTTTGTACAGACAAACCCGCATATTCTGCTCCTGCTCGCAATGTAGCTACGACATTCTCCAAGCTACAATGCAATCATATTATCTATGAGAACTGTCATTAACTTACTGTAAACTTCAGCACTATATGTTGTCATAGAAAATGTACCAGTATGCATCGTACATGGATACAAACAAAAACATTAATAGTATATGCTGCATAAATATAGGTGGATTTGGGTATTCCATATGTCTGGCTACTGATGTATGATATCTTGCGCACACCAAACTAGTTTAGGCACGGGAATGCAGTAACAACATAAGGCAAATGCTTACCACCCTACAGATTTCACAGTTTCAGTTTTGTAAATTGCACTTAATTTTCTGTTTATGGATTAACATCTGAAAGATTGTGCAAGCATACAAGAGTAAATTATATGTTTGACAAATAGTAGAACACTATCAAGACTTTGGGCACAGTAATCCACAAATTCAAACATTGCTAAGAAAAGATTAACTATATTAGTTGAGAGAGAAAGCAAACCTTTCGGATGGGTTGGTATCTAAATCAACACTCAGCTTTAGAATAGATGCAACCTCATCAGCAACCCTTTGCTTTTCTGCAGAAACTGTGATGATACAATTGATAAACATCAAATACTTCTCCATAAGAATTCAATAGTAGTGTTACAGAATATTAGATTTATGATAAGATCTGGTTTGAATTTTACCAGCTTTTTGTGCCTCCTTAACAAGTTGCTCATCCAAACTGGACGATACTCCCTTGCCAAGTACAAATTGTCCATACAAACTTCTTTCTACTTCTTCCTTCCCAACTATTTTCACTTTTGATATTCGATCATGACCAAGCTTTTCAATGACTGACCTGCACAATAGGAAGAAAATTTGAGTTCACCTTTTGTGTTTATAAAGCACATGCCATATGGCGCAAAAGATTTAAAGCAGAAACAACTTCTTTTTGCCATGGTTAAATGCCACAAAGATTTAAAGCTTAGGAACAACCTCTTTTACCATGGTTATATGTAAGATGCAATATACTGCTTCTTCAATCATGTCCTGTACGATGTACATTACAGATAAAGGCATTCCTATGACAAAATAAAATCAGGTAAAATAATGTGCAGGTTGTTGACACGAGGAAAACACATTTAGGTTAAAGGTGATGATATTTCCATTCATATTATATGCAAATAATAATAATAATAATAATAATAATAATAATAATAATAATAATAATAATAAAGTTGTAAATACTGACTTCCCATCGTTGTATATGCAATTCTCTACTAATAGTGGATTAAATCAATTTTGAGGGTAAATTTCAATCTGAGAAGCATTTACTTTTTATTTACACCTTCAGTAAGGGTTCATGTGGGCCTTACATATGCCTATTTAACTTAACCAATTGCTTCTGTCTTTGCCTGCACATAGGTCCAGGATTAAATTCATCTTAGAGACTATAAATTATGATATCATCTTTTGAAAATAAAAGGTAATCATAACAAGCAAAGGTCACCCAACAAAAAGATATACTATTGTCCAGCATATAGAATTGAAATTTATATACTACTGAATGCAACTTTAACATAATATGGATAACCCAATTAGGGGTACACAGATCTACCGTTAACTATTTCCAATTAATGCAACCAAGAAGCAAGAAGAACCCTTCAACCTGACACGATTGCATACACAATTTAAATCAAGCATGGAAACCAGAAGCATCCACACTAATACCTAGCAATATAATTCCTTTACAGTAAATACCATTCCAAGAGTTAAGTCCAATTGAATTCATGTGGTAAAAAAAATTCATGTGCTAAATCTAAAAAACCATGATGGCCAAGGCGATGAAAAAAAAAGGAAAGCATGGGTCCCTCCTCCCTTTAGTAGTTATTTCTTCTTCTATTTGGCCTGTGTCTAATTGCCTAACTCTACTAAAAAGTAATCATTCTCAAAGCAGGAATATATCACTACTGCTAGGATTGCCAATGTGATGCAATATCGATCAACTGTCAACACAAAGTGGGCCCATCCAAAGGAGCGAGAAATGCCTCTGAAATCAACCAACCAGAGTACCACCCACAGTGAATCTGATCTGCCACCTGGACACCTACTCAACATCAGGGTGAGATTCAGACAACCTGACAGTAGACAGCAGGTCAGAATAAATTTGATAAGGTAGGGCAACCAAATGCGAAGATTTCTCCTTTTCCATTTGTGGATAAATGGGTTAGCTGCATTAGATCATTGGAATGTTGTGTCTATAGTTAAAGACCAAGTTTTGGTATCACAATGTGACACCGGTAGATATTACTTACTATTTAGTGAACCTAAGAAAAACTAATACTAAGCANAACAAAATGAAATAAGAATCAATTTCATCACTTCCATCAGATTATCCAGAATGGCTCCCATGTCTCTCCATTCCTGTGCATTTAACGGGCATTATACAAGCACCTTAACCTGTTTGAAGTACAGAGGTAAAGAATATGGAAAATTATATTACAAGTCCTCCAATAGGTGAGGTGACTATATGTTCCTCTGACCTTTACATATAGTGTAAATTGTCAAGCAGTGTCATGCCAGCTTCAAGCTAGAAGTTTTCCATCAAAACATGAAAGGCCAGAAAGTGCTGGACGATTGCTGGAAAAGTACGAAACAAACCTTGACAACTTGTCCCCATTTCTACTGTAGGATGTCAAGAACACCGTAGGTATTCCCTCCTTAATTGCGTCATCAATAAAACTGCAAAAAAGAAAGACAAGAAAAACGTGTCATATTGATTGAGAAATAGGTTTATGAGACCAAAGCGGCAAAGTTTGTTAATTAAAAATTAAAAAAAAAATTATAAGTCATCTGCCCAGTGCTCATTGTCAAATACTAATCATCATCGAGCACATAGTGAAATAGAGTTACAATGCCAGTCATAAATGTTAGGTATGTTTGTTTCAGTTAAAAATTACAAATTATTAGAATCAGCAAAAACTGATAGCAGTGTAATACTATCAGTTAATCATCACTAGATTGAATAACATAACAGTTCACAATAGTTTTGGACGGAAAAAAAGCAACATTCTCAAATTCTTCAAGTAAGTGGGCCTTAGGATATATTTTTTATGCCGACTAAGTAACGGAAAGTGAAAAAAAATTAGAAAATACTTTCTAAGTGATGGTGAGAACGAAAAAAAGAAAGTACTTGCTAGATTCTTCTTAAGACCATGTTTGGCTTGAGGAAAGTGAAAATAAGAGGTTGAGATGGCAACTGATACAACATGCACATTTTTCATTCTTGATTTGAAAGTTTAAGGGATGAGCCGGAAGTATATTGCTTTTTCCAACATTGTCTCCACTTTCCCCTAACTTTAAACAAAAAATTGAGAAAGCGAAAAGACTCCAATATCATATAGGACAAGGTCGAGTGTCCATAAAAGCTAGAAATTGATTCAACAATAGCTTGCAATTTACCTAAAATTATTGCTTCAATTCATCTTTGCTGGACTGTATATTAAATCCTTAACTCAAACCCTTATCAAATTTAAAACTAATTGACTGAAAATAGAAACTCAAATAAGTTTTAAACTTAGAACTGGGAATATAATTAATATTATATATGGACTCCTAGTTGCATACATACATATACACAATAGTTTTCTCATCTGCCCAAATATAGGGACCTTACAGAAAATAGTCCATTTCATAAAACTGCCAGAGCCTCACACATCCTTTATCATAGATAAACACGTTCTATGACCACTTGCCATTAGCTCATGTTTCAATGAAAGTGAACATTGTGACTCATAAATCAACAATAAAACCATTATCCCAAAATTTTGGGGTCACTGATGTAGGATGCGTAACGGACAATTTCATGAAGGATTGGGACAATCACAAGCTAAATGTGCATATATACATATTATTAATTTCCAGGAAGAAACGGTCATATCTTCCAATCTAGAAAGCAAATTCTGATATATTATATATGTAAATCGTCTATCTTGACGAGATGAAGCTAACCGAATTGTCACATATTTGAAATCTCATCAGTATCACCAGTTATTAGCAGAAATCCGAAAATAATTAATATTTAGTTTATTTTTAGTAATAAAGTTAAGAGTCTATTTAGCTTAGAAAATAAAATCAATTTTGATTTAATTATGATTGATTTGTTTCCTTTATTATAAGGAGTCTTTTAGGTAGTTTTAAATTGTTTCTTTCTTTTAGGAATTTTGTTCTTATTAGGAGTAGGCTTTGTTTTTCTATTTAAGAAGAAGGATTGTAAACATCATGGATCAAATCTTTTTATCAATAAAATTCCTCGTTAATATTTTCTTAGTGGATTCGGAGATCGTTCTTTGTAGATTCAGAGAACAACCTTTGGTGGATTTCGATGTTTTTTTTTTTACTTCTGCGCTACGTTAGTCACCTACACAAATCCTATTCTTTCATTCAGTTTTGCGTAGAGTTATCCCCTCCAATAAGTTAAACACTATCATATCCTTACTTCCAACCAATTCATACTTACCAAGTAATGTTAGTTGGACTAACACTGCACACGCATCTCAACTTCAAGTATGACATCGTCTAAGATGGTTTAGAACTCTATTTTACATGATTGTAACTTGACTTCTTTCATGTGAAAGTACTGAGGTTGAAATGGAAGGATCAATGTTATCGAGGCGCAAGGCGCAATGCGGGACGCAAAGGCCCCTTACGTGCACCATGCGCAAGACGCACAACGATGCGTGCGCTTCATTGAATTGAGGCGCACAACTCAAACTAATATTTTCCAATATAAGACAAAGAAGCAAATAAGCAACATGTTTATAAATTGTCACATAAAAAAACTAAGAAATATAATTTCACCTACTAAATCACGAAAGAGTCTTAATTAGCATGCATAACATAAAGAAGTTCATAAGTTTCCACAAATCACAATGCAAGATAATCTCCAACATAAACAAAAGTCTATGAAACAAAACAAGCAAGTAACAAATAAGAAATATGTATTTTTATTTAAAATATGATATATGTATTTTTAGGTAACAATTAAGTGATTAACAAACATGACTATTCATAATTTTCTAGTTAGCATTCTTAATTGCTATTTGCTAGTTAGCATGAAAAGATGGAGAATGGAGGTAACAATTATATATTTACATATTCATAATGTTCTAGTTAGCATGCTAATTAGAGAAAAAAGTTATAATTAACAAACAAGTATACTAAATTACTAATTGTTGTTTCTTTTTTATAGGTTAAACATAAAAAGATGGAGTATGGATTAGCAACTAGCAAGAAAAAGTCTATTACATGATGTAAATATGTAAATATGTAATATGTAAATTATTTTAAAAAACAGAAGAAAGAGTATTACATGATGCAGGTGTCAAGCGCATACGAAGCGCGCGCAAGGCGCACACGAGGCGCGCCTCATGTGCGTGCAACGCCCCGCCTTTGGTGCGGGTCGCAATTGTCCCAGCCCGCAGCGCCCCGCGCCCGGGGCGCGCCCGGGACGCGCGCCTCGATAACAATGAGAAGGATGCAATTTTGATGCTATAGGTTGATGTGTTACTGGGGTGCTCAAAGTATTCACATCAAGATTCCAAGTGTTAAGAAGTCAAAAGATTAAAATATGTGGTCCCTAGGAAGTAGGACAAGTTTACACTTCATAGTTTACAATCAATACTCCCCTTAAGCCAACAGTTCTAAAAAAATCACATTTTCATCTAAGAAGAAGTACTACATCCTTATTTTTATGCATGATCCAGCAACCAACCTTTCAACTGTGACTATTTTATAGGAATATGATTTACAATAGTTAAGTTCACACTAAGGCACTCACTTCTCAACTCCCGGTCGCAAAGGTAAATTCCTTGATGCTGCAAACTCCTCCAAAGATTTTTTCTGCGAACGAGTTATCAATCAATCAACATTTTAATCTGAAATACATCAATAATCACATGGAAGAAAACTATGCCCAACTCTAATACAACTAAAAATGATAATCTTAGTAGGCAGAAGAAGGCAGTCAAATCACTAAGGGAAAAGCAGGAAATTAAAGCAGAAAATGATAAAATGCAAATGTCAATATGAATTTCTTTCTGTAGATAATATTGCCCGAAGTGCAATAATAAGAAAAATGTACTTCATGACCTAGAATCTATACATCACAAATAATAAATAAACAATGAATAAAAACTTGATAACAAAGTGAAAACACTCACAAAAATATGATGAGGACTCAAAGGTTACTATTGCTTAATTCAAGGTTCTTCTGTTTATCCAATCATTTATATGCATACAGGAGGTAGTCTATTTCCATTTTTAATCCAGTAGTTTGCTTTAGAATCAATTTTGGTTCGAGACTATGTACTAGTACGATGAAATATATTTGCTAATTAGAAGTGTACTTAGTCAAATAATTACCTTTTCCCGCAGGATGCTTTTCATGAATGTTTCTTTCTCATTAGTTGGCAATGAGGAAGGCCAACCAACCTGCACAAAGGCATTCATGTGAAAATAAGCATTAGAAAGATCGCAACTTTCCAAGACATCACATATATATCCTCTTTAAACCAAACAATTAATTATTTCAGAATATAATGCAAAAAAGAATCATCAGCTAACATGATTCTTAAAACTGCCATTGAGTAAGAAATGAGGAAAGATCAATATATGTTATCCTCGAGTAGAATAGTAACAATTATATCTGTCTGCACCTTGTGTGCGGGCATGTAAATGAATGAAACTAATATATAAACCCAATGAGTCTAATCATCCAGTATAGGTTTCTGCAGGAAGACCTACCTGGTTAAAAAATAAGATGATCATCTTTTCTTCATCACCACTAGCCTTTCTGCAAAAAATAATCTGACTCATCCTCGGGTTATTGTAAAAATTTATCTTTCAGGGGATGAACATGTTACCAAGCACTGTTAAGACATTGTGAAGATACCTGTAGGTTCCATAATGTAAAACCCCAAGTTTAGTACTATAGTTTCAAATTAGAACTGATCATCTGCAACATTTCTCGTTAGCTTTAAATACTTCCTCATGCCATATTGGAAAGCATGAGGAAAAAGAGATTTAACATACCTTCTCAGATCTGCATAAATTGGTTCTGTCCAGTTTGCACAATCCAGCCCATGTTTCTGAAACGCTATCATCAAGGAAACACAATTATCAATTGCTAACAATCTAACATACATCAACTTTTATTTATCCACATCAATGTGTTATGATGGTGGTTGTCAAATAAGCACTTCGATCAACATCTAAACTGATGGAATGTGGGACAATAATGTAGATCAAGCAACATTAACCCTCTCCTTTACATGGACTTTAGGGAGAGGTTACTTCAACATTTAACCGAGGCAATCTATGGGACGGGATTATCCTACTCCCTGAAGATCAGTTTGAAACAGTTATTCTAGAGCAATCTGATTACACGTTGTTCAGCAAGTATTACCATCATGGTCGTGGCCACCAAGAACGTGGCGCGAATTCGGACACAGCATTTACTTAAATTTTAGTCCAACTTGCCAAGTTAAATGACTACAAACATGCATGCTGCTCCTATTATCTTTGCTTGTCCTCATAATATCACATACGAACATTGGTTCAATACTTATTATTACTTAAACCTAACTAATTCTAACACAATTCTACGCATTCGAAAATGTTATTTTCGCAATCTTCAGCAAAAATTGATTGTTCAGAACGGTTAACATCGGGGAAAAAACAGTCTAATAGAAAAAAGATGGCAAATTTAGCACTAAATCAAACATACAAGAAATAGCCCGCACCTAAGTTGAAAGCTTGGCGATTTCCTGCACGGTGCACATCAGCGAGAACCCTAAAAAGAGCAGCTTTTTTGTCATCTCAAATACCATTTAAACAAAACAAAACTAAATTGGGGGAGAAGACAAAAATTAGGGTTAGAGAAATACTGACCCCTCAACTTCGAGAAGAATCGCGAGATCTTGAGATGGAATCGATTGATCGACATCGGGCGAAGAGCACGAAGGAGGATAAAGACGCGGCCGAGATTTGGGACTCTTGGATCGAGAACAGGAGAAATTTGGAGAGGAAAGAGAGGAGAAAGGAGGTGATGAGATGGCAGCGGAGGTAATTTGAGGCGGATGAGAGGGCCGAATGGGGATGGAGCGGGAGCCGAAGAGGGAGTAAGAAGCAGTGGCTTCCATTTCCTACTGCAAGAGCGCGTGGAGAAGCAGCGACTGCTCGATCGCGCATTTACGAAGAGGGCCGTGAGAAATGACCTTTATGCCCTCGACTGGGGTCTTGTCATTGGGCGCTAAAGTTGAAAGGCTCGTTCTGATATTTTGTTACCACCGAGTGTTTAGCCCATTGATTGCAAGATAAATGCTCGCAACAACAGCTAGGGGTAAATAAGGGCCCAACTTGAATGGGTAGTGGTTAGAAAAAGCCCATGGGTACTTTGAGTTAAGAAGCTTATTCGGCTATTCCTACGCCCCTACGAAATTTTATTTTGCCATATAACCTCTCGCATAATTTGTCATTTTGCGTAGATGCCCGTAACAATTTTAGCCATACCGTCTAGGGTTTTGCCATATATATTAGACTACTAAATATTGTTTAATTTTGTACCAACCCTCCAAATCTCGGCACAAAATTAGGCCATCAATTCTTTAACCAAGTATAGGTAATTCTAAGCCTCATAAGATGAATTACATTAAGAATGTCGGGATTGTGTCTTTGATTCTTTGTATAACTTCATAAAAATTAGATAGGATTAGAGATTTATCATGATTAGAAGATTGGGTTTTATCATGATTAGGAGCTTGAATCCTATTCTAATTAGGAAGTTAGGTTAGAAATAGGGTTTTGGTTTCCCTATATATGTTCTTCTATTGTTGGAGGAAAAACCAAGCACAAAAGAGAGAGCTAATATTCTTGTAATATAGGTTTAGCAGAGGGCGTAGCCTAATTTAAAAATATAATGCGAGAGGCGAGTGTTTCGTAGTTTTTGTCCGTATAAAAGATTACATCATTGGGAGAGGGTTTTGCAGATTTTGTCCGTTCAAAAGATTGTAAGGAGAGGGCTTTGGAGAGAATATGAGAGTTGATTATGTATGTGAGGTTGAGAGACTGAGAGACGAGAGTTGAGTGGTTCCTTTTGTAATTCTCCCTAATAGATAGTGGATTTCTCGTATTGTTGCCCGTGGATGTAGGTCGAAGTTGGTTAACCGAACCATGTAAATCTCGTGTTCTTTCTTCTTAATTGCAATTATTTTCTATCTTATTGATTGAAGGTTAGCTTCCGAGTTGCGGAGATCGTAGTAGGCGGGGAAACTAAAATTCCCCAACAAGTGGTGCCAGAGCCATGATAATGGATCCGAGAGCGAGTTCGCAAGATAGACATTGTACAAAAGTGAGGATCGACAGCATTATAAGAATCAAGATGAAGAAAAAGAAAAAAAGGAAGGTCGAGTGGTGGCAAGAGCGGGCGACGGCAAGAGCGGTAACATAGGCGGTTTTTTGTTTGTTCGTTCGCATGCAAGAGTCGAAAAACTAGCAGCACGTGAGGAGATTCACGCGTGTGGGAAGAAAATGAAATTTAGCTAGTAAGGTCCACATGAAAGAATTATGAGAAGCAGTTCATGTGATCTGATTGCCTAATTGCGGCCTGCTGATCTGATGTGGAGTTTTATTTGGTGTTTGATGTTGTGAATGCACATCAGATGGTCTAGATAGTTTTGCCGATAGATTGATGAATCAGATGTTGATTTCAGTGATCTAGGAGTTGATTCCGAAGTTTTAGAGTGCTCTGAACGTGATGGGAGGGTTTGATTTTTCAAATTTTGTTCAGATTGGTCAGAAAGTGCTGAAAAGTTCTGATGATGATGATGAGACAGATCTGATGGCAGATAGGGCAAACGAGTATGTGACAGATGAGACTAGCGTAGAGAATCAGATGTGATTCTAGCAATAGAGTTGTCATCATGTAATTATTCAAAATCATAATGGGAGTAGTAGCTGGTTGGTGCGTAGACTCGAGGAGGACATTGCCAGATTAGGTGGAGCTTGCAAGCAGGCACGACTGAGTAACACACATGCTGATGGAGATGGTGACATTGGACTTGAAGACAATGAGCGCTCATATTTGGTCCAAGTCAAGTGATGGAGGAGATGGAGGCATTTGGCTCGTAGTGTAAAGTAGGAGAGGTGCACTGATATGATTCGAGACAAGCGATGCAGGTGGAGTACGAGGACATCAAGTGGGGGAAGGCTACTATCAAGTTCAGTTTGAGAGGAGAAGCATGGTTGATTTAATTACTTCTAATGTTAGAGGTGGCGAAAATCTCGTGGTGTGCACAAGAGAGTTGGAGGCATCATAGCGAGACAGATAAAAGTGAGGGTCATAGGGGCATCCAGTTGGAGTGCATGTGCTTCAATTTAAAGTGCGAAAGAAATAGAAGACTCTAACGAGAGAGGTAAAGTTTCAAGACGATGATGATATATCTTAAAGGGAGTTTGGGAATCAAATCCAAGATGAAGATTATTGGGATTGTGTCTTTGATTCTTTGTATAACTTCATAAAAATTAGATATGATTAGAGATTTATCATGATTAGAAGATTGGGTCACATCATGCCTATTCTAATTAGAAAGTTAGGCTAGAGATAAGATTTTGGTTTCCCTATATATGTTCTTCTATTGTTGGAGGAAAAACCAAGCAGAAGAGAAAGAGCTAATACTCTTGTAATCTAGGGGTTAGCAGAGGACGTAACCTGATTCAAGAATATTGTGCGAAAGTCGAGAGTTTTGTAGTCTTTGTCCGTGTAAAAGATTACATCATTGGGAGAGGGTTTCGTAGTTTTTGTCCGTTCAAAAGATTGTAAGGAGAGGGCTTTGGAGACAATAAGAGAGTTGATTATCTATGTGAAGTTGAGAGATTGAGAGACAAGAGTTGAGTGGTTCCTCTTGTAAATCTCTCTGATACATAGTGGATTTCTCGTATTGTTGCCCGTGAATGTAGGTCGAAGTTGGTCAATAGATGTGGGTTAGCTTCCGAGTTGCGGAGATCGTAGTAGACGGGGAGACTAAAATTCCCCAACAAATACCCCCTTGAACTAAGAGAAAGACTTCATGTTTGAGAAAGAAAAGAGATTGAAGGAGAAAGAGGAGAGAGAAAAAACGGGTATGTGGATTATAAGTGGGAAAGAGAGATGTTTGGGGAAGAAGAGTACACAACCATTATAGAATGGGCTATACTATTGATAGCACCCTTGTTATATCGGTCCACACAAAAAACTTTGTAAGGGTAACAAAAACTTTTAGAAACTATAGACACGATTAAGAAATTTTGGCTCAAAGAAGTTGGTGACTCAATTGACAAAAACCCTATCTTTTAACATCTCATCTACCATTTCACGGTAATGGGAAAAATAAAAGATTGGAGTCTTTATGATTTGAAAGGAGAGTGCAAATTTGATAAAACGGAAAAAGCAAACTAAAAGATGAATATGAAATGCTTAACTAAAATGGTGGTGTAGGATTATCATTAGAAGTTACATTGTTGAAAAAATAACTATAAACATTAAAAAAAAGATAGTATCACAATTAAATAATCATAGTACCCACTGTGAGTGATCCTCATGGTAAGAGGTTCTAATATGACTCTCACGTTCTTGGGTCCGATTTCATATGGACTATAAAATAAATTTAATAATCTTAACGTTCAATTTCTTCATTTAGCTGTAGATTTTGTCCTTTTCCTCTTCAAACTTGACATTCTTCAATAACTTAAAACAAATAAGTATACAAAAACAAATAATATTAACTCACTGACAGATTCTAAAAGCACTCATGTAATTACAAGGGCCGGCTGAAGGCATAGGCTACTAAGGCATATGCCTAGGGCTCCCATTTTATTGGGGCCTCCCAAAATATATTCTCTATAATATATCCAAAAATATATTCTCTATAATATATGTATATATAATAAAATAAAATTATTAATTTATTTTGGAAATATAAGAAGTTGATTATTGTTAGGATTCTAAATTATCTTTAATTGATCATTTATTGCTATAATTATCCATAATTATCTTAATATTTGGAAAAGAACACTAATAAAGTTTAATTGTAACTTTTTATATTTTATTTCTATAATTAATTAGATTGTAACGGTAAAAAAAAGAAAAACTAATATAATTTGGCAATGTCTCAAGAAAGATTAAATGATTTGGCAATTTTATCAATTGAAAAGGATTTATTATCAAAGCTTGAATATAAAAATTTAATTAGTAACTTTGCATCTCAAAAAGCAAGAAAGTTAAATCTTATATAAAATATATTTTTTAAAAACTAATGTTTAATTTTTAAAAAAACTGTTAAGGTCCTAAATAATTTTCTCTACCTAGAGCCTAAAAAATGCTTGAGACGGCTCTGATTACAATCTACTTCAAGGTTCACGGTTCACCAGTATAATTGCACCATACTTTAGGGTATCAAAATGCAATTAATCCTATCACGGAAGATTAAACTATCATACAAGTAAAACTACTAGAGGAATCAAGCTACCAAAGGACGAATGACCAACACTACACACTAAATAACAAAGTTTGACTTAGCACGTGCACTGTACCATTCTTCTAATTCTAAAACACAAATCAATTAATCTGCGTACTTCAGCTTCAAACTTGCCATCCAAAATCCTAGTCAACGTTAACACATCTTACTATCGCTTAACTGAGAAATAAATAAGAACTCAATAGCAAACAAGTGTAGTTCAATGGCTGACGAAACAAAACTTTGCTGTAAAATTGATATAAATATTAATTAATAAGATTACACCAACTTCCGCATTTGAATAATCGCCGCCATTATACCTCTCCCAAGAGTCCGCAGTCAATTCTGCTGTCTCAATAGATTCTCACAAGACTTTGAAAAAAAGTTAGAGCTCAACCTCAGCAGATAACATATTTTTCGTAGATGGAGACGTGCATGCTTCTATTTCTCAACTTGCTCAACATCAAGCTGTATTTTTCAAATTTTATTTTGAGAAAGTAACTGTAAACTTATAGTTTCTCATGGACCGATTAATTGGATAGTATAAATTTTGACTGATTATTTCCATGCCTTAATTTGCTTCCTTTGGTCATTGTCTTGTGTTACAAAACTAAGAATAGGTGTCAATATTTTCATTGACTGACCAGAAACTATCTTCAACACCTTTGACCAAGAGCATATTTAATTAGAAAAATATATACATTGCCACATATAATTTCCAAATAGTGTTCAATGATAGTGCTTCATAATGTGACTGTTCTTTGGCGACAAAGAAAAAAAAGTAGTATCCAAGGAAATATCTATATCCATATTCCTTTAGGATACAAATATGATTATTGAAATCTATATCCAATAGGATATGGTTATGAATATAGATATGTTATGAAATATCTAGACCTATATCTGAAATATCCAAAAATATGTTTGTTATACAGCTGAAATAGTTTCAATTGTTAGATTAATGGATTTTGATAGGTTCATTTTAATGATTAAGGTGCCGTTTGGCAATGGGTTAAGAGCGGAGAGTTAACTTCGTTAACCCATTAGGAGAGGCTAAAAATAATTTAGTTCCATTTGGATTAGAGTTAACTTGAAGGTTTAACTCTTTTGCATTTGGCAAATAAAGAAGGTTAAATAGGTCAATCCCTCTATTTTTTTCAAAAGATAATTAATGTTAACTACATTAAAAGTAGGAAAATGTACTAATATTCAACTAGAGTTTGCATTCACCTGAATTATGAAAATATTGACATTTCTACATTATTGATTGTTGGACGACAAAGAAAAAAAATCAATTTAAATCACAAAAATTTAATAAAGTGTACATTGGCAATTTGCTAATCAAACATACCTTAGATTTATATAGGAATTTTTTAAACAAGACGCAACAGTTTGATAACAAGCTTGATTTATTGTTTTACCTTTTCATGAATTTCCATAAACAAGAGCATGTGCAGTACTAGTTACTTAGAACTTAACTAATCATATAATATTTCACACGGATTCATCATTTCCATTTTCTTATATGCTTACTGTTGATGCGTTTGAGAAGTGCCTTTTTTTGGCATATATTAATGTGGATAGGGGTGTCCAAAAAGCCCGCGACTCGGGCCCGGTCCGGAGCCCGGCCTGGGCCCGGGGTCGGCCCGAAAACCCGGGCCAAACCCGGGGCCAAGACCCGGGTTTATTAGTGTCATGGCGCAATACTCGCCCGTTCGGGATCTCGGGATCCCTCGGACCTAAACTAGTACTGGTCATAGTCTTCATGGTCGAACGCGAGCCAACCCGGTGCCGGCCCGACGCCCGGGCCTTGGCGGCCGCCCCGGGCAGACAACCAGGTCACCTTGCGGGTCGGCGTTGTCGAGAGAAACCGGGCCGGTGCCAGGGCAGGGGACCTCGTGTCCGACAAAAAACTTGGGGCGCGCAGGGATATTAACCAGCGCCTGGCCCTGTGGCCCTTGACTATTCTAACTCGCCAACGGCACAATTTGTGACCGGGTGGCGGAATTTGCCGGCGGGGCCGGGCAACAATCACAAATTTGTGTCGGGCCGAGCCGATCATTTCTGACCATTTATGACGGGCCGGGCCGGGTTGCCCGGCCCGGGCCGGCCAAAACGGTCAGAAAACTGATCGTTTTGGCCGGGCCGACCAAACGGTCATATTTGGCCATTTGACCGATTTGCCCCTTAAAACGGTCAAAAAACGGTTAGAATATAAAGGTTTTTTGGTCATTTGCCTAGGGGGCTGCCTCTATAAATAGAGGGGGGTTTCACTTCATTTCCTCACAACAAAACTCATCTACTTTTCTCTAATACTCTCTTATACAATCTTATACTCTCTTATAATCTCTTATATTTTCTAATACTTCCATCAAATGGCTTCTGGATCTGATTATGAAGAGCAAAACCTATCTCCTACCGATCTAGAGATGAGTCCTCCTACAATAACTCCTCCTCCTACCGGTATTAATCCTGAATCTGGTGGCGACGAATCTACTGCACCAAGAGCTCCTAAAAGGCCGAGATCTGATGTGTGGAATTTTTTTGAGAAGATAGACGTCACCAAGGATGAACACGGTAGGATCATCTCCCATAAGGCAAAATGTGCGTTGTGCGTCCAGGTTTTCCAAGCTCATCATAAGAGCGGCACCAACCATCTCAAACGCCATATAAAAAACACAACAAAGGCCAGAATCTTCAAGGTGATATATCCGACAGTCTATGATTTCCTAATCCTCCTCTTCTGGTACCATCGATAGTTAGAATTATGACACTGCCCGAGCTAGAAAATGTGTAATCAGGTTTATTGTTCGTAAAAACCTGCCTTTTAAATTAGTAGAAGATAATGAATTTGAAGATTTGTTTAGAGATGGTTTTTATCCCGCATTTACAAAATTTTCTCGTCGAACCTGTCAACATGATATTTTAAAATATTATCAGGAGGAACAAAGAAAAATAATTTCTTATTTTAAAAATTTAAACTGTAATTTTTTTTAACTTCTGATATTTGGACATCTAGAGTGCAAACTGGTTATTTATGTATCACAGCACACTAGATTAATAAAAATTGGCAAATGTTTAAAAGAGTTGTTTCTTTTATTGCAATTGAAGAGTCACACACTGGTATTAATATTGAAAATTTAATAATTGAAGAACTTATGAAACTAGAAATTGATCAAAGAATATTTTCTCTTTTACTAGACAATGCAAGTAATAACAATGTAGTTGTTGATTTTATTAAAACAACTCTATCATTGTCATGTCATGGTGACCTTTTTCATGTTAGATATATCTGTCATATTTTAAATTTAATTGTTCAAAGTGTATTTTCTGAAATTAAACTTATGATAGAAAAGGTTAGAACATTTGCTAACATGCATAATGCTTCTGAAATGAGAATTAAAAGATAAAAATAATATTGTAAAAGAAAAAATTATAAGCCTAGAGTAATTCCAAAAGATGTTGATCATAGGTGTAATTCTACATATGCAATGTTAAGTGTAGCAATAGAATATAAAGAAATTATAAATGATTTTATAAATTTTTATGCTTCTAGTTCTAGCTTTGGTAGAACTTATAGAATAAGTAAAGATGAATGGACAATTGTATGTAAATTAAATGAGATGTTACAAGTTTTTTATGATGCTACTATGTTATTATCTGGTTGTTATTATCCAACTATTACTTTAGCTGCTTTACAAATTTTATATATTCAAAATTTTTTTGCCAAATATCGTATGGATGATATTTTTGGAAATATAATTTTTCAAATGGAGAGAAAATTTAATAAGTATTTTAGGTATATTCATCATATTTTTGGTTTGGGGGTTCTTATTGATCAATGTTTGAAGGATATTGGTCTTCAAAGTTTGTTATAGTCATTGTATGGTGGACAGATTATAGACTTAGATGATGATTCCACCCTTACTGCTATTTCTCATCATTTATCTATTAAAAATTATTTTTAAACATTATATGATGAGTATGCAGCTAGATATGGTGTAGCTGCGCAATAGTCTACAGCTTCAGCGCTTTCGGCTTCGAGCACATGTCGAGGTAAAAGTGTAAGTTTTGATAGGTATGTAATGGTAGCTGAACTAACTGGTGGATCTGGAATTGGTTCAGGATTAGAGGTTTCTGAATTAGATGAATATTTTTCTGCTTCCTTAGTTAAATGTCAAGGAAATGCTTTAGATGTTTTGCAATGGTGGAGAGTATACGGATCTGTTTCATATCCTATACTTTCCACCATGGTTCGTGACTTACTATCAGTGCAGGTTTCGACGGTAGCTTCGGAATCCGCCTTCAGCACATCAGGATGTTTGATCGATGACCACATGACATGCTTAGATCCGTATACTGTACAAGCGGTGATGTGCTTATAAGATTGGTGGAGGTACGAGAAGCGAACACAAGGCATCGATCGGATTGCTATAATTGAAGATAAATTTGAAGAGTTGAGACTAGCAGATAGATATAAAGATTAGATAATATTCATCAAATTATAATTTTTATTTCTTAGCTTTAAATTTGTAATGAATTATTTCAGAAAATGTTGCAAATGATAGTGGTATGGGTGAGTAGGTGCCAACCTAGTTGGGATTTACTCATCTATTGTGATGCGTCGAATTTCAAAAAAAAATTATACTTGTAAAGGATTTACTGATTATTAATAAAGAAATTATTTTTATCATCTTTTATTTTTATAATTTTTTGTACTTGTAATTTATGTCATTTTAAGTTATTAAAAAATTTTATGTCATTTTCTGTAATTTTTATGTATATTTTATGATTTATTGTTTTTTTAAAATTAAAAAAAATAAAAAATAAAAAAAACCGGGCCGGCCCGGAGCTCGGCTCGCTTAGGCCCGGGCTCGGGTCCGAGCTTCAGTTTTGCCCAGCACAGGCCCGGTTTCCCGTGCCGAGCCGGCCTGGGTGGACCACCCTAACTGTGGATATATGTCAAAGTATGCTACTCTCTCTGCCCAATAGGAAATTAAGGAGGCGGACTAAATTTGCTCCGCCTCCCCAGACATAATGGTTAGCCCGTCTTATGACAGGTAAACGAGGACTTAACCTTCCTGCCCGCTTTCTTTAATCCAAGTACAATTTTTAGTGTTTGGAAGGTTAAGGAGATGTTAAACACTCTTCATCCCTCATTTAACATGTTGCTAAACGGAGTCTTAAGAGATCCAATTTTATATTTTTCAGATATAACATACACATTAATGAACTCTCTTATATCATATTCATTATATTTTTTTAATATTATATGGGTTTTTTCTTTCTCATTTCTGTTTCGTATCCGCATGTGTATACACTTATATGTTTATCCATATTCATATTTAATTTTAGTGGATATAGATATGAATTTTTCTTATCGAGGTCATGCATATATGTATTCACATTCATATCTGCGATTGATAAACATATACAAATATGATAAATATTATATCCAATACGTATCCAATCCTTTTGCACCCTTACTTCTTTTCTTATTTTTAGGGGGGACGCCAGGAAAGCAGCGGATCTTAACTTTTTTTCCGTAAATAAAAGACTGTTCTATATTGGATATAGTTACTTTTGGTTCATTTTTAGTGACTTGAGAACTTTATTTTAAACCAAAATGTAGGAATGCCTTTTTTATTAAAAACAAATAATGAAACATATAAATGGTTCGGGTTAATTAGTAAGCCCAAAAGCGAAGCAATTAGATCTAATAACCCACTGCATAAAGTTCTCTACGCAAAATTTTGAATGAATGCAAGTTCTGCATCATTTCTATGATTACGTAATAAGTAGAACTAGCATTTTTTTTTAACGAGCGCTCTGGGACACTTGTTAAGAGTTACTAATTAGGCTCTCAGTCACTGTACTAGTCATGGTATACATACATTCAAAGCATTAAAAAGCTCATGCATTTTATTTATTATTACTAGTTTTAGGCATGTGTATTGTGCGTGGTTAAATATCATGATTATTTATTTTTAGTTTATTTCCTTACTAAAATTTATCCCTCGATTTTAATTTGATAGTTTTTGTTCACTTATGTCTCTAAATTTTAATATTGTGATTATTTATTTTCTTTAATGTTTGTTTGAATGGGCTACACACAATTTAAAGTTCTATGTTGATAATTGAAGTGACATGAAACCAATGTGAAGCTAATTTGAATATTCATGTTATTTAGACCGACATCAAACGAAGCTTTACCTAAGGAAGTATAGTGTTGTAAAAGTAAAAAATAATTAAAAAAATAGCATTACAAAACCAAGAGGAAGCCAATAATCCTAGACGATTGATTAAAAGTGGCTAAAATGGCACAAAAAAGAATATGGATTTTATTCCTAACCATTGATAGACTTCATTAGAAACCATAAACTAATGCTAACTCTAGTATAATTTTATATGATAAAAGCATTCACAAAATAAGTATATAAAATACTAAAAAAATCATGAAATCTCTTTCAAATATTCCTAATTTTACTCAAAAAATCAGGCTACTCTACAAAATATTCAAAAAATATTATCTTTTAATCTTTCAGTTTCATTTTTAATTGAGTCGATATCAATCATTCTTATGTTTTATCTTTTTCTAACATAATTCTGGAGTAGTGTCTTCATCATCTATGTTGATTGTGATATCAAGCTAGACCTGAATTTCTCATGTTATTATCTTTCTCTGGGCTCATTCATCTTTTATCTTCTCATCGAACTTCATAAGTAATTTGAATGCCTTTTTGCTATTCGATGCAAACTTATAGAAATACAAACTTTGATTATTTTTCTATTTCATTAAGATAAATGTTAATTTCATATATATGATAATTTTCTATGTTTCTAATTTATCACTTAAGTTAAGTTAGGATTTACCTCTTTTTTTATTTTCAATGAATTATTGTGTTGTCCACCCAATAAGAGTTTCTATTGCATCAATTGCAATGTCCGAGTCACTTTTCATGAGGATAGCTACCTAAGTGCATGTATTTTTTTCATTGTTTATTCGCCTTAGATATATGTTAGAATTTGTTATTGATATGTTTGTTGGATAACAGGTTATTGGGCCAAACATGATTTCTAATCTGTTTTGATTTTGGTTTTAGAATTGTTAGATTCCTAGTCTATTTTGGTTTTAGGATTTCTATATATATAGAACGTTTTAGAAGAGATTTGTAGAGAGAAAAAGATGTTATTTTGAGCACTTTCAGAGGGAGATTTCTGAGAGGTGAGTTGAGATCTTTTGGTGAGGGTTATTTTGAGTGTTTGAGAGTTGTAACCTATTATTTTCTCCTCCATATAGTGAAAACACCACATCCTCTCCCTGTGGACGTAGGTAATTTGCCGAACATCATAAATCTTTGTGTTTGTGATTGGTTTGTGTTGTTCTTTTGTGAATTGTACTCGTTGGTTGTTCTTCTCTCTTGTTCGCCGACTCGTGTGGGTGTTTGGTTCGCGAGCATGTTTCCGCCGATGCACAACAATTGGTATCAGAGCCTAGGATTTCAGACATAGGGTTTGTTTTTGGTGGAGGAAGATTCGCTATTGGAAGCTTGGATATTGGAGATCTAGGCTTCGGTGGAGATAGCTTTACGGAGTTGCCATTAGAGATCTCGCCTTCATCGTGCGATTGGGTGATCGTGGTGGAATCCTATCTAGGGTTCAGTTGGGTAATTTTATAAATCTATCAAGTTTGAATCTTTCTTTACAATTTAGAGTTTGCAAGCAATGGGAGAAAAAGTTGGTGAAAGCAACAAGGCAATGACGAGTACAGTTTAAGTTGCACTTCAGAATACGAAGATCAGTGATGTGAAGTAAGACGGTAAGATCAACTTTAGGTTGTGGATGAGTGATGTGCAGGATGCTTTGAATGCTCAAAATTTGGAAGAGACCATTATGGTTCACGAGAGGCCACCGAAGTATGATGAGGCGATATGGGGAAAAGATGAATCGAAACACTTGTGGGATAATTAGATCTTGTTTGGAACAAGAGTTAAAGTATGATGTGTTCGGCGTGACGTCTGCGATGAAGATGTGGGAGATTCTCAACAACAAGTATCTTACGAAGTGTGTTGAGAACCGGTTGCACTTGCTACGAAGATTGTTTAGATTCCAGATGTCCAGGGGTACCTCACTTACAGATTATGTGAACAACTACATAAAGTTATTGTCGGACTTGGCGAACGTGGATGAGAAGATATCGGATGAGTACAAGGCGATCATTTTGTTAGGCTCATTACCGGATGGGGATTTTGATACCTTTGTACTCATATTGTTGAATGGTAGATCTTCCATCACCTATAGTAAAGTGATTAATGCATTGATGAATTTCAATTTGAGGAGGAATGATAAAGAGTCTTCCTAAGCTAGCACTTCAGGAGAGACCTTGTCGATAAGAGGAAGAAGTCCCTATCCGAGAGGTGGCAACAGAGGCAGGCCAAAGTCAAGAGGCCACTACCAATTAGCGAAGAACCAGTGTGTTTTCTGTAAAGAACAATGATGTTGGAAGAGAGATTTCCTAAAGCTCAGAGAGAGGGAGAATAGCAAAAAGAAGGGCCCGAAGCTTAGAGAGAAGGAGAATAGTAAGAAGAAGGGTCTGAATGCTAATGAGGTAAATATCACTAGAGGTGATGATTTTGACGATTCACACTTTTCTCTATTGATTACTCCAGAGGTTAACCATGCTAATGCATTGGATTAGATGCTGGATTCTGATGCTACTTATCATGTAACTCCCCGACAAGATTGGTTTGCATCTTTCGAGAAGCTCGATGGGGATGTTGTGGTCATGGGAATCAATCATGTAGTATTTATGGGATAGGTACCATCAGGATTCAGATGCACGACAGAGTTGTTTGTGAGTTGAATGAAGTGAGATTTTTTTTCTCAGCTGAAGAAGAATCTTATTTCCGTTGGAGCTTTGGAGGCAAATGGATTCAAGGTGACTTTAGAGCGTTGTAGTAAAAGTTACTAAGAGATCTTTGGTAGTGATGAAAAGAGTCCGCAGTAGGAATCTATATTATCTGAAAAGAAGCATCTAGATTGGCCAGGTAGCTTCAACAATTTTAGAGGTGGACATAAGTAGACTTTGGCACTACAGATTATGGCACACATGTAAAAAATCACTGCAGGCGTTGTATAAGCAGGGGCTATTGAAGGGAGCCAAGAGTGGTAAGGTTGAATTATGTGAGCACTGTGGTCTTAGCAAGAAGACTAAAGTGAAGTTCAGGATAGCCATTTATAGGACGACAAGCATCTTGGACTATGTGCACACGGATGTTTGGGGTCCCACCAAGACGACATCACTTGGTAGTCGATATTAATTCATCACGTTTGTAGATGACTATTCTAGGCATTATTGGGTGTACACCATGGTGAAGAAGAGTGAAGTCCTAGAGATATTTGTGGAGTGGAAGAGAAGATTAGAATTACAAACAGGGAGAAAGATCAAGACGTTAAGGTCCGACAACGACAACGAGTACACTTCAGACCCCTTTTCAGCAGCTATGTCGAGACGAGTGCATCGAAAGGCACTTCATAGTTAGTCATACACTATAGCAAAATGGGGTGACCGAGAGGTTGAATCGGTCTTTACAGGAGAAGGTCTGATATTTGTTATTGCAGAATGGTTTGGAAAAGATCTTTTGGGCTGAGGCACTTACATATACGAGCCACCTCATTAATAGGTTACATTCATCTTAAGGGGAAAGCCCCTATGGAGATGTGGTCGGGAGAGCTAACACACAACTATAATCAGCTCAAGGTATTTGAGTGCCCTGCATTTTATCATGTCAGAACTGATAAATTAGAACCTCGAGCTAGAAATGATGTATTTGTGGGATTCAAACGTGGTGTGAAATGATACAAGCTTTGAGATCCAGTTGAGAAAAGATTGTGTTGAGTAGAGACGTCATATCCGATGGGATCGTATCCATTAGAGTACCGACTGAGGTGACGCCAGATGAGCACAATGATGATTTGGAGGATACAGGTATAGCAGAGCAAGATCAGGGACCGATGGCTCAGGTTTAGAATTCTATTACAGTTCGGAGAACGAGGAGAGACATACGATTGCCAGCGAGGTATACAGATACAGTGGTTGCATATGCACTTCTGGTAGAGAGTGTCGATGAGATGGTTCCTACTACTTTCAGAGAGGCTGAGCAGAGTTCAGAGGCTAATTTGTGGTAGGAGGCTATGCAGGAGGAGATGAAGTCTTTTCACAGGAACGATACATGGGAGCTTGTTGAGCTTTCAAAGAGATGGAAGGCTATTGGTTGAAAATGAGTGTATACAAAGAAGGAGGGAATTTAGAACACTCCTATGAGGTTTAAGGCTAGATTGGTTGCGATGGGTTATGCACAGGAAGAATGCATTGACTACAATGAAGTCTTTTCTCCGGTGGTAAAGCACTCTTTGATTCAGATCTTGCTAGCTTTGGTGGCACAGTATGGTTTGGAACTGGATCAGTTGGATGTGAAAATAGCTTTTCTTCATAGTGATCTTGATGAAAAAATTTATATGACTCAACAATTAGAGTTTCGGGCTCCCGGAAAGGAGAAATTAATGTGTAGATTGAAGAAATCACTATACGGGTTGAAGCAATCTCCGAGACAGTGGTATAGATGATTTGATGGGTTCATGATCGGCCATTCATACATTAGGAGCCAGTTTGATCCTTGCGTGTACTATCACAAGTTGTATGGAGGTGCGTATATTTACTTATTGTTTTATATTGATAACATGTTGGTTGCTTTTATTTCCAGATCTTCCATAGATAGATTGAAGATTCAGCTTTCGAGCGAGTATGAGATGAAGGATTTGGATGAAACGAAACGCATTTTGGAGATAGAGATCGACAGAGATAGAGATAAGGGCATAATTAGTTTGACACAAGTGACTTATTCGAAGAAGGTTTTACAACGATTCAATGTGAGCATGGAGACGAAGCCAGTTAGTGCACCTTTGGGAGCCCATTTGAAAATTTTACCTGACCTTTCACTAAAGACAGTTGAAGATAGAGAGTTAATATCAAAGACTCCATATGAGAGTGCAGTGGGAAGCTTGATGTATGCCATGGTTTGTACAAGGCTAGATTTGTTAAAGACAGTTAGCATGGTTTCACGATACATGTACGACCCGAGTCCGGGTTATTGGGATACCGTAAGGTGGATTTTGAGGTACATTCGAGGTACTCTCAACATTGATTTGGTGTTTGAGCGGGACACTAGTGGTGGACAATTATGTATTGGATACATATATTCGAACTATGCTGGAGATTTGGATAAGCATCGGTCGACGATGGGATATGTGTTTACTTTGACTCGTGCGCCTGTGTGTTCGAGATGCACCTTATAGTCTATGGTGGCTTTATCGATGATGGAGATAGAGTATATGGCGATTACAGAGATTGTTAAGGAGGTGATTTTACTTCAAGGACTTTTGGAGGATCTTGGTGTTTCGCAGCGATCCGTCACTATTCATTGTGATAGCATGAGTGATATCTATTTGGCGAAGAATCAGGTTTTCCATACGTAGACAAAGCATATTGATATTCGTTATCACTTCGTCGGGGATGTTCTTGAAGATGGGGATGTGAAGCTCGTGAAGGTCTACACAAGAGACAATCCAGCAGATATGCTCACAAAGGTGATCCCGAGCAACAAGTTCGATCATTGGAGAAACTTGTTGCGGATTTGTGCTTGTTGAGGCCTTTTGAGGCCATTTAGATGAACTACGAGTGACTTAATCCCTTGGGAGAGGGGGTGCGTAGGCAACCATATTGGTGCAGCTGGATTTGGAGAGACGACATATTGGTGCTCTTGTAGGTATCAACTCAGTTTTGGGAACACTTCGTCAAGGTGAAGAATTGTTGGATAGCAGGTTATTAGGCCAAACAGGATTCCTAGTCTGTTTTGGTTTTGATTTTAAAATTATTAGATTTCTAGTCTGTTTTGATTTTAGGGTTTCTACATATAGAACGTTTTAGAAGAGATTTGTAAAGAGTTTGTTTTGAGCACTTTGAGAGAGAGATTTCTGAGAGGTGGGTTGAGATCTTTTAATAAGGGTTATTTTGAGTGTTTGAAAGTTGTAACCTATTGTTTTTCTCCTCCATATAGTAAAAACTCCCAATCCTCTCCCCGTGGACGTAGGCAAATTGCCGAACCACGTAAATCTCTGTGTTTGTGATTGGTTTGTGTCATTCTTTTATGAATTACACTCGTTGGTTGTTCTTCTCTCTTGTTCGCTGACTTGTGTGGGTGTTTGGTTCGCGAGCACGCTTCCGCCAACGTGCAACAATGTTTATTCCATGAAGAGGGGACATTACTTAACTTTGATTATAAGTCATCGGAGATTTTGCGACATTTGTCATTTGGACACTCATTATTAACATTTATATCCACCTTCTTGTTACAGCCTTTACAAGTGTAAAGCCACGGCTCAAGTCTATTATGAATGATAGTTATCTTTGCCTTAAATATGCAATAACATATTTGTATATTGGTAAATTGTAATTAGGTTTAATTTTGTGAATTATAGAGTAGATTTTTAAATATCATACGTCTTTTGAATGTTGTGATGCCTGCATAATAGCACTAAGTTAAAATTTTGTTGCATTTGTAAAAAGCCTTGATGGAGATGCTTTTCTCTTGACAGTCTGTTCTGAATGAGTCCTGCATATTAACTTTAAAGTGTAATATTTTTTCTTTGTTGTGTTATACTAATGTTTGCTTGATTTACTTATCATTCTCTTATTTCTTTAGTTAGTTGTATCTTTGGGTTGATATATATATTTGATGCAATTTGTGATGATGTGCATATCTCCCCTATTAATTTGAGATGAGTATAAGGTGAATTTTATATTTAGTGGCTTTTAATAAGAATATTTATAGTAAAATATGTCACCTTCATATTCAGAGATCATAAAATCCGATAATGTTATTATAGGCGTATCTTTGATCGTGTATTAAAGAATTGATCATTTTTCGTAGCCACGTTCCTAAATAAAGTTACACATAAAGCCATGCCACTATATAGTAAAAAGAAAAAATATTGATTTTAATTTTTTTCCTTAAGCTGTGATAAGAAAGTATCATGTGCATACATTTTGTCCATTATAGTAATTTCCCATATTTTGTCTGACTTGTTAAGTAAGTATCATGTGTATACTTTTTGTCAATTATAGTAATTTTCCTCCTCTTGTGTGATTTGATATATCTCGTGATATAGTTGATCAACAGCTTCACGTTAGTTGCTATTGTAAGATCTATGTATGTAATTTTTATAATAAGTTTATGATTCCTTTAGTATTTGAAGAATAAAACATAAAATTTTATAAGTACTTACTAATATTTCTTATATCTTCTATGAAAAATACTTCTTTGATTAGAACAAAGTTGTTTAATATGTTCTCCAATGGGAAATCAGTTGGTGCTTCTTTGATAGATATGTCTCTTGTTAATATCAATTCAAGCGACTCATGTAAGTTTTTGAATTTTGGGTTTATTTCCTTTACTTTTTTATTTTAAATTAAAATAGCTAGATACTTTTGAAGGATATCTCTGAACTTTCCAACAACTTCTCTAAACATAATGTTAGACCCTAGAGGGGGGGGTGATTAGGGTCTTATGATAATCTAATCCGATTAAATGCCAATTAAAACTAATTAATAAATATATTCTTGCAAGATAGATATACAAAGAGTTATGTGCAAGAATATGCAATATACACAAGGTGATATATCCTATATGATAGAAATATATGCAAGGATATATAAACAATAAGATATATCCTAACAAAGAGATATAGACAATGTATGTGCAAGGATATAAAACTAACAAGAGGGGTAAACAAATTAACTACAAATGTGATAGGGCAAAATGATCAACAAGCAATACACAATGGCGATGTAAGATATGAACATGAAAACAAGTGCGCCAATGCAATCACAAACAAAGGATATGTTTACGAGGTTCGGTCCCCACGACCTACGTCCCCGCTCCTCACCTCGAGGAGATCTCCACTATCACAACCGGGTTTTCTACGTTCACCCGAACAACGTGTACACCTCACAATACAATCACTATGCAATCACACCTCACACACTAAGTGTTGGTCCTAGCCCGTGTCCTCCTCCTCAAGTGCTCGGTTACAACCTCTCCCTAGGCACGTCAACCGACGCCACTCCTCTTGGATTCGACCCCGTCTCTCACCACACACTTCTCTCGGTGTACAAGTGTATTACAAGTGAATCCTCACAATTAAGCACAATATAAATCAATTGATTGTTCTCTAAACAAGGTGAGAACTCAATTAAGCACAACTCTTAGTCACAAACCCACAACCCCAAATTATACTATGAATGTAAATACAATAAGCTCAATAGGTTGTGTGTGAACAGAGAGTATCAATAAAACAATTTAAACTCAATATAGAAATCTAGCTTATGGAAATTAAGATCAAAACAATACTTTAAACAAACACTAAACAAGTTTAAACCCTTGTTAAACTATTTTAAAACATTCTCTTCACCACTTGACAGATGACAGCAATGGGGTATTTATACCCTCTCAAACTTCAGCCAAAAACCTGAGCAAAAGACAAAACAGCCCCAAGGCAACGGTCAAAAAACTAGCCGTTGGAAGCTGAAGGAACACTCATCGGTCGACCGGAAAATTCGTCGGTCGACCGAAAATTTTCATCGGTCGACCGGACCGGTCGACCGACAGGCTTTCTATCGCCCAGTGAACTTTTGACCTCAGGTTCGGTCGACCGATGCGGTCGACCGAAAACAGATATGACAGGTTCTGAAAAATTGTTTATCTGATTTTAAAACACTGTTTAAAAATATCAAATAAATTCCAAAAAATGTAAAACTTTGGGGAATGATTGTAGACATGATAATAAACATGCTACAATGACTGGTTTCGAAAAAGGACTTCCCAAATGAAAAATATCATCATTTTACAAAATAGTCCAAAACATGAAAACCTGAAAATTGATATTTTGATATTTTGACTTAAACAACATTTTGAAACCTTATGAAATGATTGTATAGACTTGATAAAAGATATAACATGTTGTTATGAAGTCTATAATCTAGAAATACAATATTTTCATAAATTTGCATATTCTATGCAATATATTCAAAACACTAAATATGATTTCATTAAATATAAGCTTGTTAAAGGTGAAATCATATATAGGCATATAAACATGAAACAAAATAGTATTTTCCAATTCTATTCATTTGTTTCATAGTAAAACTTGAAAACTATCAAACCAAAACATATATGTATATATATAACTATATATATACAAAAACCAAAACGTGTATGTGTGTATATGATTGAGCTTAAAGTACTAACACACATAATATAAATTCCTAAACTAAATTACCCAAGCAATGATCTTAATCTTCAATAAGCTTGACTTGGTAATCTCGCGGATGAAGCTAAACTTGGATCTTGAACTTTGAATAGCAAGGCTTTAATCCGACATTCCGCCAACCTCCTTTGGATATGATCGTTGAAGCTCTATTCCATCCATCCTCCAACCACGTTGTTTGTCTATAATAAATAAGAAAACATAAATACTAGACAAACAACATTAGTAGTAAATTATTTGTTAAATATCATCAAAACAAGAAGGCCAACAATCTCCCCCTTTTTGTAAATTGTCCCTTTTTGATGATGACAAACAATTTACAAAAAGAAGTATATGCATGAAGTAAATGAACATATACAAGATAATAACTCACATGCATATAAACAACCAAGATAGATATACTCACAATATTTATCCCCCTTTGACAACATCAAAAAGGGGACAAAGGAATAAGAGAGCGAAAGCTCCCCCTATCAATAAGCATGGGTGAGTATAACACATAAAAAGATATAGGGATTGCTCCCCCTATCAAAATCAAAAAGCCATATAGAATATATGCAATGAAGATCATGACAAACATATGTGAGCAAGCATAGATGGACAATATGCTAAATACAACTCACATACATAAAGACAATGAGAACACATATGAGTATATCAATGTGAAAGAAGTGTCTCATTAGCACAAAAAATATAGAAACCATATAAAAGAATAGATTTATGAAATCAAAGAAGAGGAACATGAGAGTCATGCAAAAAAGTTTTCAAATGAAAACAAATCAACCAAAAGAAATCATAAATCAAAGTTTATATTCAAAAACAATGTTTGATCAATAAATAAAACTTTCTAACTTGATCAAAGCACTCATAGAATACATTATAAAGCATATATGAAATTTGAATCATCTATTTGTGCTATATAATGAATTTAAAAGAACAAATCAAAACAAAATTTTCATAGTTCAACAATACTATAATCATGAAAACATACTATAATCATGAACTATGGATAAAAAATCTTTAGAAGTATAAAATCATGAAAACAAAAGATTTGATCAATTAAAAATTTGTTTTCATAATCAAAAGATTTTAAGATATAATTTTCAAAAACCAAGAAAAGAAAAAAGTAAGAACACTAAAATTCTTGGTTTAAAATTTAAATTTGTTTTGGTATCCAAGAACTCTTGGTACCAAAAGATTTAGGGACATGACCCCTATCATTAAAGCTCAAAGCCCTAGGGTTATGAACCCTCTTAGGCATGTGTGGTGCACTAACACGGTCAAAGCAATAATCGCTCAAATGACCCTTCCGATTGCAATATGTGCAATGAAGGAGATCCATTTGTTTTTGTGGACCATTAGCTCGCGCACGAGAATCATTTGCAAATAAAGATTTTCTTTTAAAATTATTTTGCAAATGAGAACCATCATTAAACAAAGGTGGTCTACTTGAGAAATTTGTCAAGTTTGAATAATTTTTTAAATCATAACAAAACTTTGCCAAATGGCCAAATCTACCACAAATATCACACTTAAACACATGTGGTCTATGAAAAACATTTGATAAACTAGAATTCTTTTTCATGTCAAAGCAAAACTTTGCCAAATGGCCAAACCGACCACATAGATCACATTTATACACATTAACATGCTTATGATGAGAAATAGATGCATGTGCATGTGTGTGTGATGAAGAAGCCTTATGAGATGCACAAAAAACATTAATTTTAGAAGATTTGTGTGCATCATAGCAAAATTTAGCAATGTGGCCTTTACGACCGTAAATTGAGCATTTGTAAACTTTGCTATACATATGTGCATAGTGAGTGCTTGGTTTTGAAGAGTTAGCACGAGACTTTGCACATAAGTCCATAAGTTTCTTGTTATTAACAATGCATGTGTTAAGAGTTGAATCTAAAGATAAAATGCGATTTTTAATATTGTTCAACTCATCATTAGGCATAGAAGCATTGTCAATAGAAGTAGAGCAAATATGATCATTTTTAAATGATGTAAATTTACTTCTAATAGACTCTACTTCTAACATGGCATCATTCTTCTCATGAATTAAGCTAGCAACATTGGAACTCAAGGTAATATGATCCAATTTTAATTTTTCATTATTTTCTTTAAGGATCACATTATCTTTAGCAATAGTATCAAATTTTGATGCTAGCAATTCATGATCGGATTTTAAATTAACATGCTTGCTTTTAAGATCAATGAAATTATTATGCAACTTAGTGTAGGCATGCATTAACCTATCATATGCACAAGCAAGTTCATCATTAGGTAAATCATTTATGGTTTCGATCTCGCAAACCTCACTAGGGCTATCGCCTAGTGGCCGTGTGCATGATGCTCCACATGAACTTGAAGTCGGATCCGCCAAAACTTGTTAGATCGCCTCCAAGTCCCCTTGATGTGCTTCAATTAATTTCCATAAGGTGTAAGCACTATCAACATGAACAAACTTGTTAGACATAGATGAGTTAAAAGCATTTAGCAAATATTCTAACAAAATGTTGTTCAAAGTAAACATACGATGATCATTTTTATTCCACTTGGATTTCTCCATAGTGGGCACAATATAGACATCATCTATAATTTCCCATAAATCAAAGTGTTTAGATTGAACAAAAAGTTTAAATCTAACACACCATTGGGCATAAGGGAAATTATCAAACCTAGGAGCAATATTAATGGCATAACCTAAACCATGCATATCCATAATATAAAAGGCAAGCAAGATACAAATAAAAGCTCAAAATTAGATTAGCACAATAAGCTAACTTGGATCTTTAACTCAAGGCGATTAGACCTTAAATCAAAGAGCACCAAGCTCTGATACCAATTGTTAGACAGAGGGGGGGGGGTGATTAGGGTCTTATGCTAATCTAATCCGATTAAATGCCAATTAAAACTAATTAACAAATATATTCTTGCAAGATAGATATACAAAGAGTTATGTGCAAGAATATGCAATATACACAAGGTGATATATCCTATATGATAGAAATATATGCAAGGATATATAAACAATAAGATATATCCTAACAAAGAGATATAGACAATGTATGTGCAAGGATATAAAACTAACAAGAGGGGTAAACAAATTAACTACAAATGTGATAGCGATATAAGATATGAAAACAAGAATAAGAACGCTAATGCAATCACAAACAAAACGATATGTTTACGAGGTTCGGTCCCCACGACCTACGTCCCCGCTCCTCACCTCGAGGAGATCTCCACTATCACAACCGGGTTTTCTACGTTCACCCGAACAACGTTTACACCTCACAATACAATCACTATGTAATCACACCTCACACACTAAGTGTTGGTCCTAGCCCGTGTCCTCCTCCTCAAGTGCTCGGTTACAACCTCTCCCTAGGCACGTCAACCGACGCCACTCCTCTTGGATTCGACCCCGTCTCTCACCACACACTTCTCTCGGTGTACAAGTGTATTACAAGTGAATCCTCACAATAAGCACAATATAAATCAAATGATTTGTTCTCTAAACAAGGTGAGAACTCAATTAAGCACAACTCTTAGTCACAAACCCACAACCCCAAATTATACTATGAATGTAAATACAATAAGCTCAATAGGTTGTGTGTGAACAAAGAGATAATAAAATCAACTAAACTCAATATGAACACTAGCTTAATAAAAAGATAATCAAACAATATAAAATATGAAGCTAGATTGAGTTTAGAAAACTTCTCAATAGATCAAGAGTGGAAGGAGAAGAGTTGGATGCTCAAACACCAATAGATGATCTCCTCAAGCTCTTGTGGAAGTGATTCACAAAACCAAAACACTCAAATGCTTAAAAGCTTATAAACACACTTAAACCAAACATAAACCCTTGATTAAAACTCTCTTAAACTTGTTTTTAAACTCTCTTGGCTCACTTGAAAAGACATCAGCAATGGGGTATATATACCCACTCAAAGCTCAGCCAAAAACCGATGCGGTCGACCGAAAACAGATATGACAGGTTCTGAAAAATTGTTTATCTGATTTTAAAACACTGTTTAAAAATATCAAATAAATTCTAAAAAATGTAAAACTTTGGGAAATGATTGTAGAAAAAAATGTAAAACTTTGGGGAATGATTGTAGACATGATAATAAACATGCTACAATGACTGGTTTCGAAAAAGGACTTCCCAAATGAAAAATATCATCATTTTACAAACTAGTCCAAAACATGAAAATATGAGATACTTGAATTTTGATGTTTTGACATAAACCAACTTTTGAAACTTTGTGAAATGTTTTTATAGACTTAGTAAAACATGTATAAACTGATATTAAAGTCTATAAACTAAGAATACAGTATTTTTATAAAATTGCGTATTCTATGCAATGTTTTCAAAAACACAATAGAGAATATGAACTATATAATTTCATATATATAACCATAAAAACTCAAAACATATGTATGTATATATATAACTATATATATGATAACTATATATATACAAAAAACCAAAACGTGTATGTGTGTATATGATTGAGCTTAAAGTACTAACACACATAATATAAATTCCTAAACTAAATTACCCAAGCAATGATCTTAATCTTCAATAAGCTTGACTTGGTAATCTCGCGGATGAAGCTAAACTTGGATCTTGAACTTTGAATAGCAATGCTTTAATCCGACATTCCGCCAACCTCCTTTGGATATGATCGTTGAAGCTCTATTCCATCCATCGTCCAACCACGTTGTTTGTCTACAATAAATAAGAAAACACAAATACTAGACAAACAACATTAGTGGTAAATTGTTTGTTAAACATCATCAAAACAAGAAGGCTAACACATAACTCATTATATTTTTTACCCTGTGAATATTATTAACATCAAAGAATAATTTTTATAAAATATAATCGATTAATGCTAAGTTATTATAGTATAGCCTATTATCAGTTTTAAATAATTTAGTCTTCTACCAATTGATGCTAATTCTGTATTTTTTATATTCCAACTTACAAGTAAAATTATATGTAATTACTTTTATTTAGATAGTGGTATTAAATTTTAATCTATCAATATATTTTTTAAATTTTAGGGTTTTGTAATTTTGAACTTTTGATGGTGTTTGCATAATTTTTAAAATTTTAAGGGTGTTAATTTCAAATTTTAAATTTCTAGGTGCTACTACTAATTTCTAGATTTTATGTTTGTTGTTTTAAGTTTTGAAAAGTCAGGATGTAATTTTAAAATGTTGAGGCTGTTTTGTGTAGTTTTTGAAACCTTTTAGGCTTTTGACAATAATTCATGTATTAGTATGCTAGCTACTTATTATTTCTTTACCTTTTTATTATCATTTAAACTCATTGGTGTTCTGATGGTATTATCTTTCTCTATCATCCCTGAGGCTTAATTAATTGATGTGACAAAGAGCTTTTTACGGTGAGGAAAAGGGAGATCCATGTATTAAGCTTGATGGTAATCTCTTGAATTCATCTATATTGTTTGCAAGTGTTGAGGGTAGTTTCTATAATTTAAACTTTTGGGAGTATTTTTACAAAATTTGAAATATTGAGGGTGTTAATTGCAAATTTTAAATTCTTCAAAAAATACCATTAATTTCTAGGTTTCATGTTTATTATTTTAAGTTTTGATATGTAAGGATGTTTTGTGTAATTTTGAACATTTGAGGGTACTTTGTGCAATTGTTGTTGTAATATTTTATGTATTTTATTAATATTTTTTAAATTATTGAGCTATAAGTAATTTATGTGTAATTAAGATAGGATATATTTATGACTATTATAAATTAAGATTTAAATAAAATATTTAAAAAAAGTGAAGGGTAAAATTGACTAAGGAAAACTTTTTCCGAATCCGTGCTTTTAAAGATAGTATGATATGATATCTTTCTAAAACCTAGAATAGTAAAATGATTGAGATGCTCATTAATGGCTCTGAACAAATACTAGCAAAACATTTAAAATTTGGGGCAAGAGAAGTATTATTTACAGGAATAAATACAATACTTCCTAGTTTTCTTAATTTCGAATAAAGCCATATTGCTTTTAAAATACTGTTTTTCCGCAACTAAGCTAAATAATTATTCATAAATACTATCTTCGTTGGGGAATATTTGAAAATCTATATCTATTACTAAAAACTCTTACCCTTGAAAACGCCACTTGGCAAAAATGACACACGACAAGCCTCTTTCTTGAAAACGCCACATGGCAACACCTCTTTTTTGAAGTTTTATGTTAACCAATTATTTGTTCTAATTAACTTAGAGTCACCCCTCACTCTAATTATTTCACCCACATCGTTGTTCTCCCTTTCTTTAATTCCCAACATAGCCATTCACCCACCTTCTCACCTCCTTTTTATTTCTTCAGCTCTAATTATTTCTATTACTAGAAACTCTTACCCTTGAAAACACCACTTGGCAAAAATGACACATGGTAAGCCTCTTTTTTGAAAACGCCACATGGAAACACTTCTTTTTTGAAGTTTTATGTTAACCGATTATTAGTTCTAATTAACTTAGAATCACCCTTCACTCTAGTTATTTCACCCACATCGTTGTTCCCCCTTTCTTCAATTCCAAACATAGCCATTCACCCACCTCCTCACCCCCTTTTTATTTCTTCAGCTCTAATTATTTTACCCACCTCACGCTTTCCCCCCCCCCCCTTTTCTTCAATTCCTAATTCCTAAGACTAGTATGTGTGTCCTTCGATCTCAGAAATCATCTACAACTCCCAAAATCGTCTCTTCATCTCCGTCGACCACCACATCTGTCGAATTGTGATTGTGATCAGAATATAGATTAATGCAGCTGTACATGCATCCATTCCTTCTTTATTGTTCTTAAGAATATTCAAAGCGACAGTTCATCTTCTCTTGGGAAACAACATATTTTGGGTCCTGTAGTAGCACTCTTCTTTCTTTTTCAAAGCGACATTTCATCTTCTCTTGGGAAACAACATTCATTTTATTTCTCACCCTCCGCTTCAAAATCCTGATTTCTCCTCCTCACTCTCTAAAAACTCTATCTCTATCCTCTTCATAACTGGCACAATTCTCCTTCTCTCACTCGCCGCTCTAGACGGGAGGAGGGGTGCCCCGTGTGACCGTGCCTCATCAAGCGGGGGTAATCTCTTTTAATCTTCTCTACATTATTGTTCAATTAAGACCATTCTAGGTGTTATTTCTAATAATCTTACGTAATTTATTATGTATTTTAGGAAGAGTTAGGGTTTCTAGGCTACAGTATATTTTTATTAATTCGATGCAAGGTTTCGTTTTGTTAATTTTGATATTACGTGTTAGATTCTTCGAATCAAATTTTTTTTTCCTTTTTTTTGGATTGAGTTATTCATTGAGCTGTTGTTCATTGTGATAACGTTGTAATGAGTGACCGTCTCATCATATGATGTTGTTACTCTTAATTTCTCTACTTGAAGTTATTAACTTCTTATAAATTAGCCTAATGTTACTTTGATCGATCCCTTCGACCTCCTCAAATTCACTCAACCTATAGCCCTACCTCAAGTTCTCGAAACCTGGAGGCTGGAGAGAACCTGATTCACGGTCCTCAGTGGCAGTGTAGGTAGGAGCATCAATAGCAGTGGCACCCTCCGACTTCTCTATACCACCGACCAATCCTGCTCTATTTTTTTATTAGGTAATGGCAGAAGTTTAAAGGCTCAATTTATTATTTTAATTTTTGCTAATTTGGACTGTTTTTTCCACTGTGGATTTAAATATCAGATTTTCAACATTGGGTACTTGCTTAGTAATTATGTATGACTAGGAATTCGTTGCATTATTCTTCATGAAATTCTTAACATTTTGTTGGAATTTCTAGGATTTGAGCTTACCGTTTGTGATTCAGATTTATGTAGGATTGAGAGATGTCACAGTATATGATGCAACCAGTGGGGATGCAGTCAGTGTATGTAAGCATATAATTTCTTAGATGTATTTACTTATTTTAGCAGTTTTGAAGTTCTCACTTTTGTGATTTATATTTTCTTGGACATTTGAATTTTAGGTTATTTTCCAAAAAAACTTTGGACGTTAACAAAATCCAAAAAATGTATGAATTCCTTAAATGTGGACATTAAGCTTTTCTAATTATATTTACCAATAAATGTTTTTGCTTATCTATTGATAAGTTTAAATGTGTTGATAGGAAAAAAAATGTAGTTACATTTGATGCGAAATTCTAGTTTACTGTGAGTGTGAGTTTCTTTGTTACACTATTTGTATACTAATTTCATAATACTTGCAGTTTGCAATAAATTTATGAAATGTTAGGATAAGTAGGAATAAAAAGCAGAGTATGTGATAATGTTGTCGCACAATATGAACTCTTCCATTGCTCGATTTAGGCATATATACATTGCTGATTCATGCTTATTTTCATGGTGACGTGTTTTCAGAATTAGTCATACATATACACTCTGGATTGAAGCATATGACCATGATTATTTATTAAAATTTAGTTTCTGGTTTGGGTTTTCCTATCATTTCTGTCATCCTCTTCTTTTCATTTTGACTTCTTCAAGACATATGTTTTGCAGATTATTTGAATTTCAAGAGATTTTTCCTTAGACATTTAGTTGTAGTTAACATTTGGGAATTTTTCAATGACGGATAATATATCATTAGATATAAAATTGCATTTAAAATAATATAATTTTTTGGTTTCTGAATGAAATATTACTACATTTACATACATATTTTTTAAGGTTGTCCGGATTTTGATTGTAACATTATATCAAGTATTATGAAATTAGTAATATTAAGAATCTTCCTCGAATTTTTGAACCAATGTTTCGAATTGTATGAAATTAGTAATATTAAGAATCTTCCTCGAATTTTTGAACCAATGTTTCGAATTGTAAGGTTATAAGACACTATATGCTTGAGAACATAAAATTCAGTAGTTATTATTTGGCTAATTCATAGCATGAGATTATTCTAATGTGATTTTAAGTTTTGGGTAAATTTGTTAGCTCTCTGGACGTGTCCTATAATATATGTGTATGTAGTGGTGCATGCTTGTGTGCATATTTGACAAACTCAAATTTTATTTTTCAATTCATGTATCTTATTGAAAGTTCTCTGTCGTATATGGATGTTTTAAAGTATAGATTTGATAAAATTGATAACTACTTTGTAGGAACACGATGATGATTATGTAACATTCAGTGGCAGCTCCTTGAGAAGTATTAGGTACTGGACTTGGGAAAGGAGGCGGATTATTGGACTTGATTCTGAGTATGGTTTGACGTATCAGTCTAACTGAAAGATACCTATTTAATTTTATTTCAGCTGTAGTATTGTTTAGTTGCTGTTAAAAAAAGGCTTTTAGTTTTCGTATTTTAATAGTGTTGTCAGAAATAATATAAATATTGCTTCATTGAAAAAAATTTGTGCGTCTAATAGAGCTTGGTCACGACACTACAGGATCCCTAAGAAGTTTTTCTGTAATTTATACTAGCAAGACCTGGTACTTCCATTAGTGTAGGTAGACATTCAAAGTCTGCTTCATCTTTCATATTTGCACTAGAGATCTTATATTCCTTATTTTGCTCACATATAAAAGCATATTTTAGCTTGTTCACTTGATGTCAAATGAATGGAGGTGTTAAAATTGAGAGAGTAATTGATTGTAATGGGCTGATAAGTTATTGGATGCTTTTGTATTTTCTTTCTTTGTCATTTTATGAGGTACTTTTTTTAGTTATTTGTTTATTTAAGTATGAATATCAATAAATGATGATTTGAGTTTGTGTTTTTATTGTTGTTTGCAAGATAAAGATTCGGAGTTTTGAACGTTGTTGTTGGATTGAACGCTTTGATGCACAAGACTTAAATCTGTTAGGTGAAGAAATGTAAGGTTGTACATTAAATGTTTGTAAAATTAAATGGCCAAAATATGACAGTAAATGCAAGCTAACATGTTGCTTTTGGCTGAAATTTGGCATACTTGATGCACTCTAATTTGACATTGTTGATGCTAATTTGACAGATTTGAATTCTTCCATGAAAATAGCTCATCCTATCTTAGGTTGTTATTTTTTTCTACTGTTGTTTTGGACTTTTTTTATTTTTTTTCTACAGATTGGTAGATTGCTCACTCTTTCATTAACAAAAGGAAAACAATGAATACAAAAGGTAAATATAGAATTAAAGATTTTTCTGCCTATACAAGTGTAATTTTCTTTTCTTTCTATAAAATTATATTTTTCTGTTTCAGATCTGCTTGTTTCTTTGTTTATCTTTACTATTGGTAAGTGATGAACTCAATATAATCTTACTAGAATGTATTTCTCTTATATTATGTTTTGTTATTTTTCTCCAATGGCAATGCATTTCACTTCAATATTTTGTTCTTTCTTATGTTTATATAGAGTATGTGAAAGTTGCATTTTATTTAACTAATTGAGTACTTCTATGTTTATATAGAGTATGTGAAAGTTGCATTTTATTTAACTAATTGAGTACTTCTTATGCCGTATTCTGGTTTGATGATGTTCTTAAATTACAATCAAATACAATTTTCTTACACTGACTTTATTTGATTTAGGTATTACATTGTCTTTTATTTTCGTTAGGTGGATGTCATACACCCCTTATATGATAGGTATTATATTTTCTTTGTTTTTTGACATTTCACTTTTATTTTACCAATTTCTTTGGAAAGTTATCAACGATTTAAATATTGATATGACTCGCACAAAATGTTCAAATATTATTTTCCCATGTTTACATTTTTCCAAACCTTTCATTTTTTCATTTTTTTTAAGTTTACCCATTTTTTGTACTTTTTTGATATTTTACTTTAATTTTGAATTTTTTTCTACCTTATAAATAACTCCCACCATATTTCTGGATACCGTTTTTACACATTTACATTTTTAAACTATATATGATCTTAAACTGATTCAAGTTTTCTAAACTTTCTAATTTTCCAAACTATATATGCAACTTAGGTTGTTTCATTTCTAACTACTTATATATTATTACTGTTTTATTTTGCATTCTTTTGCTACATCAATTTTTGTATATTAAACAAATTCGTGCATCGCACGGGCCTCAAACTAGTATTTATTAAAGAGCAAACTTTATGGACACGTGTCTGTATTGCGTTTTCTGTTTAATTATGCTCTACTTTTGGGCAACAAAAACCAGCTCCTTGTCCAAAAAACCTTTTCCAATTTGTGATCTAAAAACACGTATGCAACTGAATATACTTAGGGGCTGTTTGGATGCCTTTAGGAAACTAGAGTATTTATGACACAAAATAGAAAGTGGTTATCCACCTCACCACTTTCCATGCGAGTGTTTATATTGTTTGGTTATGAATCTTTGTGAATCCTAAAATAATAGTATTATTACATTGTTTGGATAGTATAATGTAAACTAGAGTATTTATGACACAAAATGGAAAGTGGTTATCCACCTCACCACTTTCTACAAGGTTTTGACTTTTTTATTATTTTTTGGACAAATTTATGATATTGTGTCATCTTTCCAACAAAACCACTCCTAAGGGGCTGTTTGGTTGTATGTTTTTACCATGTAAAAGGATGAAAAGTGTAAAAAATGCGTCCCAATGTCAGCTTTCATCACTTTCAGTTGTTTGTTTATAGTTGTGAAAATAGTATAAAGTGATTTCATATGCTGATGTGGCTTGTAAAGTGATTTCACAAAAAGACATGATTTTAGGAGAAAGCTGACATTGAAGTCAGGAAAAAATAATAAAAAATAATTCCAACCAATATGATCATTTGAGTAGGGACCATTTTTTACACTTTTCAAACAAATAATTAAAGTTACTTTTGCAAACCAAACAAGCAATTTATGATTCTAATGAAATTAAATAACAAACAAAGAAAAATATAAAAGTGAAATTGATGAGGTGGACAACAACTTTCCAAGTTGTGTCATAAATATACAACTTTACCAGCAACAACCAAACAACCCCTAATTTTGGTGATTTTGCTTTCGGCTACACCTCATCAAAAGGGGTAAGCTTTTCATGTAAAAGAGAATTTAAACAAACAATGTAAAGTGATGAAAACTGACATTAAGACCCACTTTTTTACACTTTCCATCCTTTTACATGGTAAAAACATACAACCAAACAGCCCCTTATTTGAGTACTCAACAGAACCTGACTAATTTGGTTCAGACATTTTAATGGAAAAAGTTTTTTTTTTTATTTTCTCATATTTATTCCCGTATGCAAGCTAATTCTAGCTGTTAAACACACGGAACGCTGATAGGCATATGAACTCAAGGGGAGAAATATGTTACAAATACTCAAATAACACATAAGTTAAGCACGTCTCCATAAAACATACATCAACAACTATGCATGCAATTGAATTCATGTACCCGTACGAAAACATCAACCAACTCTAAGTCAATACAAACATATTTGAAACCACTCGGATATCAAATTATTTCATATAATAGATACTATACTGTCAGTACAAACTAACGTGCCTCCACAAATACAAGTACCAATTCCAAAGCAAAGCATTCTAATCCTTAACATGACCTTATTAGTACTTACACGGGAGCAAAATTTATAATGTAAAATATCACTTAGCCCCTTGGCACTGATTTTTTTCTCTGTATCCCACATACATGGGGACTAAAGCAAATTAGGAATCAAAGAAGAGGGGCAAAACACAATTTTACCAAGCTCAACATATCCATCATCATCTCTAATAATATACACACTCTTGAGTAGCACTTTGATCCATCATATAGAACTCCATGATCCTTCCAAGCTCATCCCAATTCCCTTCCTTCAAGAACTCGTTCGTGTTAGGGCTTGGCACGATGCTCGGGTGCAATGACGTGGCAGTGGGTGTCTGAGATGTATTAAGGCTCCACTGCCCTCCAAATAATGGATTATTCTCTTCAAAGTATAAGTTCTGTTGATTATTCTCATATCCTACGAATTTGTACTCGTCTCTTGCATCGGAATCGAAACTGCTTGTTTGTGAGCTTGAGTCGGTAGCCACTGTTTGTTTTGGTGCTTGCTGCTTCCATCCTTGTGTGTACTTCTTGAATGATACGTTCCTCTTGAATATTCGACATATTGTCCAAATTTCCTGTAAATTAGGTAATAATATTAGTGCTTATATTAACTCTTAAACAAAATTGGCAGAAATTGCACAAACACCAGCACTCGTGTTGTATATACTGAAATCATTAAAGAATAAAGGGTTTCTCTATTTCATTGAACA
>NC_033796.1:14440123-14476550 GCF_001876935.1 Asparagus officinalis
CTACATCGAGATTTTGCAGCAAACCCCGCATGTTCAATACAACTGTACGTTAATATATATGTAAAGAATATCGTTCAACAGAGGGGAAAATATCTATACCATATTGCCGTTTTTTAATACGAGCTGGGTAAGAAGAAAATTTTCTATATAAAATCACATTGTTATAACTCAATTATAAAATCGATTGGAAGTTTAAAAAAAAAACCCTCAACACTATCAATATTTTAACACAACACCTCTGTCTGTCCCACTGAATATTCAATCGGAATAAAAATCCTCATACTATCTTGAATACTAATGAAATAAGCATAAACAAACGGACTCTTACAGCTTCTTGTAAGCTCGGAGAGCAAGTCTCGTTGTCCTTGTTATTCGAAGGGAGTCGAAACTCGTGCATCATCCAATCAGTCTTCGTCCCTTTTCCCGCGCTTCCTCTGTAATATACCAAAGACTTCTTGAGCCCAATGCAGTCATCGGAGCCGGAGGCTGAGTGTATGGGCCTGTCGATGCCCGTGGCCTTCCAGAATCCGGAGCCGGTGACTCTGTTGGGTCTTATGCTGTTTCTGTACTTCCTTCCCCTCAAACAAAAGAAATACCATTCTTTTTCTCCATTGACGGTGCTGACCTCTGTTTGATCATTACATATGCAATGGTATTTAAATTACTTCTGTCAGATATGAGGTATTCAAATTTGAAAACACATGAAAATTTTTAAATTTTTTTTTTCAATTTATTAATGTATGAATGTTGATGAGTAAATTAACCAGGGATCATATACAGTTCGGGGTGCTGACTCGTGGGCAGCTGGCGTGGAATACATTGAACTATTGTAGTTCAGAGCAATAAATGCAATACATCAGGGACACGACCCATTTTACTAAATTTTGATATGTATATATATAGTAGGTTGCTTATTAGTTTTGTTAAGTTTTAGTTTAATGGAACACAAGCTGAAGAGATTTGTCCACTGAATCCCTACCATGCACAATACTAGCTTGCATGGGTGCAAAACTCAAGGTGGTCAGTACCCTTTGCAAAGACATGAAACCCGTTTGAGAGAAGAAATCATCATAATCAATTCCTAAAGTATTAAACATACCTTAATTATAATATCAAAATTAAGAATTGTGCACTAATTAAGTAGTACCGAAGGCACAACTCACTTGGAAGATCCCACGGGTCATATTTGTAAATATCAATCTGCTTGATGATCTCTATTGTCATGGGCCTGTTGTCCACCTTCCGCCGGAGATAAAACCCGACGAGCTCTTCGTCGGTCGGATGAAACCGGAACCCCGGAAGCACCTCCTCCTCATCCTCCACCACCAATTCCACCTCCACCTTCCCTTCACTCTTCTTCTCCAAACTAGCAATTTTCTTCTCCATAGTATCTCCTTTCAGTGCTCTAGATAATTTTGTTCGTGTGTAGATAAGTTGCTACATGTAGGAGAGGTCTTAGGCTGAGTCTCTTGGCTTTATATAAGTGTGAAGTGGTTCGTGTCGTGGTCATCAAAGGTGGTTTGTTTTGGTCCAAGTCTTAAATTTTGATCGCTCTCTCTTTCTATCTCATCATAAATCTTTACCAAAGACTTGTTCCAACTTAGGGGAAAGAAATAGCGAAGTTGTGGCACGCTAGAAACACGTGATGTCGGATGCTTTGAAATGTGGGAGCGCATGGCACTGACAAGTCATCACAGTGGGAGGATCAAGTTTGACTAAATTAGGACGATGCTAGCCGTCGGATCTTTTTGCTCACCCAACCGGTTTTAGCAATCTTAAGGAACACGTGTCCAGAGGTTGGGGCTTAGCAAAGAGGTTGAATCTTCCGCTCTTTCCTTTCTAAGAGGTGGCAAGCTTTCTCATTTTGGTTCACTAGAAGAGTTTGGTCTCTCTAGCCGCTTAATTTGAGGGCCACAAGCTTAAGCCTTTTTGGGTTTCATACTTTCATAGTAGAAATGATACTACATTCGGAATGATTTATATTGTTTTTTCTTTGGACTATTTGTTTTGTCGTAACGGCAAATGCAACAAATGTTGCATATAGAACTTTTTGCAAGAAATTTGTTGAAATATTCATATATGAGTATAGTCTCATATTAGAAAGGGTGATATAAAGTGATGAGTTTAAAAAGGTGTTGAGAATAATACTTAATAGCCTAATCTCCGGGGTTAAAATTGATTCCTATCCTTTATTTAAGGCTCATTAACTCTAAATCGGGCTCAATTTCTTCCTAACAAAATTGAATTTGGATCCTCTCCACTACAAAAGAGTAGTGAAGAGACCACTACTTTAAATCTTAAACGTTGATTATTTAATGGGTGATTATGATACATTCTAAATCTATGGTTGTAATTAAATAGTTGTCCCTTAACTACATATTTGATAGTGGAGAGGATTCGAATCCAAAGACATTAACCTCAAATTTGCCATTTGAATTTCTTCATTTTTATTGTAGAATGAATTTTATTTCCAGATCAAAATTAGTTTTCTGATAGTCGTAAAAAAAAGTTTCCAATACGAATGAAGTATTTTTTTTGTCAAAATTTGTATATCAATCTATATTTTCTGATTTGCTTCAACTAACTTGATGATGTGATATTCACTTTAATTTTTCAGTTAATAAAAGAGTTTGTGATATTTGTTGCAATCAAATTGGCTACAACAATTGCTGCAACTTTTTGCTATAAAATATAAATCCAAATGTCTTTCGAAGTACTATTTCTTTCAGAACCAATCACATGTGACCAGCCGATCTGAGCCCTACGTGGGATTAACAGGGGGCAAAATAGGGTAAAATTGATATTTTGCGCCCAAGTGTATGGCTAATTAGACCGACCGCATGCGAGCGGTCGGTTCTGAGATGATGTGCAATCTACCTGTTTCTAACTCAACCTGTTGTATTCTAACAATTCACATTGTTTGACAATGTCCAACTACATGCTACACAGTTACAATCCTATTTTTAGGTATCATGGACTAGGTGTTTGTCATCTAGCTAGAACATATTGTGCGCGGAAGCCACCAATCGTTGTGCTTCGAGGAATCAAACACAAACGTCGAGAGAAAAAGCCAAACAATACAAAATAACGACACAAATACAAACAACTAATTTTTTACGTGGTTCGGCAAGTTACCTACGTCCACGGGACAAGAAGGGGATGAGTTTTCATTAATAGAGAATGAGAGTACAAACTGGGATTACAAATCACTCAAAACAAACCAACTAATCTCACCAACAAACTATCAATCTCTCAAACAATAACACTAACCAATAGCCCAGGAAGATCTCTTTTTTCTGTGCTCCAATAACCCTAAAAACAATCCCAAAGAAACCCTAAAACGTGTGTTGGTATTTATACCAAACACAAATTCCAAACAGAATAGGAAACCAAAACAGACTCGAACCCGACTCACGGTTGACCGCACTTGACGCCGTGGTCGACCAAACAGAATGATAGAAACCACGTAAATCAATTACAGGGTCTGCGATCGACCCACTTGACGCCGGGGTCGACCGACCAGAAATCAAAAATCACCCTGTAGTCGTGCCCATTTGCGGTCGGCTGTGCCAAAGCTCGCGGTCGACCGGAAAGCACCCAAATGCATGTTTGTATTAAATTTCCTGATCTTCTTTAATGTTTTCGCCGTTTCTATAATTCTCCACATCGGCAAAGTTTTCCCAAAACTGAGCTGACACCAACCAAACCAAATGTCCCGCTTATTACGTCCAGTACGAAGTGAAACAAATTCACGACAACAGACTCAATCCACAACAAGTCGAGAACCCAAATGAGAATGCGAACAAACTCCAAATGTCAGTATCAATTCACCAAACCGGCTGCATCATAAATGACTGCCTATGTATCCTCTTGTCTAAGAAATCAAGCATTCACGTAGTTTACCCAAATTGCCTCCAAAGGCCCTCAATCTAATAGAAGAGTTCTCAACTCTTCACTAACAAATCTGCGACTGATAGCTTTGCCAATGGCTCCAAAGTGAAACAAACCAAACACCTCCACCTGATGTGAACCAATGGCCATATCTAAATCCAAACTATGTCCATCAGCTGCACTCGAATCAACCAACTCGTCATCTACATCCACATCAATATGATCCCCAAACTATGTCACCTCATCTGGAATCCTAAATAATACATAATGATCTAGAGTACGTGGAGTAATCTCCACCCAATGTGGAGTAGCATCACCCTCCACCCGCTACGATATCCCAACGACCTAATCAACACTCTCCACCCGCCGAGAGTCAAAAGTGACATACCTGCTTAGAAAAAATCAAAGTCTCCCAACTGATAACCAAACGAGCATCTGAATCCCAAATGTGTAATCAGATCGAATCTCACATCCTTGATATGATCATACGTTTGGCAAGCAAACATCCGACGCAACCCAAAATCTGTAGCAGCTCCACCAGATCTAAAATCTCCAAATGCAGCAGTCTGCAACCTATGACTAAGATGACCCAAATATGTCAAAGCCCGAACACCAAAACCAATGCTCGACATCAAACGTCGATCCTCCTCCAGTAAGGAACAATCCATCAAAACTGTCATCTCATCTCGTCGCCCTAATGTTTACTCTCTAATGAAGTGTCTCAAACTGCCATGAGCTAGGCACAAATACAGAAAAGGATCCCTACCAAAATCAGAACGACGAGTTATCTTTCTGCCAATACACTTCCTCTATCCGTCGTTGACTTCTAAGACTTCACACTAACGGGACTTGGTTGCAACCCACCAATGCCTAGAACAGTCCCCAACTACAGAAACCAAATACCGATTACCTCCCAATGATGCCTCCTTGAAATGCCCCCAAATGCCTGAATGATCACCACCTAAAAGACCCTTTGATCGATGGATAGAAGTACTAAACTCTACCTCGGTCTTCTTGCTCATACCAAAATACTCACTGAACTTCAAACTGCAGGTCAAAGTACCTCTCCTTAAACCAAAATTATTCGTGCCATTAAACTTCTCCACATCTATCTTCATAGAGTGAATACTCAAACTTTGGACAGTCTTCATGCTAGAAGTATCCTCCATAACTCCTTCTTTATCGGCCATCTTTCTCAAAACACCAACAAACCAATGCGGAACAAACTGAAAGAAAATAGATCCAAACTACGAGAAAGGTAGATTTTTATCTCCAACTGAAGCCCTAATAAGAGCAACCTCATCTTTATCACCAACTGAAACGCTAGACGAGCTTCCAAAACGATCTACTCCTCCACCAATCTCCAAGCATAGTCAAATTAAGCTCTGATACCACTTGTTGTGCGCGTAAGCCACCAATCGTTATGCTTTGAGGAACCAAACACAAACGCCGAGAGAGAAATGATGCAAAATAACACCACAAACACAAACAATAAATTTTTACATGGTTCGGTAAGTTTCCTATATCCACGAGGCAAGAAGGGGATGCGTTTTCACTAATAGAGAAGGAGAGTACAAACTAAGATTACAAATCACTCAAAACAAACCAACTAATCTCACCAACAAACTCTCAATCTCTCAAACAATAACCCTAACCAATAGCTTAGGAAGATCTCTCTTTTCTATGCTCCAATAACCCCAAAAACAATCCCAAAGAAACCCTAAAATATTGTTGGTATTTATATCAAATATAAATCTCAAACAGAATAGGAAACCAAAACAGACCCGAACCCGACTCACGGTCGACTGCACTTGACACCGCGGTCGACCTGACAGAACGACAAAAACCACGTAAATCGATTACAGGGTCCGCGGTCGACCGCACTTGATGCCGCAGTCGGCCGGCTAGAAATCCAAAAATCACCCTGTAGTCGTGTACGTTTGTGGTCGACCGCGCCAAAACTCGCGGTCGACCGGCAAGCACCCAAATACTTGTCTGCATCAAATTTCTTGATCTTCACATGCAATATTTGTCAAAACGCATATCATAATCTAAGTGCAGATCAAGTTATTTGTACTTGGATACATTATTTCGAGCCCTACTTGTCTTTAGTAACTAAGAAAGGTTATTCTTGGATTAAAAAAAAGTTACATACATGGTATTGAATAGTTTTGAATCATTCGTGTTTGAAAGAAAACTAAATTTCAAGGAGTATACATAAATAAATTTTGAAGAATCATGTGTAGAAAACCATAAAACCTTTTCTTTTAATTCGTAAGCATAAGTTAGCATTGACAATGAAAAATCTTCTAGAGATATATATAGTTTTTTCCTCTTTACTATGGTTTTCATTACTTAATTTGTTCATTCATATATATACTATCAACTCAATCCTATTACCCTTAAATTGTACATCATGTTTAAGTCCGTGTTTAAACTAATGAACAAAATGGATTATTGTTTAAAGAAAAAAATTATTATAGTAAATTAAAGTTTAAAATTATGATCATAGATTTCTGGAAAAAAATTATTATAGTAAATTAAAGTTTAAAATTATGATCATAGATTTCTGGAAAAAAATTATTATAGTAAATTAAAGTTTAAAATTATGATCATAGATTTCTGGAAATATATGAAATACTATCATACTAGTTATTAAAATTTTTCCAAAATAACCTAAATTAGCGCAACAAGACGACTACTTTTCTCTTATATAATTGTTATGGAGCGGGCAAGGTGAATAATAGTGACACACTGACGCATTTCTAGTAAGTTGCAAAGTTATACTCTTTTTACTTCAGACCACATAAATCAGAACAGGGGATAAAAAAAGAAGAGAGATCATAATTACAAAAGGTCGTACAAAATATTTCTGATATATATTTTGACAATATTGTTTGAGTTTGTAGTAAATAACTATTAAATTAGTTTGACAAAGTGCATGATCATTCTATTTTTCTTGGCTAACGTAAAAATATTGACAAATCTTAGATTTTCAGTAATCAAGCACTAGAATGTCTTAAACATTGAAATTAGACATGTGTGTAACGTGTTTAAGGCTAAATTGTTGGAACAGCGTCATTTCCTTGGTAAATCTACTGCGACAAGGACAGCTATAATAAAGTTAATTACTATTCTTTGGAGTTTCTAGAAGAGACCAGAGCCAATAATTTTAAAAACATTCTAATTAAGTCAATTGTGAGATAATTATTTTTTGGGTTAATTACATATAAGGGTGTAACAACTACTTATATCCCCACCATTAAAGATCAGACGACGTTATTTAGCCGTTAGTTTAACACGTCATGTGGAAACACCAATTGTTTTAGGGTTTTCTTTAAGGATTTCCTTCGGCACTCACTAGGAAATGAGAGAGAGAGTAGAGACAATGTGATAGAGAGAGAGTAGAGACAATGTGATAAATCATGCAAATCACCAAGGACCTAGCTGTTATGACTCATGTTTATGAGCCAACTATCTAAGACGAGTTATCTTTCTGCCAATACACTTCCTCTATCCGTCGTTGACTTCTAAGACTTCACACTAACGGGACTTGGTTGCAACCCACCAATGCCTAGAACAGTCCCCAACTACAGAAACCAAATACCGATTACCTCCCAATGATGCCTCCTTGAAATGCCCCCAAATGCCTGAATGATCACCACCTAAAAGACCCTTTGATCGATGGATAGAAGTACTAAACTCTACCTCGGTCTTCTTGCTCATACCAAAATACTCACTGAACTTCAAACTGCAGGTCAAAGTACCTCTCCTTAAACCAAAATTATTCGTGCCATTAAACTTCTCCACATCTATCTTCATAGAGTGAATACTCAAACTTTGGACAGTCTTCATGCTAGAAGTATCCTCCATAACTCCTTCTTTATCGGCCATCTTTCTCAAAACACCAACAAACCAATGCGGAACAAACTGAAAGAAAATAGATCCAAACTACGAGAAAGGTAGACAATAAAAAAAACCTCATCTTTATCACCAACTGAAACGCTAGACGAGCTTCCAAAACGATCTACTCCTCCACCAATCTCCAAGCATAGTCAAATTAAGCTCTGATACCACTTGTTGTGCGCGTAAGCCACCAATCGTTATGCTTTGAGGAACCAAACACAAACGCCGAGAGAGAAATGATGCAAAATAACACCACAAACACAAACAATAAATTTTTACATGGTTCGGTAAGTTTCCTATATCCACGAGGCAAGAAGGGGATGCGTTTTCACTAATAGAGAAGGAGAGTACAAACTAAGATTACAAATCACTCAAAACAAACCAACTAATCTCACCAACAAACTCTCAATCTCTCAAACAATAACCCTAACCAATAGCTTAGGAAGATCTCTCTTTTCTATGCTCCAATAACCCCAAAAACAATCCCAAAGAAACCCTAAAATATTGTTGGTATTTATATCAAATATAAATCTCAAACAGAATAGGAAACCAAAACAGACCCGAACCCGACTCACGGTCGACTGCACTTGACACCGCGGTCGACCTGACAGAACGACAAAAACCACGTAAATCGATTACAGGGTCCGCGGTCGACCGCACTTGATGCCGCAGTCGGCCGGCTAGAAATCCAAAAATCACCCTGTAGTCGTGTACGTTTGTGGTCGACCGCGCCAAAACTCGCGGTCGACCGGCAAGCACCCAAATACTTGTCTGCATCAAATTTCTTGATCTTCACATGCAATATTTGTCAAAACGCATATCATAATCTAAGTGCAGATCAAGTTATTTGTACTTGGATACATTATTTCGAGCCCTACTTGTCTTTAGTAACTAAGAAAGGTTATTCTTGGATTAAAAAAAAGTTACATACATGGTATTGAATAGTTTTGAATCATTCGTGTTTGAAAGAAAACTAAATTTCAAGGAGTATACATAAATAAATTTTGAAGAATCATGTGTAGAAAACCATAAAACCTTTTCTTTTAATTCGTAAGCATAAGTTAGCATTGACAATGAAAAATCTTCTAGAGATATATATAGTTTTTTCCTCTTTACTATGGTTTTCATTACTTAATTTGTTCATTCATATATATACTATCAACTCAATCCTATTACCCTTAAATTGTACATCATGTTTAAGTCCGTGTTTAAACTAATGAACAAAATGGATTATTGTTTAAAGAAAAAAATTATTATAGTAAATTAAAGTTTAAAATTATGATCATAGATTTCTGGAAAAAAATTATTATAGTAAATTAAAGTTTAAAATTATGATCATAGATTTCTGGAAATATATGAAATACTATCATACTAGTTATTAAAATTTTTCCAAAATAACCTAAATTAGCGCAACAAGACGACTACTTTTCTCTTATATAATTGTTATGGAGCGGGCAAGGTGAATAATAGTGACACACTGACGCATTTCTAGTAAGTTGCAAAGTTATACTCTTTTTACTTCAGACCACATAAATCAGAACAGGGGATAAAAAAAGAAGAGAGATCATAATTACAAAAGGTCGTACAAAATATTTCTGATATATATTTTGACAATATTGTTTGAGTTTGTAGTAAATAACTATTAAATTAGTTTGACAAAGTGCATGATCATTCTATTTTTCTTGGCTAACGTAAAAATATTGACAAATCTTAGATTTTCAGTAATCAAGCACTAGAATGTCTTAAACATTGAAATTAGACATGTGTGTAACGTGTTTAAGGCTAAATTGTTGGAACAGCGTCATTTCCTTGGTAAATCTACTGCGACAAGGACAGCTATAATAAAGTTAATTACTATTCTTTGGAGTTTCTAGAAGAGACCAGAGCCAATAATTTTAAAAACATTCTAATTAAGTCAATTGTGAGATAATTATTTTTTGGGTTAATTACATATAAGGGTGTAACAACTACTTATATCCCCACCATTAAAGATCAGACGACGTTATTTAGCCGTTAGTTTAACACGTCATGTGGAAACACCAATTGTTTTAGGGTTTTCTTTAAGGATTTCCTTCGGCACTCACTAGGAAATGAGAGAGAGAGTAGAGACAATGTGATAGAGAGAGAGTAGAGACAATGTGATAAATCATGCAAATCACCAAGGACCTAGCTGTTATGACTCATGTTTATGAGCCAACTATCTAATCTTGTTTTGATGATGTTATGCTAATTTACCATCTAAAGATAAAAATGTCGAAAGATTGACTGCATAGGTCTACAAAGCCATGGTCCAAACCAAGCTCAAGGAACTCAGAAGCCCAGCCGAGGTCAAGTCTATTGACTAGTCAAGCAGACGAGCCCTCTCTCGATCAAGAGTCGTCATAACCGACTCGAAGCGCGGGACCAGTCGGTCCCCTACAATTAAGACGACTCCCCGAGCAGACGTCTCGATGGTGCTCTCGTCCCAAAACTCACTCAGTTGTCGGTCGATAAGTCATAATGACGACTCACGGATCAACCCGCCTCGACTAAAGGGATAAGATCCGACCAAGTTCACTTCAAATGTCACTCAACGCTACAGCATTGACCCGTCCCATCAAGATCTACGCTCTGACAAGGATCCCCTACATAAGCCGCTTATTATACTCACAAGTCACATCCCAGAGTTCACCATGATGCTCTCCTAGCCTCGAATAACTTCCCCTCCACTTACCAGCCGCCATCTGGAGAAGGACGAAGTAGCTGGTCTATCCACTGTCACGCCTCACCTGTCAGGTCCAAGACACCGAGAAGACATTTCTCCCCTGACACTGAACGACTTCCATTCCAGTCGCCTATCGACACCTGGAAGGAGAAAGATGACTCACAGCCTGCTTGTTCACTTTTCAAACCGCCTACTGTGCGTAGTCAACAAAGGCCGAGAGTCAAACTTTCCAGAGGGGGGGGGGGTATATAAAAGGAGGTAAGGAGGAAAAAAAGATTCTTACACTCGAACTTGATTTTCACTTCTTAATAATCCTAACAACCCTAAAAGAGAAACGCCCTGCAAGGACCTCAATGGCCCAGGGACCTCTAAAAAAAAACCTCCCTCAAGCCCACCAACTAACTTGATCGTCGGAGGTACTAGGGGGAAACTAGCCCCGTACTCCTGCGTTTCTCAAATGTGCATGTTATCAGTCCATCCCAAACGCTCAGAATCAGACATAAAGTCATAGTAGGAGCCAATCCCTTCTTTCATCCTCCCATCCCTAATCATTAACGGGAAAACCCCCATCGACTATTTGTTTACGAGCATCAATAGTTTGGCGCCCACTGTGGGGCCCGCTTTCTTCTCTGAGAAAAAATGCCCAACTATGAGCAGGGACCTGATCTTATTTATTCTTGAAGCGTTATGGAGATCGCACCTTTCAAGCTAAACAAAGCCTGAAATCGCATCCTTCAAGTTCAACGACTTCTCAGTCAGAATAAAGCCCTTGGCTCTTCCTAATCTGGATAAGCCCAAGGCACAACGACTCATCATCGGTTACAAGACCTTGGTGCCGCCTCAGGATAGGCCCCACGCTAAACGACTTCTTAGTCAACAGTTTTGGAGCCATCTCAGGATAGGCCTAAGGCAAAATGACTTCTCAGTCGGAATAAAGCCCTTGGCTCTTCCTAATCTGGATAAGCCGAAGGCATAACGACTCCTCAGTCGGTATCAAGACTTTGGTACCTAATCTGGATAAAACCAAGGTAAAAAAACTTCTTAGTCAGAACAAAGACATTGGCTCTTCTTAAAGGTAAGCCCAAAGCACAACATATGATTCGATTCCGACGGCTCTCATCAATCATATGGTCAAGACCTTAGTACCTAATCTGGATAAAACCAAGGCACAACGACTTCTCAGTCGGAACAAAGACCTTGGCTCTTCTTAAAGGTAAGCCCAAGGCACAATATATGATTCAATTCCGTCGGCTCTCATCAATCATATGGTCAAGATCTTGGTACCTAATCTGGATAAAACCAAGGCACAATGACTTCTCAGTCAGTATCAAGACCTTGGTACCTCCTCAAGGTAAAACTAAGGTAAAAACGACTTCTCAGTTGGTATCAAGACCTTGGTACCTAATTTGGATAAAACCAAGACAAAACGATTTCTCAATCGGTATAAAAGACCTTGGTACCTAATCTGGATAAAACCAAGGCACAACGACTCCTCAGTCGGTTACAAGACCTTGGCGCCGCCTTAGGATAGGCCCCACGCTCAACGACTTCTCAGTCAACAGTTTTGGTGTCACCTCAGGATAGGCCCAAGGTAAAATGACTTCTCAGTCGGAACAAAGACATTGGCTCTTCTTAAAGGTAAGCCCAAGGCACAACATATGATTCGATCCCGTCGGCTCTCATCAATCATATGGTTAAGACCTTGGTACCTAATCTGGATAAAACCAAGGCACAACGACTTCTCAGTCGGAACAAAGACATTGACTCTTCTTAAAGGTAAGCCCAAGGGATAACATATGATTCGATTCCGTCGACTCTCATCAATCATATGTTCAAGACTTTGGTACCTAATCTGGATAAAACCAAGGTAAAAAAACTTCTTAGTCAGAACAAAGACATTGGCTCTTCTTAAAGGTAAGCCCAAAGCACAACATATGATTCGATTCCGACGGCTCTCATCAATCATATGGTCAAGACCTTAGTACCTAATCTGGATAAAACCAAGGCACAACGACTTCTCAGTCGGAACAAAGACCTTGGCTCTTCTTAAAGGTAAGCCCAAGGCACAATATATGATTCAATTCCGTCGGCTCTCATCAATCATATGGTCAAGATCTTGGTACCTAATCTGGATAAAACCAAGGCACAATGACTTCTCAGTCAGTATCAAGACCTTGGTACCTCCTCAAGGTAAAACTAAGGTAAAAACGACTTCTCAGTTGGTATCAAGACCTTGGTACCTAATTTGGATAAAACCAAGGCACAACGACTTCTCAGTCAGAACAAAGACATTGACTCTTCTTAAAGGTAAGCCCAAGGGATAACATATGATTCGATTCCGTCGACTCTCATCAATCATATGTTCAAGACTTTGGTACCTAATCTGGATAAAACCAAGGCACAACAACTTCTCAGACGGAACAAAGACCTTGGCTCTTCTTAAAGGTAAGCCCAAGGCATAACATATGATTCGATTTCGTCGGCTCTCATCAATCATATGGTCAAGACCTTGGTACCTAATCTGAATAAAACCAAGGCACAATGACTTCTCAGTTAGTATCAAGATCTTGGTACCTCCTCAGGGTAAAACCAAGGTAAAAATGACTTCTCAGCCGGTATCAAGACCTTGGTACCTAATCTGGATAAAACTAAGGCAAAACGACTTCTTAGTCGGTATAAAAGACCTTGGTACCTAATCTGGATAAAACCAAGGCACAACGACTTCTCAGTCAGAATAAAACCCTTAGCTCTTCCTAATCTGGATAAAACCAAGGCACAATGACTTCTCAGTCGGAACAAAGTCCTTGGCTCTTCATCTGAGAACCAGACAAGGCACAACGACTTCTTAGTCGGTTCCAAAACTGTTGATTCCGCATAAAAAATGGCTAAGATACAAAAACTCCTCAAGTCGGCGCTACATGTATGGTTCCCTACCTAGATGAACCCGAGACAAGGCCGGACCGACGTTATTCTAAAAAAAACAAAGTTTCAACATGTTCAAATCATTTTAACAACTCTCAAAAGCAAAAGACAGGAGAAATCACTATCATTCAAAAATGAGTCTTGTACATCTTTTTTTTATTACAAAAAAGGGGTCCAACAGGGCTTACAAAAAAAGAGAAAGAAAGAGAAAAGGGGAAGGGGAGAACGACATCTATTCTTAAAGCTCCTTCCTAAGGCTCAGAGTTATCACCCTCAGAATCCCTCTTCATCTTCTTCAAATGCCTTCTGGAAGAACTCGGCTCCTCCAAGTCAGCACCTCTTTTATAGACCTCCATTGGTGGAGGAAGGACTGTCGCTTCGGAGCCGGAGGAGGACGAGGAGGACCCTCCCATCTCTGGGAATTCTTCCCTGTCTAAAGCTCTGGACTCTTGAAGACCGAGAAGACCTCGAAGCTTCTCGAGATCTTTGGCCTCGGGGTCACTAAGAGCCCTTGACTCCAGTACATTCTCCTACACCTCAGGCCAACCTGAGCAGGATAATATATTGTCGATGCCGAACACCCAGACGAAGATCCTCTTCCATTCTTCGTTCAGCTCTGGGAGGTCGGCATCCAAGCAGAAATCGTCTTGATAGCAGAAGAAATAGTTGGGGTCCCTCTTAGCGGACCCCACGCTGACCACGTACCCTAACAAGCTAATGCTGGGCACCATGTCTGCCTCAGAGCAGACATCTATGAACACCATCAAGATGTAGATGGCGTGAGGGTGGAATTGGCAGGGAGAAACCCTAAGAGCCGCAAAAACCTCCCTAACGAAGGGTTGCAGTGGCAGGCGCAGGACACACTGTAGATGTGCCAAATAAAGAGGCACTCGATCTCCGTCGTGCATATGCACCGGAATTAGGCTGTCCGGTGCCCCTATGGTCATCGTCACACGAGAGATGTTATATTCATCATGCAACCAATTTGCCTCGTCTAATGTCGTCTTTGACCTAGACATATAAAGGACCCTGAGCTTCCTCTTGCGGTCATTCTAAGGAAAGGCCATGATAAAATCTCTTAGGAAGAAATGAAAGAACCTACGAAGGGAAATGTTCTTGAAGTATAGTACTCTTTCAACAACGTCGGCAACTATTTATAAGCCCCCGAAGAAGCAGGCGGGAGAATTCAAGAGGCTCAATCCTTGGAGCAACCAATGCAGATACGCTTCAGGAATCTAAAACGGATCATTGGAGATACAAACCGTCGCTCACACCAATCAATTGGCAAAGCAAAGCGTCGTCCGCTCTAACCCCTGACACCTTGTTTCCTATGAAGAAGAGGTTCCTAAAACTGACAACATCAATCTACAAGAAGGTTGACGGTTAGCGAGCCTTGCACCACATCTCCAAGCTATGATCAGCTGGCTAAAATACCTCTTCACAAATCCAGGTGGTTGCTTCACGAAAACTACTTCTTCAAGTGGTCCATTAAGAAAAGCTGACTTCACGTCCATCTGATAAATATTCTAATGATTCTGTGCAACCGATGCAATTATTAGGCTAATAGTTTTAATTCTAGCAACAGGGGAAAATACCTCTTGGTAATCATAACTACGCCTTTGCTCGTAGCCTTTCGCCAGCAATCTTACTTTTTGCCGCTCAACCTCGCCGTTCGCCTTAATCTTTATCTTGAAAACTCACTTCACATCAATTGCTTTGTGTCCTTGCAGGATATTAGTAAGCTCTCACATGTCGTTCTTCTCGATCACTTTTATCTCTTCTTTTATTGCATTTATCCACTTAGGATCTTGAATAGCCTCTTCAAACATAATTGGCTCACAATCTGCAAACATTACAAAGTGCACTATATCTCCATCTGCATCAACATCATTATCTGGAGTTACTTTATAATCTTTCAAGAGAACTGATGGTTGACAATTTCTTCTTGGTCTTTCAATTTCTAGTGATATTTACGGGGCTGGAGCTTCAGGAGCATTGACCGTATGTGCTACTTCAGTTGCAACAGGGACACCGTCTTCAAAAATATCAAGGAGAGTATGATGGAATTGCTTTGTGCTTCCAGATCCCAATTCCAAGCTTCTTCCTCAGCAAACATAACATCTCTACTTACAACCACCTTCTTTGTAGCAAGGTTGTAGATTTTGTAACCTCTAGACTTGTAGCCAATAAAAATTATCTTCTCGCCTCTGTCATCAAGTTTTTTCTTCTTCTTTCTGTTAGAATATGAGCATAAGCAATGAAACCAAACACTTTGAGATGTCTTACACTTAGTTTATAACCAGTCCATGCCTCTTCATTAAGTAAAATTATCAACGCGCTTTGTTGGTGACCTGTTCAACAAGTATACAGTGCATGAGACAGCTTTACCCCAAAAACAATTTGGCATACCATTGCCCTTAAGCATGTTTCTCGCCATGTCAAATATCGTCCGGTTTTTCTGTTCAGCAACGTCGTTATGTTGAGGTGTGTAGTGACATCACACTTTATTCCTTCTTCTGCATAATACTTATTACATTCATTAGAAGTATATTCACCTTCTCTATCTGTTCGTAGCACCTTGATAAAGTAACCACTTTTCTTCTTAACTAGGGCTTTAAAGCTCTTAAAATAATCAAAGACTTCAGATTTTTGCTAAAAAAGTAAACCCAAATTTTCCATGTGAAATCATCAATAAAAGTAAGGAAGTATCGATTATTGTCATTGGGTATAGTGTTCATAGAACCACACACATCTAAATGAACGAGCTCAAGAGGCTTCTTTACACGCTAAGTATTTTTAATACCAAAGGATGATCTATATTACTTTCCAAGAATACAACATTCACACAACTATATGGGATGAACTACAACAGGCAAACCTCTCACCAAATTTCTTTGTGCAAGCAACTTCAGACTGCAAAAGTTTAGATGTCCAAACGAAATATGCCACAACAAAGACTTATATTTCATAATAGCATTGAAACAATGATAAAATATCGTTTTGGGTATCAACTCAAAACATGTGATTATTTGTCATAGGGGGTTTAAGGATAAATACACCTATTTTATCAAATATTAGGAGATGATTACCAGAGAAGCGCATATCGTACCCCTTTTCAAGAAGTTAGCTCATACTGAGTAAACTATTCTTCATATTCGGCACATAGAATACATCGAAAATAAAATTATGGTCTCCGTTCTTTATCTTGATGAGAACTCGCCCTTTTCCCATCACTGGTATAGTGTTGTCATCGACAAACTTGATTTTGGACTGCATCGACTCATCCAGGTCCACGAACAACTCCTTCTTTCCGCACATTGATTAGAACACCCAGTGTCAAGAAACCATGTGTTGTAGTTTAATTCTTCACTGTCTATCGTGACCATCAATAAAGTGTGGTTGTCTTCATCACCTCTTTCTTATACAAATCAAACTTCTTCTCCGGATTGGGAATTATCTTGCTACTTGCACTCCTTTGCATAGTGGCCATATCTGTGACATATGTAACATTCACTGTTTGATTTATTAAAATTTTCTCTACCACATCCAAAGCCTCAACCTTGACCTCGACCTCGACCTTGATAATTTGATTGATAATTGCTTCTCTGATTGTCGACATCTCTTTGATTGTTATTATAAATGCCACGTCCTTGACTATTATAGTATCCGCGTCCTCAATGTTGTAGTTTCTGTATCCTCGTCCTCTGCTACGAGAGTTTCATCCTTGCTGGTCTCTTTCGTATTGCGCTTCTTTGTTATTTTTTATAAAAGCTTGACTTTGAAAAGCTTTCTCAAGAGGATTCCCGGTTGACCTCTCGTTCATGCATTGCTCGTGAACTTGTAAGGTGAACAAATCTTTCGATTCTTTGATTGCCACCACGATGTGATTAAATTTTATTGTAAGAGATTGCAATATCTTCTCTACAATTGCTAAATCTGCAACCTTCTCCCTGTTTATTTTTATTTGATTTGTCAAATCAAGTACTTGAGTCATATAATCTGTAACACTTTCAGAGGGTTCCATCTGTAAAATTTCAAATTGACGTCTCAATGTTTGAAGCCTAACTTTTTTTCACCTTTTCAACTCCATGGTACGATGTCTCCAAAGTATCTCACGTTTGCTTTGCTGTAGTTGCTCCGTCGATCTTCTCAAAAACTGAATCATTCACTCGTTGATGGATGTAGAATAACATCTTTCAATCCTTCTTCTTAATCTCATTGTGGGCTTTCTTCTCGGCTTCACTTGCGCTATCTGCGAGACCGGCAACTCCGTTCTCTATGACACTCAATATATATTGATATTCATGCAACACCTTCATATGCACTCTCCATCAGTGATAATTCTTCACATCCAATATAGTAATAGAAGGTGACGTCATCCCATTTAGATTGTTCATGGCTCTGATACCACTATTGGATCAAATACTAACAAAGAGGCAATTAAATAATCAAGATATATGAAGAGAGAGATGTGAAGAATAAAAACAACTAAATTTATGCTCTTTGTTTTTGTTTTTGTTGCTACTATAATGCACGTTTTTTTTTATTTTTCTTCTTTTTTTGTACAAGGATGCATGAATGTCTATTTAAAGGTTTACAAAATTCATATATCAAGAGTTCTAATATAATAAGAACTCTAAAGCCACTACTCAAAGCCTATAGATAAATAATATGAACTAATTCCTAATAAAACAAACTCTTATAAAAAATGTGAATTTCTATAGATAATAAACTCAAATCATTTTAAAATTAGGATTAACTTCAACAAATTGATGCTACTGCTCTATGTAGGCGTCAAAAAATGCTGAAAGATATCCAAATACAGCTCAAGAGGAAATCATCCAAAAAGGCAGAAGAACACAAGTCTTTACTGTCTCGCACGCGAGACAGACTTGACTGTCTCGCCGTGTGAGACAGTCTTTACTGTCTCGCGGGCGAGACAGACTTTTACTGTCTCGCCCACGCGAGACAGTCTTTGCTGTCTCGCCGTGCGAGACAGAATTTACTGTCTCGCACGTGAGACAGCTTTCAGATGGTCAAAACTACCTTTGTAACTGTCCTACACGTGGCCACTAACTGTTCAAGAACATGGGAAACGTCGTGGGCGAGAATCACGTGGATAACTGCCAAAATAACGGAGTTTGAAACGTGGGAAAGCAGTTACATCGAAAACTGCCAGAAATGTAGACAGTATTTTACTGTCTCGCTGGGCGAGACAGCAAATTTACTGTCTCGCTGGGCGAGACAGCAAACACTGTCTCGGCCAGCGAGACAGTAAACGCCTGTTTTCTGCCAACTGTTCTCGGAGGTTATAAATACCCTCCTAAGGCCATTTTTCCAGGGGGGTGATCAGATCGAGCATTTGTTAGAGCATTCCAGAGCAGAGAGAGCAGAGATCTAAGTTCTTGGAGCAACCCCTTGACATTCAGGCTTTGACTTGATTTCAAGAAGAACGACTATCTTACTTCGATAAGATATCGTTTCAATTTCTAACTTCGATAACGAAGGAAGAATCAGTAAACCCCTCTTCACGATTTGTGATTCGGTGGTCCACGAGCTAACGCGCTCCCGGCACAGGCAAAGAACCCACGAAAGCAGTGATCCAAACAACGATCCTGCGTTTATTTTCTCAAGAGTTGTAATTTTCTTTTTGTTGTGTAAAAGAGTCTTATAAAAAGGCTGTTTTCTTTGAATTTATTGTAATCAACCGAAGATATAATGAATTCGACAACAAATTCAACTTTTGGCGAAAACAAACTGGCGACCACAGTGGGAGCCAGCGGCCTCGCTGCCGAGGCCGCGGTGTCGCAACCGATCAAGATCATCGTCAATGAAGAGATCGAATACGAATTCGATCAGCGCCGTGCTCGCCAAATGGCTAAAGCCTTGGAACAAACCGACGGGGTTCGTTACCACGCGGACCTAGAGTCGAGGAGACATCGAGTGGTTCAGTTGTCTCAACAACCAATCACTCGTATCTCTGCTAAAACAACGACGGAGGAATGGACTATTGTCAAAAAGACTCGTTCGACCCTCAAAGAACGCATACAAAAATATCGTGCAAATGCTGCTCTTGCTCGTGCTCTCTCACAACAAAGACGAGAAAGGAGGAAGGAAACGGTGACCAAAGACCCACCGAAACTCCGCCAAGTTTGGATTCCAAAGTCTGGACTTATGCAAAATCAGCATTCGGAGCCCGTTAAGACCCCATACCCGCAAATGGGTGGTTTTAGACGTGCGACTCCCAACATAACCTTGGATCGCTCAAAGACAAAAATAAATTGTCCTGAGAATGCCAACAAGGTTTTATACCCCCAGAAGAAGACGCATTCACCAAATGATATCGTCATACCTGGGAGATCATACCAACAGACGATACGATTTTTTGGCAATCATACCGAGGAATCGTATTATCAAGTTGGGGTTGTGAATAATTTTCGAAAGAGAGTTATTCGAGAGATAAACTCTCGTTGTTCCTGTGCACGACTCGTCAAAACAGCATTATCAGAATGTGACTGTTTCAAACGAGAAGTCATCCCACGAAAAATCTCTGTATTATCGAAGCCTAAGCCGAGACATTTCCCCAAAAGAAAATCAGCTGCCCAAGATGATAAATTCCCTGAAGTCACCATCAACGTGGCTGATAAAAGAAAGTCTAAACGGCATTCAAGTGACTCAAATCCCGACGTTTCCCCGAGAGGAAAAGTCAATCCAATAATTGCCCGACGGAAGTCTCAACTCCGGCCAGGAGCTATCAGGAGAATGCATGAAGAGATGTCATCAGAGGATGAACTCTCGGACACTTGTTCTGCAATCGCTTCGGATGATACAATATCTAGCACAGGACAAATCAGAGAAGTATTCACGATCACTGCTGATCAGTTCACTCAAATACTTCAGGAAGCTCTAGCCAAACAACGTGAAGAAATTAGAGCTGAAGTGAAGACAGAAATGAAGTTGGCTATCCAACAAATGAGAGAACTGTTAACTCAACAGCCTCAACCTCCTGAGTCCAGTCAGCGAGCTGAATCCAGCCGCCACACTCAGAATGTCATAGATGATAGTGATCCAGAAGTGGATGAAGTCATTATGGCCGATACAACTCCCAATAGCAATAACGCTGGGGTGGTTTAACGGATCCTCCCAATAACGATATTGGAGGTAGTTCAATAGCACCTCTTCCAGGGGGTGGTCTAACTCATTCTCCTCAATGTCATTCGAATGAAGACATAGACGATGACGGGAAAATGAAAGAGCTTGAAAATAAAATCAACGCTTTGATGACGGCTCAAGAAGTGAAAAAGACGGGTATTCCATGTCCCTATCCAAGAGAATGGAATTCAATACCGTACCCGGCAAAATTCAACATGATTAACTTCACACCATTTGACGGGAAGAACTCGCCTATTCAGCACTTGATTTATTTCAAGTCTCATTTGGGCATGATCTCTGGAAACGAGGCTTTAATGGTCCGGTCATTCGTTGGCACCCTTCGCGGGTCGGCCTTCGATTGGTACCGACGGCTCAAGCCAGGGAGCATCAATTGTTGGGATGACATGGAAAGTTTGTTCCTCAGCAATTTCTTCGATGATGACACCGAAGTGTCAATCGGAACCCTTCTAGATGAGAAGCAAAAAGACGGAGAGTCAGTCGACAATTTTGTCAAGCGTTTCCGTAACATGGCGATGAATTGCAGAGATCCTATTACAGAGGAGTTCATCCTGCAAACATGCCACAATAACCTCTCCATCGATGTCCTGGAAGCTCTGGGGGTCGTGCCATCCACAACTTGGAAGGAGTTAAAATCTCGGGGTGAACAAGCTGAACATTTTCTTAAAAGAAAGAAAGCTGAGAGAAGCCAACCGACGACATCTACAATCGCTGTGAACGCGACTCTCGATCCGAGGTTCCAAAAAAAAATACAATACAAGCCTTGGTTGAAGCCGGTGTCTCAATAGTAAAACAAACTGAATGAGAACGATCGCCACACTCCGAAAAGTATAAGAGTATAAACTGCTTCTTCTAAAACTCCAACGGGTATAGGAGTATAAAGTGTTTCCCTTGTATATATCGGGAAGTTCCCAGAAGAATACTGTATGCGGTATTCTTAGGGATAACCCAATCACTGTAAAAGTGATAAATAAGACATTTACATTTAAACCCTAAATGTTAGAATGTTTTCTTTTACCAAATTCACTAACTCTCATGAGTTATTTTGTTGAGATGAGATTCAAATCTGTAAACAGTTAATCTTTCCTCACAAAACCCCTCACCGATCAAATCGATCGACGAAGGGTACACCAAAATCCGTCATGGATTAAAGTTATTTAAATTCCCACATTTTATTTGGTCAAACCTTAAATAGTTAAGACCACAACCAAAATCCCCTCTCGATTCCTTCAATGAACGAGAGGCCCACAAATTGAACGATCAAACCTTCCTATGGTTAGAATCGTCTCAAAACTCCCACTTGGTCAAACCTTACTACAGTTAGGACCATAGCCAAAATCCCCTTTCGATTCGTTTTTCGAACGAAAGGTCCACTTTTGAATTGAGTAACCAAACCTTATGATAGTTAGGATTATTCAAACCAATCCAGATTCTCTAAATGGAGATTCCACTTTAAGTTTCTTTATTCCAGGAGATAGAATATAAAATTCTTCCTCTCCAATTTTGGGTTTATCTCTACCAACAAACAAGAGACCAGAAGATAGAATATAAAATTCAGGAGATAGAATATAAAATTCTTTCTCTCCGATTTTGGGTTTATCTCTACCAACAAACAAGAGACCAGGAGATAGAATATAAAATTCTTCCTCTCCATCATCGGGTTCATCTCTACCAACAAACAGAGACCAGGAGATAGAATATAAAATTCTTCCTCTCCGATTTCGGGTTTATCTCTACCAACAAACAAGAGACCAGGAGATAGAATATAAAATTCTTCCTCTCCGATTTCGGGTTTATCTCTACCAACAAACAAGAGACCAGGAGATAGAATATAAAATTCTTCCTCTCCAATTCTGGGTTTATCTCTACCAACAAACAAGAGACCAGGAGATAGAATATAAAATTCTTCCTCTCCAATTCTGGGTTTATCTCTACCAACAAACAAGAGACCAGGAGATAGAATATAAAATTCTTCCTCTCCAATTCTGGGTTTATCTCTACCAACAAACAAGAGACCAGGAGATAGAATATAAAATTCTTCCTCTCCAATTCTGGGTTTATCTCTACCAACAAACAAGAGACCAGGAGATAGAATATAAAATTCTTCCTCTCCAATTCCGGGTTTATCTCTACCAACAAACAAGAGACCAGGAGATAGAATATAAAATTCTTCCTCTCCAATTCTGGGTTTATCTCTACCAACAAACAAGAGACCAGGAGATAGAATATAAAATTCTTCCTCTCCAATTCTGGGTTTATCTCTACCAACAAACAAGAGACCAGGAGATAGAATATAAAATTCTTCCTCTCCAATTCTGGGTTTATCTCTACCAACAAACAAGAGACCAGGAGATAGAATATAAAATTCTTCCTCTCCAATTCCGGGTTTATCTCTACCAACAAACAAGAGACCAGGAGATAGAATATAAAATTCTTCCTCTCCAATTCCGGGTTTATCTCTACCAACAAACAAGAGACCAGGAGATAGAATATAAAATTCTTCCTCTCCAATTCCGGGTTTATCTCTACCAACAAACAAGAGACCAGGAGATAGAATATAAAATTCTTCCTCTCCAATTCCGGGTTTATCTCTACCAACAAACAAGAGACCAGGAGATAGAATATAAAATTCTTCCTCTCCAATTCCGGGTTTATCTCTACCAACAAACAAGAGACCAGGAGATAGAATATAAAATTCTTCCTCTCCAATTCTGGGTTCATCTCTACCAACAAACAAGAGACCAGGAGATAGAATATAAAATTCTTCCTCTCCGATTCTGGGTTCATCTCTACGACAGCAAACACTGTCTCGCCCAGCGAGACAGCAAACACTGTCTCGCCCGCCGAGACAGCAAATGCTGTCTCGCGAGCCTGTTTTCTGCCAACTGTTCTCGGAGGTTATAAATACCCTCCTAAGGCCATTTTTCCAGGGGGGTGATCAGATCGAGCATTTGTTAGAGCATTCCAGAGCAGAGAGAGCAGAGATCTAAGTTCTTGGAGCAACCCCTTGACATTCAGGCTTTGACTTGATTTCAAGAAGAACGACTATCTTACTTCGATAAGATATCGTTTCAATTTCTAACTTCGATAACGAAGGAAGAATCAGTAAACCCCTCTTCACGATTTGTGATTCGGTGGTCCACGAGCTAACGCGCTCCCGGCACAGGCAAAGAACCCACGAAAGCAGTGATCCAAACAACGATCCTGCGTTTATTTTCTCAAGAGTTGTAGTTTTCTTTTGTTGTTTAAAAGAGTCTTATAAAAAGGCTGTTTTCTTTGAATTTATTGTAATCGACCGAAGATATAATGAATTCGATAACAAATTCAACTTTTGGCGAAAACACTCTAGTGTTTTGCCTCTATTGGATATCTATCTCTCTTTTAAACGCAAACGAGAATTAAATTTTCCTTAAAAAGAAAAACGAAGAAAAGGGGATTAAATACTTTTAATTAGGATGTTCTATTCAAGTTCAGTCTTTACCATGCTCAGAAAAGTGTTGATAAATGAATTTATTTGCTTTAAACAGTGAAGACGAGAAGAGTTTACAATGGCAATACCCTTATTTAACTGTCGTTAGTTCAAGCTGGTTTAGGTAACAGAATTATATCACATGTTCTTGTTTTGGGTGAGTTAAAGGTTGAGGGGGGCCACTCTCAAAACAATAAGTTTTGGGGGATCAATCTCAAAATAATTAACTTTTGGTAGACCAATATCGCAAAAACCCAAATTTTTAAAGTGGGATTGAGACTAGTATTAATAGTATTCCATTTTAATCCACGGGACTGAGCCAACATTACAAAAGGACGTGGTTAGTGATATAAACAGTGATGACTCATCTATTCATACTATTACTAGGTTTTATAAACGTGCAATGCACATGGTTAAATACTATGATTAAGTATTTTTAGATTATTTTCTAACTAAAAGTTGTTCCTTAGTTCCACTTTAATAGTTTATGCTCACTTTTGTCTCTAAACTTTAATATTACGATTATTTATTTTCTTTGATGTTTGTTTAAATGGGCTACACCCAATTTAAATTTTTATGTTGATATTTGAATTGATAGAAAATAAATATAATTTGAAGCTAATTTAAAATTTCATATTATTTTGACTAACATGATATCAAGCTTTACTTAAGAAAGTACAGTGTTGCAAAAGTAAAAAATATTAAAATAATATTATACAAGGAATGTGAATATTTAAAACCAATAAGGCAAAATGATTGGTTAAAATTATACTAAAACGATACAAAAGAGAATATGAAGTTTGTTCCTAATCATTGATAGACTTCATAAGAAATTATAAATTAAATATTAACGTTAACTCTAGTATACTTTTATATGATAAAAGCATCTGCACAAGCATATAAAAGTACTAAAAAAAGCTCATAAAACTCCTTTCTAAAGATTCCTAAATTCACTCAAAATAATTAAACTATTCTATAAAATATTGAGAAAATATTATCATTTATTCTTTCGGTTTTAATTTTTATTGAGCTAAAATTAATCCTTCCTCACCTTTATCTTTTTCCCGGAAAATTCTAGAGTAGTGCCTTCATCATCTACTCGATTGTGACATCATGCTAGAGTTGTATTTTTTGTGCTGTTATTTTTCCTGGGCTCGTTAATCTTTTATTTTGTCGTTTAACTTCACAAAGAAGTTAAATATATTTTTAATTTTTAACACAAACTTCTTAAAATACAAACTTTGATTTTTTTTATTATTTCAATGAGAATAAATATTAGTCTCATATATATGAAATTCTTTGTGTTTCTAATTTATTACTTAAATAAGATTATGAGCTATCTTTTTTTCTCTACAATGAATTCTTTTGATGTGCATCCAATAAGAGTTTCTGTTACGTCAATAATATTACATTTGCTCTATCTCTGACATTTTTCACAAAGATCTAAACTAAATACCCGTATTTTTATTGCTAATTTACCTTAGATTATAATATTAATATTTAATTTCTTTAGTATTTGAAGAGCAAAGTATGAAATTTATCAATGCTTACTAATTTTTCTTATATCTTCTATAGAGAATTCTTTTTTGATTGAGATAAAGTCATTAAATTATTCTTCAATGTAACTCAGTTGGTGCTTCTTTAATAGATATGTCTTATGTTAATGTCAATTTAAATGATTCATGGATATTTTATGAATTTTAGATTTATTTTCTTCACTTTCTCATTTGCAATGGAAATAACTTAATTTTTTTGAAGGATATCTCTGAACATTGCAATAGTATCTCCATACATAATTTATTGTATTCTTTTACTCTATAAATATTATTAACATCAGAGATTAATATTTCTAAATTATAAGCAATTAATGCTAAACTATTATATTATAGTCTTTTATCATTTTTATGGATTTAAACATCTATCAATTAATGTTACAAATGTGTTTTTTTCTCCAACTTATTAGTAAAACTTTATACAGTTGCTTTAATTTATATGGTAACGATAGTCTTTAAGCTATAATATTTTTTTAATTTTTATTCCCTAATCAGATATTTTTAATCAATTCATATTGTTTTCGTTTACCGGTATCAATTTAGACTATCTTTAGATGCTGAAATGGGATAGTAAACCCTAAATTGAAAATTAAATATATATATCTTAATGAAAGAATACCTAACAACTACACTTTTCTTTGCCAAATTTTAAAATTTCAACATTTTTTATGGTTTTAAACTTTAAGAGTGTGATTTGTAATTTTTTTTAAACTTTAGGAGCATTTAAAAAAATTATTTTTAAGTTTGGTAGTTGTAACTTCTATGTTTCATGTGTTAGTGGTAATTTTTAAATGTCACGATATTTCTTACAACTCTAAAATTTTAAGGCTGTTTTTTTACAATTATTAAAACTGTAGATTAAATTTTTAAAAATTTAAATTTTAGCGAACTATTAATAGTTTTCGGATTTGATGTGTACTAGTTATAAATTTAAAAAAATTAGAGCTTTTTATGATTTTTAAATTTTGAAAGAGTTTTTTTTCTATACCTTTTGTAACTTTAAGTTTAATTTTGGTAAATTTTAAATTTTTAGATGCATGAGGGTAATATCTTTAATTCATCTTTTGTTATTTGTAAATTTTAAATTTTTTAAAATTTTGGGGTTGTTTTTTATAATTTGAACTTTTGTGTGTGCTTTTATAATTTTTGGGACTTGAGGGTGTTAATTGAAAATTTTTAATTCTTGGGAGGCTGCTATTAATTTCTCGATTTCATATTTATTGTTTTATGTTTTAAAATGTTAGAAATTTTTATGTGCGTTATCGTAATCTTTTGAATTCATCTATGTTGTTTGCAAGTTTTAAAATTTTAGAATTTTATGTGCTTGTTTGTAATTTGAACTTTTGAGGGTGTTTATACAATTTTTGAGATATTAAGATGTTAACCGTAAATTTTAAATCCTTCGCAAACTGCTGTTAATTTCTTGACTTCATGTTTGTTGTTTTAATTTTTTATACGTCGGGATAGTTTTTATAATTTTGAACTTTTTATGGTATTTTGTGTAATTTTAAAACTTTTTAGGTTTTTTTTTGCAATACTTTATGTATTATAGTACGTTAGTTACGTATAATTTTTTTATCTTAACAAACTAATACCATGAAGATGTTTTATATAGGCAAAATTGCTAGATTGATATATATTTTCGAGGCTTGGTGACATGCTGGTATATTTTCTTTTAGTTTTGTCAGATTGGTACGACGCTATATAGGCCTTAAATTTGGCCGGAGTTACTGTTCCAGCCAAATTTAGTTACTGTTCCGGCCAAATTTAGTTACTGTTCCTACCAAAAATCCCATCAGCCCTGATCGGAACAGTAACTCCAGCCAAATTTAAGGCCTATATGGCACCGGAGTTGAAAAATATACCAATCTGACAAAACTAAAAGAAAATATACCAACATATCACCAAGCCTCGAAAAAATATACCAATCTGGTCATTTTGTCGTTTTATATATTTTATTAATATTATTTTTTAAAATTGTTAAGCTATAAATTGTTCACATAGGATTAGGATAGGATATAATTATTATTAGGATAGATTAAGATATAAATAAAATATTTAAAATAGTAAAGGACAATATTGATCATAAAAAGATTTTCTGAACTCGTGCTTTTAAAGGGAGTATGATAATAAAAATTTAGTGAGAGTAGAAAAGTTTAAACTGTAATTTCAAAGAAGATACTTCTCCATTCTTTTCATTTCCCTTTCCTTTTCTAGTATTTTTTTTCCTTTTCTAGTATATTCTAAAGTATAACATGACATGGAATTGAAGCTCACAAATTAAATATCTATCACATGGTGTACTATTAATAGATGTAGCTATAGAATGATAAGATTTTTTTCTGAGAAAAAATTCATTTTGATATAAGTAAACACAATGCAAACAAATATTGGAGTTTTGCTATATTTTAATGCTAATATTATCAAAAGAAAAAATAATATTTATATGCTTAGCTTAAAAAAAACTAAATATAATTACTCAAAGATAAAATATCAAGATACAGATACTAATTATCCATATTATCGGAAGTATCTCTACGACGGTTTTTTCAGCTATCTATCAAATAGCGATATACATAGGGGTGTTAATGGAACGGATATGCCTCGAATATGACACTTACCATATCCATATCTGCTTACCCATCTCGGATATGAATATGGATACAGATATACGTCGGTAAGAAAAATTCATATCCATATCCGCCAAAATCGGATATGGTTACGGATATAGATGCGGATATATAAACGGATATGAATGTGGATACAAAAAGGATATTAGAAAACTAGATAGTATTCAGAAAAATATAGTCATGTGATACAAAAAGAGTTCGTTAATATATTCATTATGATTAAAAAGCTAAGATTAGGCATCTTGATCATCAAAATTAATCACAAATCCATAATCTAAGACTCGAAACTATCGTAAGAGTATGACCAATTGATCATCAAAATTAATCACAAATCCATAATCTAAGACTCGAAACTATCGTAAGAGTATGACCAATATGTATTCGGATATTTTCGAATCCATAATCTAAGACTCGAAACTATCGTAAGAGTATGACCAATATGTATTCGGATATTTTCGGATACAGATACAGATATTTTACTACAAAATTTGTTGGCCCTATAGTTTTGATGATGATTTGTCAAATAATTTATCGCTAATCCATTCTCTAGTTTTTGTTGTTTTGTTTTTCTCTTTACAGGTAATTCAACACACGATAATCAATCGTTAAAGGTTCAAGTTCATGTGTGTGCATTCACCTAGGTATAAGTTTAGTTTGCTTACATATATCGTATGTTTATATGTAAGCTCAATATATGTGCACTTAACACAATTTTGATGTTTTCTATCAAATAAATGATTTTTCATCAAACTTTGATACAATAGTTTTTATTTCATGTTTACAGCTCATTCACACTTCTTTATATATATATAATATATATGCATGTTACATATATACGTTTTAACAAATCATATCTCAATTTTTATGTTCACGAAAATACAGGTTTTTTGAACACTTTTCAAAAACAAGGAGTTTTCACAAACGAAAATTGATTTTCCAAAAATTCTTTTCAAACATGTTTATTTTATCATTTAGAAACTTTTTCCAAAGTTTTACTATTTTTGGAATTGATTTGATATTTTTAATGTATTTTTAAAATCAGTCCAAAACCTGTCATATGCCATGTATCAGTTTACGGTCGACCGCCAGCAGCAAACTTTCTTACTATGGCTCTTTTGTGCTCGCGGTCGATCGTGACAGTCGACCGTGAATCCATCCAGAGACCTTCGTGGTCAACCGTCGCGGTCGACCGCAAGCTTTCAAACCCTATTCTCAGCTTTTTTTGTGCCTCGCGGTCGACCGCGAGATTTCCACGGTCGACCGCCGATCTCATCATTGCCTTTTAACAGCTATTTTCTATAACAGTTGTCTGAGGCTATTTTGGTATTTTCTAATTGGTTTTGGTTGATATTTTGAGTGGGTATAAATACCCCATTGCTCTTCTCTTTCAGCAACCAATTAAATAAAAAGAGTTTTGTTTTACATTAAGTTTTAACAAAGGTTTAAGAAGTGTTTAAAGAGCTGTTAAGTTGTTTTCATCAGTCTGTTTCAAAAAAGTTTCCTACAACAAGAAGAGGCTTTCAAATTCCATCATCAACTGTTCTTCTTGTCTATTGAGAAGTTTTCCTAACTCTTTCTTATATAGCTTATTGATTCATTTTCATAACTTAGCTATATTTTATTTGAGTTGCATATTATCTATTCACTGTTATCACACACATAATATTGAGCATAATATCTTCATACTATATAGTGTGGGTTGTGGGGTGTGTTTTAGTGAGTGTGAGCTTCATTTGCATTCTCATTTGTTGTTGAGAACAAACCATTGTATTTAATCTTTATTGGTGAGTATCACTTGTAATACACTTGTACACCGAGAGAAGTGTGAGGCGAGAGACGGTGTCGAATCCAATAGGAGTGGCGTCGATTGACGAACCTAGGGAGAGGTTGCATCCGAGCACTTAAGGAGGAGGACACGGGCTAGGTTCCTACACTTAGTGTGTAAAGTGTGATTGTATAGTATTTGTTGTGTGAGAGTTTTCGGTAAGCTTGTAAACCGAGTGTGTAGAAGTTCCGGCTTCCAAACCGGATTGTGATAGTGGAGATCTCCTCGAGGTGAGGAGCGGGGACGTAGGTCGTGGTGACCGAACCTCGTAAACATATCGTATGTTTGAGTTTTGCTTAGCGTACATTTTATTTGTGTTTTTTCATATCATTCTTGCAAAAACAAATTAATCAATATAATTTCAATTGGCATTTAATCGGGATTAGATTAGCATAAGACCCTAATCACCCCCCTCTATGGTCTAACAAAATCATATCTGTAACCATATCCTATCGGTTAAAGATTTGAGTAACCATATTCGTATCCTAACAGATACGGTTACAGATATTTTCTCGGATACGGATACCTTTCAAAAAATTCATTGACACTGTAGCACGTGTATTTGCACGTGCCGTAACACTTCTACGTTTTTAAATTCGAACTAGGATCTATATATGCTTCCGATATTAGAAAAATGAAGAACTCAGAACTGGTAGTCTTCAAAGTATGGAAATACGTATTCTTGCGCCACTTTCTCCTTGGAAAGGGAAAACTTGTCTATTTTGAGGGGAAAAAAATAAAAAGTATAGAAACTTAACTTTCTCCTTGGAAAGGGAAAGGCTTGTCTATTTTGAGAATAAAAAAAGTAGGAAGTATAGAAACTTTTTGAAAGCTATCAGAGAGAGGAACTTTGGAACATAGTCATTTCAAATTAAGGACCATAAGAGCCTCTAAAGAGTAGAATCCCACTCATTTATAATCAAGTCTCTTTGTAGAAGTCCGCAATAGTGGCTGGATTACAGAGGGAAATAAGATCATTTCTTATATATGACTTTATCTTAAATGATGCATTTCTTATTAGGGTGAATCTTAACATGTGGAAATACGTTATTTTTTGTATAATACAAGCATGTAATTGGTGCCTTTGGCCTTTAAGAATGGATTCGGATCCTCTCCACTATAAAAAAAATAGTGGAGAGACCCCTTTAAGAACAATCGTTAGCATACATCAAAAATCTGTTCGGAACTAATCAACTAATTACTTTTCTCTTTTACCTAGGGGATGGAAGCATTTTTTTTCTTCCAGATAAAACGAAGCATAATTACTTTCGTGTTTGTGAAAAGACTTCAAACAAGATAGTTTATATATGTAGCATTATTTTTGGACCCAAAATGCGACAAATGAAGAACCCATTTTGTTCGCTCTTCATTTTGATAGTATTTGAAGAAAATAAGTAAACACACACGCACACAAAAAAGGAAAAAAACAGAAAGCCTTCATGCACATACTATTGGGGAATTTTCGTCTCCCCGCCTAATACGATCTTCACAACTCGGAAGCTAACCCACAATCAACAAAATATAAAACAATCACAATCAAGAAGAAAGAACACTGAGATTTACGTGGTTCAGTCGACCAACTTCGACCTATGTCCACAAGCAACAATATGAGAAACCCACTATGTATCAGGGAGAACCACAAGAGGAACCACTCAACTCTCGTCTCTCAACCTCTCAACCTCACATACATGATCAACTCTCATATTCTCTCTGAATCCCTCTCCTTACAATCTTTTGAACGGACAAAGACTGTGAAACTCTCTCCCAATGATGTAATCTTTTGCACGGACAAAGGCTACGAAACACTCGTTTCTCGCACAATATTACTGAATCAGGCTATGCCCTCTGCTAACCCTAGATTACAAGAATATTGTCTCTCTCTCTCTCCTCTGTTTGGTTTTTCCTCCAACAATAGAAGAATATATATATGAAAATCAAAATCCTATCTCTAGCCTAACTTCCTAATTAGAATATGATTCAAACTCCTAATCATGATGGGACTCAATCTCCTAATCATAATAGATCTCTAACCCTATCTAATTCTCATGAAGTTATACAAAGAATCAAAGACACAATCCTAACACATACATATGCGGTATACCTGTTGGATTTTTTGGTCAAAACTGCTTTCCAAAATGAGTTTTCAAACTATATATATATTAACTACAAGTACTTTTCATAAATGCTTAGTAGCCTAGTGAAAAGTTTATGTTTTGGTGTTTCAAAAGGTCCATTGTTCGAGGCTTGCCAACGGCAAGCCGAGAAGTGTTTTATTTGAATTAATCCATCATAAGTTCTAGTGGGTCGTGGACCGTGGGCCGTGAGCCGTGAGCCAATGGACCGGGGATCGGGGCTAATCGGGCTGAGACGCTAAGTGACGCTTTGTTAGGCGCACTTTGCACTTTACACGGAGGCATCGGGACGAGGTGGCGCCACGAAGGCTGCCTCGCAGGCTGCTTCGCAGCATGCGGACGAGCTGCGTATTCGCACGAGGGCGACCCTAGCGTTCTTGTAGTTTGACAAGGTTCGCTCGTTCGACGAGGTTCGTCTGTCATACGAGGTTCACCTGTTTGACGACGTTCGTTTGTCAAACGAGGTTGCATTGATGTTACAATCTTAATTGCCATTAAGAATTATAACAGTCACATTAATTGATTGTGACTCTTGAGCTGGCCTTAGAAGCCTATAAATAGCGCCATTGGGCAGCTCTTGATTAAAAAGCTAAAAATCCTCTCGCGTGCGTGGAACACGAACGTCGCGTGCTGAAATACGAACGTCGATCCCGACGTTGTTGCTGTTGTGCTGCTGCTGCAGGAACTTGTGCCCATAGAAACTTGTCTTAAACCGAAAGGTTTTGAACCGTAAGGTTCTGAGATCGAGAAGATCTTTTGCCTTGACCGAAAGGTCTTATAGATCGAGGAGATCTTGACAGTACTGGGTTGGTGCACACCAGAGTACTGTACTGCTGTTCCTGGAAGCAGTTTGGCCTTGGGATCCTTGCATCGGAATAGGCTAAATATTGCTTTAAGCACAACGTTTCACAAACGCATAACAGTTAATTAAAAATTTTAAAATAATAGCACATCATCCTTCACTGTTCAATTCCAGATTTAACCTTAATTTCCAACAATACCTAGTTAACTTTGATTACACAGATACACCATTCGATTTCACTAAACCCTAAAAAGTTTGGCTGTACTGAGATAACCCAAGAAGTTTGAAACTATCATTTGAATAGAAAATTTTCCATTTTCTTGCATCTAGTTTTAGATAACTCCCAAAGTTGGGGCTTACCTAATTTTTTTTGGGTTTTTAAGCAACATTCAAAACATCTTGGGTTTGTCGTAAAACGAACTAAACTTCCTAGGGATCTTGTGAACCTTTGTGCAAATGATGGATCTTTTATAATTATTCGCATTGACGAAACAAACAAAGGTCGAATTTTCTTTTAAAGCCAATACCGAAAACAAAAACAAAAAAGAAAAGTAATACAGGCACACTCTTGGGCATACCTCCGATCAGAGCCGGCCCTAGCTTAAGGCAGCTAAGGCCTTGGCCTTGGGCCTCAATCTAGGTGAGGCCCACCATCCACCCACAACCCTACTAAGCCCCCCAAACCCTAACCTGATCTCCCCATCTCTCTGTCTCAAATCCCAGACGCCTCCGCCCTCGATTACTTTTTTTGGAGTGTTGCAACGTATATACTCATTGTTTGCCTCCTCTACTAAACGATGGAAATTTTTAGAAGATAATGGATGCAAGTTATCTGTTAAATTTTTATCTCAAACTAGATGGGAAAGTCGGATTGAAAGTGTTAAAGCAATAAAATTTCAAGCTCCAAATATAAGAGACGCTTTGATTCAATTAGCAGAAATTAGTGAAGACCCGAAGATAAAAAGTGAAGCTAATTGCTTAGCAACTTATGAGATTGAAAATTTTGAATTCTTGTTAGCTATGAATATTTGGTATGACATATTGTTTGTTGTTAATTCAGTTAGTAAAATCTTACAATCTAAAGATATGCATATTGATATTGCCATAGATCAATTAAATGGTCTTATTGTATATTTAGAAAATTATAGACAAAATGGTTTTATGTCTGCTTTGAATTCAACTAAAGAACTTGCTAATGAAATGAACATACAACCTATATTTCGTGAAAAACGTAAAATTCATAGAAAAAAAACAATTTGATAAAAATATTGGTAATGAAACAATATTTAACGCTGAAGAATCTTTTCGTATTGAATATTTCTTATACATAGTTGATAAATCGCTTGGGTCAATTAAAAGTAGGTTTGAACAATTTAAAACGTATGAAAAAAAATTTGGTTTTTTGTTTGATTTGAAAAAATTAAAAGCTTTAGATGATATTGAATTGAAAGAATATTGTCTTAATCTCGAAAATGCACTAAAACATGATGAACATTTAGATATTAATGGACTTGAATTTTTTCAGAATTGAGAGTGCTTAGGGAAATTTTAAAAGTAGAGATTAATAGTCCAATTGAAGTGTTGAACTATATAAAGTGGTTAGATTCTTTTCCAAATACTTGTATTGCTTATCGTGTATTATTAACTATACCCGTAACAGTTGCTTCCGCTGAAAGAAGTTTTTCAAAATTAAAATTACTAAAATCTTATTTAAGAACGACCATGTTACAAGATAGATTGAATCATTTAGCAATATTATCTATCGAAAATAGTATGTTAGAAAATATTGAATATAAAACCTTAATTAGTAATTTTACATCTCAAAAGATAAGAAGAATGAGATAAAATCTATTATGAGTTGTATCACTTAGGCCTCATCTAATATTTCGCCTTGGGCCCCAAAATTTTCTAGGTACGGCCCTGCCTCCGATCACACCCCTCTTAGCTACAGTGCAGAGGCCTCACTTGAGATTTTAAAAAAATCTCAAGTGGAGCCTCATGCACTGTAGCTAGAAGGGGGTGTGGGCGCAGTATGCTCAAGGGTATGCCCGAGGGTTTTCCTTTAGCGCCTCCCAACAAAAAGAAAGAGGCCCACGCACACGCAGCCTCGCTTTGTCCTCTCTACTTTATATTTTTGGAACAAATTGACTTTGAATAACTTAGCTTTAAACCGCAAACCATAGAAGATAACATAAATACAGGGCACACGTCGTTCAACATGCATACTGTAGAATCTTAAATCATGTAGTCAATGTCAGTAATCAGTATGTGGCCTACGGCCTACCGATGGGGACCTGCCTAAAATCCCGAACGCCACACTGACTTTGAATTTTTTTTAACACTTCTTCTAAATTCTCTTGTATATGTTGTTGATGAACTATTTGAATACTCAAAGATCCTTATACATGAAATATCAAATAATTTTTGATTGACTTCTGCTGATGTGCTGTATATTATTCACTGGACCCACCCATTTTTTATCTCAAATCTTGAATTCCACACAAAGAATTAAACTAATTATTATGAGTATTTTTCTTTATTAGTCCCTTAAATCTTAAATATTTTGAATTTGTCAATCATATCATTGAAATTAATATTAGGCCTCAATTCTTATATCTTGCAACTGCTATGTTTAATTAGAGGGAATAATTTAAAACAACTAATAAGAATTGAGAGACCTATTGGCAATTTCAATGATTTGAGGGCTAGAATTAATGAAACAACTTATAAGAACTAGGGGACCGAATAGCAATTCAATTATATGAGAGATTAATTTCAAAACCTTAATGATTTAAGGGACTAATATCAAATAAACCCTTACTATAAATACTTTTATTTTGTTTAAGTGTTAGAACACATGAGCATCGAAATTTAGAGCGATTTTGGACGTCAATACCAGTAGAGTACCATTTGGTCTTTGTTGAAAATATTTATGATGTCTCATTTCAAAAAAAAAAAAAGATGTTACTTTGATGGTTAAGTGTTGATGGCTAAGATCAAACAATCAATCGTATCCAGAAGAGGATAGATGCGGATCTGGGGCAGGATCGGTTACTCCTCAGTCCTCGCCGGGACGAGGTAGAGAAGATTGATGAAGGGGTCACCTCCTTCTCCGACTTTATGCATGATTCTTGAATTGGGGACTGAAGTCCACGCTACACAGACAAGAAGAACCCATGAGAGGGCGGGGACCGGTTCCCTCGTGGTTCCTCTGACAGTCAAGTAAGTGAAACTTGAGTGGGGAAGAGGAAGGTCAGGAATCGAGGTGGTTCATGAGGTGGCAAAGTGCCGCTACAGAGGGTCTGTGTGAGCTCCTCTGTGTATATGAAGAATCTGTGTGTGCTCTTTTTCTCTTTTGAGAGAGAGAGAGAGAGAGAGAGAGAGAGAGAGAGAGAGAGAGAGAGAGAGAGAGAGAGAGAGAGC
>NC_033796.1:14476558-14509696 GCF_001876935.1 Asparagus officinalis
GAGACATCCTCCTGTGAGGTTTTGAGTCTACCTGTATATATCGCCATGATGGGGATAAATAGGTCACTTCCAGCCAAGCATAGGGAGGCGGTGGCGAAGTGCGGGCTAAGAACCGAGTCATTCCTCGCTTTACAGATGTCGGCTGGTGACTGGAGGGGAAGTCACTTCGGTAAGGGAGAGGGTGTCTCCGTATTTTTCGGGAAGTGGTTGAGAGCATGGCAGAAGACACGCTGGCAGGCTGAGTCATCCATCGCTTTACAAGTGTCAGCTAGCGACTGGAGGGGAAGTCACTTCGGTTTGGGAGAGGGTGTCTCCGTATTTTTCGGAAAGTGATTGAGAGCGTGACAGAAGACATGTGGGCAGCTGACAAGTCATGAAGACCTCCAGGCTGCTATCAAGAGAAGGCTTGTCCGAGATGGACTGAGATGCTGACATATGCTTAGGGGAAGAGACTTGAGGCAGATGTTATTCCTCAATCTAGTCGACAGGGAATGTTCACCAAGTCATCTCTGTGAGTCGCCGAGTAAATAGTCGATTCCCATTGTTGGGTCGTCTTCGGCGATAGGGTCGGCTGATCCTTCCTTTCGTGTCGGCATGAAAGAATATTGACTTAATGAGTCGGCGGGGTCGAGACATTTGTTGGGCTTGGGCCACTAAATTGATTGGGGCCTTGATTGCTGAAATGCACTCATCAGTGCTTTGCTTATTATATTTATAGCGAATGAGAACACCACAATAGTTAGCTGGTTTTGCTTGGAGTCGGCTTGAACTGGGTCTGAGTGAAATAATATAAGTTTTCTTCCCTTGTCAATCCGCTTGAGAAACTAAAGAGCTCCTGCTATCTGTCGTGGTTGATGTCATCGGGTACCCCTATATCTGCCATGGCTCCATTCTTATTGGCTGATATTACTCAGGGAGTTGAACCACCATTCTAGGAATCGAAGCATCATGGAGCAAATGGGGGGAGTTTCGATTTTCGAGTGCCCAGACGTGGGGTAATAAAGAGGCAGCGCTTTGTGTTTTGAATAAAACGGTTGGGATTCCAAGGCAGATCTCATACGTTTATTTTGAAACACGAAGCGCCTTCAAATGAGCCCACGTGGTTGTCCAGAATGCTATAAATAGCTTGCTAACATTGATAGACTCCCTTTACGAACTTTTGCTCTTGAAAAACTTATATTCTAAACCTTGAGTGGAAATTTTCTTTAATGACTTCTTAAGCTTCGACCGCTGGTCGTAAGAGGAAAAGCTTTCTCTTCTCAACCTCATCCGCTTAAGAGTCTGCATGGATGACCTGGTGGAACTTTATGAGCTTTATAATATCCCCATGTCTCTTACACTGGCAGCGCCCGAGAGGAGCGAGCCGGTGCATAGGCACGATGAGAATCGGGTGCCTGTATATCTAGCCCATTTGGAGCAAGGTTTACAGTTGCCTCTTCATCCTTTCATTAGGGAGTTACATGCTACTTTGGGCATTTCCTATTCCCAGTTTTACCTTGGTGTAGTGGGGGCTTTGGTGGCTTTTATAATAATTTGTCATCGTGTGGGAGTACAACCGAGCATGAGATTGCTCGGTCATTTGGTCAACATTAGGTCGACTGAAAAGGATCCACACTACTTTTACTACTACAGTGGTGATTTCCAGCTTGTCTCTGACTCTTCGCAGTCAAGCGAGGGCTGGAGAGAAAGGTACATGTGAGTCTATGATGCCAATCGCGCCTTTGCCTGCTCAACTTGGCCGGAGGCGAATAGGGACGCATTGAGGCCGGTTACCCTTAGCGATCGGGAGATGGGGGACTCGGAGAGGATCTGTTCTTATGCCGAGTCACAGGAGAGGACAATCTATTCGATGATGCATCTCTTCGAGCGGCGGACCTGTCCATGATCTTGTCTTCCACTGGCGATCGGGCGAGGGTGAGTCCTCTTGCTCTTCCGCTGAGGGAAAATCGCAAGAGGGGCACAGAGACCGAGGGGCCAAGCTTCGCTGCCAGACCCCAAAAGAAATTAAGGGAGACTCTTGGGGCTAAGGAAGTGTCCTACTTGATACCTCTTGTGACCAAAATTGCCTCCGAATTAAGGAGGAGGATAAGGGTTGAGAGGTGACGCCTAGTCAGACCAGTTGCGGGGCCTCAGCCAACGAGAACAAGTCTGTTGGTTACTCAACTTAACCACTTGGGAAATGTGGGGATGGTAGATGAGTCTTCTCCTAGCAGGGAGACAACGGCCCTGGCCGTCGAGGAGGATGTTGTCGGTCCCAGTTCTATGCCCCAGTCATCTCGCCATCCTGACAAGGAGTCAGTGGGGGTCGAGGACGTCAAAGCGCGAGCTAGAACTCCGCCAGACCATGAGGAGAATGGTGCTGACGAGAGGATTCTGGGGCATATGCCAAACGCTGATATTCATCAAGCCCTCCAAGCTTGCTTGGCTCGGTGGAGTTTGTTGGAGCAGGCTCTGTTCAATCAACTTGAGCATATGCACAACTCTTCCCTGGAATAGCAGGCAAAGCAGACCTAAGAAAGGTCAGCCAAGGAAGAAGTAGAAAAAAGGATCACTGCTTTAGAGGCTGAGTTGGCTCTTCTACAGGCAGAAGTTGAGTCCGAAAAACGTCGAAGGGCAATGACTGAGGTGGAGGTTTGATCAAGTCGTATGTCTCTCGAGAAATCAAGGAAGGACTTCGAGGAACAGCAATCAGAGATCCAAGCATCTGTGGCCCTTGTCAAGGACTTGAAGGACAAGCTCGCTCGTCTGGATTCTGAGCATTATAAAAAGAAGATAGTCGACAACTGACGTCATGACCTCTTAGGAAGGGTTGAAGTGGCTTTGGCATGTAAGACTGGAGTCGACTACTTAGCTTCGCTAGTGCCTCCTAGCTCTTATCCTTCTTCTGACTGCTTCTATCCTCCCCGCATCTCCTGCTACCTCAATCTCTTAAAAGATGTCAAGAGAAGTGGAGGCGGGATGGATTTAGCAGCGAGTGACGATGAGGATGAGCATGCTGCTAAGACCCCTGGGGAATCTTCTCTAGCTGTTGCCGCCAGGAGACCGCCAAGTCCTACTCCCGGATCCGGTCAGGAGCTTTAAAGACTTGTCTCTCTCTCTCTCTCTCTCTCTCTCTCTCTCTCTCTCTCTCTCTCTCTCTCTCTCTCTCTCTCTTTTAGAAGTTTGTAATGAAGTCCCCTCTTATTGAATGAAAATCAACTTTTATTTCCATTCCTGACTTTGCCTTCATTTTTTATATTCTCTTAGTTTTGTAACTTTGTTCTGATTGAGAACTAAAAATTATCTAGGGTGAGTCAGTTATGATGCGTCAACCCATACTTGGGGAATCAAGACAACTGGTTCACTTAGTGTTTTATGTTGGCTGGATATGTAGTTCTTTTATTGACAAAAACTTAGCAAAGATTTGCCTGAGTTTGTATGTAGAAAAACTATTAATCCGAGCCTTCAAAAAATCATACCTTAGGCTCATGTAAGACGACATGAGGATCTTTTTGGCAGAATGATAACCCTGAGGTTGGGTGCCTAAGTCTTACATGGTGCCTAGGTCTTCGATATGCTCGTATGGTCGAGAGGCGAATGTGGGAGTCGACTATAGGGTTGGTGCCTTAGGTTTATTCCTGAAAAGGTATTAAGGTCTTACGTAGGTGTCTAGGTCTTCAATATCCTCATATGGTCGAGAGGCAACTGTGGGAGTCGACATAGGGTTGTTGCCTTGGGTTTATTCCTGAAAAGGTACCAATGGCTTAAAAGGGGTGCATAGGTCTTACGTAGGTGCCTAGGTCTGCAATATCCCCATATGGTCGAGAGGCAACTGTGGAAGTCGACCATAGTGTTAGTGTCTTGGGTTTTTTTCCTAAAAAGGTACCAATGGCATAAAAGGGTGCCTAAGTCTTACATAGGTGCCTATGTCTTCAATATCCCTATAATGGTCGAGAGGCAACTGTGGGAGTTGACCATAGGGTTGTTGCCTTGGGTTTATTCCTGAAAAAGTACCAATGGCTTAAAATTCGACTAATAAGTCGAATGCCTAGAACTTATGGAAGTTGACTAGATCTTTGGCCCTAGTGAAGGCTTGATCCCTGCTTGAGTTTGGCACTTGGTAGCACGAGACAGGAGTTTGATTTATATTTGGTAAGATTTCATTAGTACTAAAATTTACACATTTATGGAAAGAATCCGCCATAAGCATATGACGCTCAGGGGCGTCCGATGCTTGAAATGCTCCATGTTTCTTAGCTAAAGTAGCTTCAGGGAAGGTGAAACTGTCAGTGATTATAGCCGTAGGTGATTCATTGTTGACTGGTGACAAGTCGAGAGTGCTTTTGCCATCTCATCAGCCAAGGTTTCTCTGAGATCACATCTTCTTTGAGGGTGGCCTCTGGATCATCCTGTGGATGGATCAGCTTTCCTTACGGAGATCATGCGGGTCACTTGCTTCAACCACAAAAGCTTAGGCAAATTTTGTGGTGAAATTCTGTTTTGAAGAAGATGCTTTAAGAAGCCGGAGGCGTTCTCCCCAACAAGTTGATCAGCCGGCAGACTTTAAGTTTTCCCGCAATCTCATCTCTGAGCGCAGACTTGATCAGCAAGAGGCGTTCTCCCTTCAAGAGACATCAGAGCCCGAGGCGCTTAGCGCAGACTTGATCACTGCTCCTGTTCTCATATGAGCTATTTCCAGTCGGAGCTTGAGTGATATTGGACCTGATCAGAACCCATGATCAGGATAAGGCTCTCTAGGTGATTCCACTCAAGGATTCTCTGTAGTCAGGGAGCCAGAGTTATTTTGTGAAGGCAATTAAAAGCCGGGGTTCCTTGTTCAAGAAAGACAACCACCCTTATAGTGTGTCTTCTTCTGGGGGGTCTTTGGGGGTGCTAATGGTCGCTCTACCATCTAGTAGATGGCGTATTTTAGCAAACACTTCCCAGAAAGTTGTAGAGGCCTTCGAGGATTACGCCTGCGTTGATTCCTCTTAGCCAAAACTAACCCCCTTTAGCTTGAATGATACAACTCCCGACTTCATTTAGCTTGGACGGTACAACTCCAGTATTGTTCTTCAGGGTGAGTGGAATCATACCCTTGTTCAGAACTTAGCATGTCTTCTCAAAAAAGGGAGGAGGGCACCATGATGGGCGCCAAACTATTGATGGCTAAGATCAATCAGTCAATCATATCCAGAAGCGGATAGGTGCGGATCCGGGGCGTGATCGGTTCCTCCTGAGTCTTCGCCGGGACGAGGTAGAGGAGATTGATGAAGGGGAATGTTAGGAACTGAGTTGGTTCTTAAGGTGGCAAAGTGTTGCTACAGAGGGTTTGTGTGATCCCCTCTGTGTATATGAAGAATATGTGTGTGTTATTTTTCTCTTTTGAGAGAGAGAGAGAGAGATCTAGAGCCGTCCTCCTGTGAGGTTTTGAGTCTACCTGTTGTTATGGTGTTCACTCATCCAAGATACATATATTTGTAAAATGATACAATGAGAGTCCTAGCAAAACAAACTCAACCATTTGGCTGACTCGCACAATTGTTTCTCGGCCTTAGGGGAAGAAAAATCCTAGGCAACTCTCAAGAGTTCTAGGCATTCGACTCCTCAGTCGAATTTCAAGCCCTTGACTCTTTATCAAGGTAAGCCCAAGGCACAACATATGGTTGAATCCTCCAGTGTAGCTCGACCATCATGACTAATTACAAGACCTTGGTACCTTATCAGGGATAAACCCAAAGCATAATCACAGAGGCCTCGACCCCCACCGACTCATCAAGCCGACTCTCTGGTGTCGACACCAAAGGCAATATTGGTCAGCACGAAAGATCCTGACCTCCTATACGAGTCGACATTTTTATATCGACTCGAGAGACAATTATCAGTTAAGACGAGATGACATTCCAACAAGTCGGACATGCCGACATTTCTGAGTCGACACGAAAGGCGGTATCGGTCGACCCTATCATTAATGACGACCCTACTTAGGGCACTCGACCACTCACTGGGCAATTCTCAGAAGCAACTGGAGGGACATCCCCTGCTACCAATTAAGTTAAGAATTTGGCCCCAACCCCAAGCCTCTATGCTAGAGCATATGCTAACATCTCCGTCCACCTCGGACAACCCTTATCTAGATTTTGAACTGATAGGTCTCCATGACTTGTCAGCTCAATCACTTCTCAGAAAATACGGATACACCCTCTCTCATGCCGAAGTGACTTCCCCTCCAGTCGCCAGCCGACACCTGTAGAGCAAAGAATGATTTAGTATGCCCACGTGCCTTCTGCCATGCTATCAATCACTTCCTGAACAATGCGAAGACACCATCTCCCGTCACGAAGTGACTACCCCTCCAGTCGCCAGTCGACGCGTGTAGAGAAAAAGATGACTCACCTTCCAACTCACTTGGTCACCACTATTTTGCATGGCCGAATAGACCAATCTGCCAGGGACTTCCTCTTTATATACAAATGTTATTCGCCATAGTGCGAAGGAGAGAGGTTCGCAATCTAAAACCCTCTAAAGCATAGATGGCACAAAAAGAAGAACACACAGTTCTTCATCCAGACAAAGGAGCTCACGTAGATCCTCTGGAAAGAGACAATGCCACCTTAAGAACCACATTAGTTCTTGACATTCCCCTTCCCCACTCGAGTTTCACTAACTTGACCGTCGAAGGAACCACAGGGGGACCGGTCCCCACCCTATTATGGTTTCTTCTTGTCTGTGCAGCATGGACATCAAGCCCTTATTCAAGAACCTGGCATAAAGACGAAGAAGGGAGCAGGCCCCCATCATCCTTCATCACCCCGCAACCATCTTCTTCTGGATTAATCTTGTCTGTATTAAATTGTTGATGTTGTGCGTCAACACCTGTATATATCGCCGTGATGGGGATAAATAGGTTACTTCTAACCAGGCATAGGGAGGCAGTGACGAAGTACGAGCTAAGAGCCGAGTCATCCCTCGCTTTACAAGTGTCGACTGATGACTGGATGGGAAGTCACTTCGGTACGGGAGAGGATGTCTCCATATTTTCCGGGAAGTGATTGAGAGCGTTGCAGAAGGCACGCTGGCAGGCTGAGTCATCCCTCGCTTTATAGGTGTCATCTGGCTATTGGAGGGAAAGTCACTTCGGTATGGGAGAGGGTGTCTCCATATTTTTTGGGAAGTGATTGAGAGCATGATAGAAGACACGCTGGCAGGCTGAGTCATCCCTCGCTTTACAGGTGTCGGCTGGCGATTGGAGAGGAAGTCACTTTGGTACGGAATAGGGTGTCTCCGCATTTTTCCGAGAGTGATTGAGAGCGTGGCAGAAGGCATGTAGACAGTTGACAAGTCATGAAGACTTTCAGGCTGCGATCAAGCTAAGGCTTGTCCGAGATGGACTGAGATGTTGATATGTGCTCAGGAGAAGAGACTTGAGGCGGATCTTATTCCTCAATCTAGTCGATAGGGAATGTTCATCAAGTCATCTCTGTGAGTCGCTGAGTAAATAGTCAAGTGCCCTTGGTGGGTCGTCTTCGATGATAGGGTCGGCTGATCCCGCCTTTCGTGTCGACATGAAAGAATGTTGACTTGATGAGTCGGCGGGGTTGAGGCCTCTGTTGGGCCTAGGTCACTAAGTTGATTGGGGCCTTGATTGCTGAAATGCACTCATCAGTGCTTTGATTATTATATTTCTAGTGAATGGGAACACCATAACACTAAGCAAATGGAGAATAATTATTAAATTATTTAATGTTTTTCAAGTTTTGCTTTGTAAAATTAACTAATGGGAGTGTTGATGTCAGTTATCAAATAGGGGGTTTATGTTAGAGTTATGAGAGTGTTTAGGGCCCTCAAACTCCTTCAGACGGCTGGTCCCATAGATCGCTATTCTTCCATGCACATGAAATACTCGTGAGAGGGCGGAGTTGGGTTCTCCAATTGTTACTCTGATGATCAAGTTAATATTTGAGATTGGCGGGGAGTATAAAATAAGCAAGACGGTAAATGCAGAGTTTCAGAGTTACCTCATCTCCCCCTACCTCGTGCAGTGCCACTTCCTTTTATAGCAGATTGGAAGGATAAAAAGTTAACTATGGCCGAGTCCGGCCAGACTACTGATTCAGCAGATACCTTCTAGGTGTCAGCCACAAAAAAGGTGAGTCATCTGGTCATTAAATAAGGGAATGACAGCAGGTGTTTGGAGTTGTCTGCGTCAGATGAGTCATAGAGGCTATGAGGGCTAGAGTAATGATGATTTTGTTAGAGAAGTTAATGCGAAAGCGATCGGCTGGCGAGGGGTTCGAGGTAACTGTCGCCTTTCTATTTGTTTGGTCAAGGGTCGGGAAGCACTGCCTTTTGATTCAACTACGCAAGTTGTTAGCCGACATAGTAGGCAGAGTGCAAGCTGTTTGTGAGGCCGATCGGGTGAGATGACCAATAAGTACCGTCTTTTGAGTCAGCTACGCAAGTTGTCGGTCCGTAGGGTCAGCAGCCGGCACAACTCGGGTTGTTAGTTTCTGGACGGATCTGATTAAGCACGGGGTGGACACATGTCGACTTTCTAGTAGAGATTAGCACTTGCCGATTTTCTAGACTATAACATGGAGAAATTAGACTTGATAGCTCTTTTGCCACGACTTTCTAAGTTATGCAGTATCTTTCAATTTTATTTCGTCATTTGAAAACTGGTGTGATATCTTGTGACGTTTAGAATTTTGGACTATCAGATTTGATTCTAATTTCAGTGTGAGAATCCACTTTTTAGGACGAGAATCTGATTTAGACATTGGAAATCTAATCTACGTCTGATACACTTTATCAGTAGTCTATTTTTTTTATTTTTAATTAAAAGTCATAAGCATACATTACAAAGATAGAGAAACTGCAAAGTAAGAAAGATACTTAAACAAATTAAGGACGGACGTGGACTTCATAAGAGGATAAATAATCCCATGAAATGCCAAATAACTTCTCCATAAATTGGCGACTATTAAGTAATTCTCGATCTTCCTCGGTCCAGACAAATCTTAACAATCCTACATTAGCTATTCACAATCTTCTGTCATGTCATTACACAATAAGCCGTTTTTTTAAATATAAATCCCTTAATCTTTAATATTTTTAACCAAGTCCTTTAAATCATTTAAATTGTTAGTAGGTCCCTCAATTCTAATAAATTACTTCAATAGTCCCTAAATTGCGTGCAATATTCGTCCAAGGCTAGTTTAGCACAAAGTCAAATGGTTGAAGCCAAGATCGCAGTATTTGTCTGCTAGATTAGTGCAAAACAAGCCCACGGAGGGTCCAGAGAATGCAGAAGTGCAGTTGTGGGTTGGGTTCAGTTAAGTCCCACATTTGCTATATGAGGAGTTTGATATGAGGGTTGTAAGGGATTTTGACACTTTCCAACTACAAATTAATTTTTCCAATCAAGAACATCAATAGCAAGATACAAGACTTTGTGAACGTAATAGAAATTTCAATGATTTGAGTACTTATTTCAAAATATTATAGCCCACATATTCATCTTAATTTGAAAGCTTTTCTCAATCCTTAAGAAAATTTTTACCATGTTCTTCGCTAAAAGTTCACTTAATAGTCGAACGTACAGTCAAGTCAAAGTGCACATGGTTTTCCCATCTAAATCAAGCTTAAGCTCATTTTGGCAAAAATTAAGAGGAGTTTGGTGATTTTCTTTATTTTTTATTTATTTTGAGACGGAGGAAGAGCACTTTGTGATGACATCAGATTCAGACTTTCCTTCTTTTTTTTTTTCTTTTCTTTTCTTTTGATCGCTCAAATACATACTTTCTAAACATTAGATAAATCTATAAGCGATGGATCAGTATGGTTATAGATTTTGGGCCAGTTTTATGTAATAAATGAAAGATACATGCCCTTATTTCTTTAAAGATTATTTCAAGACATAACTGATTAATTATTTCGGTGATGATGATAACGATAGCAACAGAGACAACTATACTAGTTTTTTGAACTCTTCAGAAGCTGCCAACGACAAAAACAGCAATATATATGATCAGGCTAAATATCAGAAAAACTCCTCAACTTTGGACTGTTATCAAATGACCCCCATTAACTTTCAAAATGATCTCCCAAACTTCCTTCCCTCCATCCTCCCCCCCCCCCCCCACCCCAAAACTATATAAATTAAACTTTGAAATTTTATCAGAAAACCTTTATAAAACATTCATCCAAAAGTAAAGGGGATTTTATTATAACCCCAAACTTAATTAGAAGGAGAATTTCTGATATTTTAAAAGTTAGGAAGGGTTATCTGATAATTGTTCAAAGTCAAGAAGGGTTTTCTTACACTCAAAAATATGACCACTATTAAATATTTGTATAGAAAGATGCAGAAAAATAATTTCATTATCCTGGCTATTGTAAATAAATACAGGTTGAACTCTGCTGCGCCTTTGACGCCGTCGTCCATGATGGTGGCTTGAGAAAGACAACTCTCAAGACTTACAAAGGTCTAAAGACTCTAAATCATGTTCTATTCAACAAGTACAAATCTTCTATTGTTGTTTTTTCTATCAGTTTCAGCACGAGAAAGTTCTAACATTAATTATTTTGTCATTAATGTTCATTCAAAGGATCTAATTAGGAGTAGTTGAGACGTAGGAGATGGCTGCTCTATTAATTTATAAGTACTCACTTTTAAATGATGATAAGATTAAAATATCCATCTATATTATTAGGGGCTGTTTGTTTGCCTAAAAAAAAAGAGGGAAATCAAAGAAATAGAAAACTATTTCTAAGAAAAATTATTTTGGGAATGTTTGGTTGGCTAAAAAAAGAAGGAAATCAAAGAAATGGAGATGAGATGATGTTAGTTGTCACCTTATTATAGGATGATTGTGAGTTATTTTTTAAGAAAACTTGTTTTGATGTTGTTTGGCTGACGAAAAAAAATAAGAAAATGAATTATAAGAAACTTATTTCTTTTAATAGGTTATTTTTTTTTGTTTGGTTCATTCTTAAAATAAGAAAATAGATGAGATGAGTTGAGTTGTCATTATATTATTGGATGATGTGACCCACACTTTAGGAAATCGTTTTCCTAGCTTTTTGGGAGGAAATGTTAGGGGCTGTTTGGTTGTATGTTTTTACCATGTAAAATGATGGAAAGTGTAAAAAAGTGGGTGCTAATGTTAGCTTTCATCACTTTACATTGTTTGTTTAAATTCTCTTTTACATGAAAAGCTTACACCTTTTGATGAGGTGTCACCGAAAGCAAAATCACCAAAATTAGGAGTGATTTTGTTAGAAAGCTTACACAATGTCATAAATGTGTCCAAAAAAATAATAAAAAAGTCAAAACTTGTAGAAAGTGGTGAGGTGGATAACCACTTTCCATTTTGTGTCATAAATACTCTAGTTTACATTATACTATCCAAACAATGTAATACTATTATTTTAGGATTCACAAAGATTCCTAACCAAACAATGTAAACACTCGAATGAAAAGTGGTGAGGTGGATAAGCACTTTCTATTTTGTATTATAAATACTCTAGTTTCCTAAAGGCATCCAAACATCCCCTTAATTAGATGAGATGGGTTGTCATCATCTTATTGGATGATGTGAATGATTTGAAATGATGAGATGAGATGAGTTGAGTGATGTTGTGGATGAAAATAATATTTTATTAGATGTGGTTTTGATAAGTTGTTGGATGAAAATAATATTTTATTTGATGTGGTGGATGAGTTGTTGGATAAAAATAATATTTTATTAGATATTGTGGATGAGTTGTTGGATGAAAATAATATTTTATTGGATGTTGTGGGTGAGTTTTATGGATGGAAATGGATGAAATTGTACCTTTTGAGATTTCTACCTTTTCATTTTTATTTCTTGGTTTTTAGGAAATCAACCAAACAGACCCTTAATGTACCATACATTAAGAGAAGCTCCCCTTTTAACTTCTGTGAGCCACAATATTAAAATACCCAAAACACCCTTACACTTAAAATTTTAAGGAAATGCTCATACCCTTGGAAAAAAATAAAAAATAAAAAACCTATAGATATACCCCTGCACTTGGAAAAATAATTTGAAAATGCCCTCACACAAAATCTAATAAAGCATTTATTTCCTTGACAATTTGAGAACAACACTCACGGACCTTTTATGTCATCCACACATCATCGTGTGCGCCCAAATACTAATACTAGTGTTTATTTAAGAATATTTTTTAGCTAGTCAAAATGTCTAACATTTCATGATATCCTTCTCGTGATTTACCAATCTTATTTATTTATTGAAAACATGTTTGTTAATTTTGATAACAAATAAGGATTGTTAAAGAAAATATAGCATTGAGCTCCAAAGACTTGACAAGGTTATTGTGGCAGACATTGGGATACTCTCTAATAAAAATATGTTCACTAGAGATTGCATTAAATAAAAATAAGATCTAGCCATTCGTTACGTGTAGACTGTAAAAATAATTTTAAACTTATGTTTTTAAATAAAACCAGTCTTTTTCGTTAATTCCACATTTTCATTCTTTGGAGTAACACTCATTTCTCTATCTAATGTTTGACGGGTAAATTACCACATGGTAACTGAGTTTCCACACGCGCACTAGAGCTTTGTGACTTTGTCCCAAGAATTGGGATCCTGCTTGCAATTTTAATAAATTAAGCTGATTTTTCCATGATTCTTTCTTGCACGCAACAAAATGATGAACACGGAACCACATGTTGCGAAATTAAAACTTTATCCTAACAATAATGCTAACGCTTAAGATTTACTCCTCTTAATCTTTTCGCAATCCTGTCAAAAGCTTGGACTATATGTAGTCCAGACGTAACTTGGATTTATGGAAAGATGTGTATATATATATGAAAGAAAAAAAATGGTGGAAATTAGCAATACAATGATTTCAGGTTAGTTGATGATATCGTTGTCTCCATTAACTCTCTCTTTTCTTAATAATCTTTCAATAATCAAATTTGATTGTGCAATCTTGATTCCATGTATGTTTCACATTTTTTATAAATCAAGTTCATAATAGATTTTAGAACTAATGGCTTGTTTGGATGGAGGGTAGAGAAGGGAAGGGGAAGGGAATTTTTGGTTTACTTTTATTTGGGAGTTCCATTTAGAAGGGTAGAGGAGGGGAATAAGGAGGGAAATTGAACTAAAATCTTACCAAACACCATAAAAGTACTAAAAAGGGCAGGAATTTTTTTAATTTATTAAGCCTGTTGTAGCTATTTTATCTCATGTGATTTTCACATGCTACTTTTGGGAGACTTTAAGGGAGCTGATATATTTATAAATTTTGGGTGTTGTTTCAAAATGGAAAGTAGGCCAAACTTCAAGTGTTTTTTCTTTTTTTTTTCTGGATGAAATTTACCATAAACTAATGTTGAAAATATTATGAAAAGGGATCCTATATCGTTATACACAAGAGGATTATAGTGTACATGTAGTACACGGACGCATAACATGATGTGATGTGCATCAATCCCATGAACTTGATTCGACGTTTGAATCAAGTCTAGCAGCAATGAGGAAAGCGAAGGATCATAATTAAGCGATGTGTGTCGCTTACGTCTCGACCAGGGTGAAGATGTCAAACGTTCTAGCCTCAGTAGAATTTTATGCAAAATTTCGCTGTCGGCCAAAATCAAAGTGTTGAAAAGGAGTCATGCTGTCGTGTTTGTTCATTGGGTAATCGCCCCCCCTCGCTAATTAAATAGGAAGAAGAATAATTCAATTCTTCTTTATCCACAGAGATTGTCCTCATGCAGAAGAATGCACGAGTGAGTCTATGACATGAAAACAGAGGTTTAATGCCTAAGTCTATCTAAATTTAAAACTAGATTTAATTGCTACTTGAGGGCTAAGTCCTTCATAATTTCACGTTAAAATACAGTATAACATAACCCTGAGAGGAAAAAAAAACATCTGAGAAATAAAAGTAATATTTTATTTAACTGAAATGTCAAAGGTAGGAAGGATCTGAGTAATAAAAGTAATATTTTATTTAACTGAAATGTCAAACGTAGGAAGCCTATAGTCGCTTGTATCGTTGCGTAATTAACTTCTAGAGTAACTCTTGTTGAGGCGATTAATATATGAGCATAGTCCCACATCGGATAAGATAAGAAAGAGTGATAAGTTTAAATAGAAGTTTGGGTCAATACCTAATAGCTATAGTTTTTTAGTTAAAATTGATTCCTAACTTCATTTTAAGGCCCATTAACTCTAGTTTAAAAAAAACATAGATGATCTTCGATGTGAAGCCCGAAGGTGTAGTTCAACCATGAGTGAAGTGGTGAAAGTTCCTACGGATGTTTGATAGCTATGTGCTGAATGCATTGTCTGGTTATACCACAAGTGGAGTGGGTCAAAAGTTTGTGAATTGGTTAGCCCACGAGTGAAGTGGTGCAAAAACTTAGTGAATTCCGTGGAAGATTGAATTATAGTTGAATTGAAATATACTCACAAATTAAGGGAGAGTTGTTGAGTTGATTAATATGCGAGTATAGTCCCACATCGGATAAAATAAGAAAGAGTGATGAGTTTTACATTGGATAAAATAAGAAAGAGTGATGAGTTTTTTAAATAAGAGTTTGGGTCAATACCTGATAATTATAGTTTTTAGGTTAAAATTGATTCTTAACTTCTATTTAAGGCCCATCAACTCTAGATTGGACCCGATTTCTCCCATTTACTTGTAAATGTTCTCCTCTTTCACTTACAACAGTAGCACCCTTTAATGAGAAGAGAACATTTGACATTGTTGTAGCAAAATTCTAGAAGCTAGCTCGATTGATATATTTACTTTGACCTGGAACTTTGACTTCATTGCCTTTGGGGCGAACTAAATATGGGCCACCTGGCCCAGGTAATAATTAGCCATGAGAAAAGTCCACTCGATATTGTAATTAGATGGCTTACTATAATCCAAGTATTACCTTTCTATAATAATTGTATAATAACAAGCCCAACCCCTTGCATCGCTTCCGAGATTGCTAAGTTAACCAAGCACATTAAACCCCCGTTAAAGCTTTTATCAGAAACTATTTCAATGGCTTCACACTGAAGAGCAATATTGAAATATCTGAACATGTGATAACCTGCAAACAAGCCTTTGGAAAAGCGAGATAAATGAAGAAAACCAAATTCACAAAGTCTGATGCCAAATTTGAAAAGAAATGGATTCTGAGAACTTCTTCTTTGCACACTTAGAGGAATATATCGGTCATTTATATTATCCGGAGCTTTTGACGGCCAAGAAAATAACAGGGGATGGAATTAATAAAGTGGAATTTCAACAAGATTTTACAAGTTCAGGTTCAAATCACACTACAAATATTAATAAAATGGTATCAGCCCCTGCTTGCCTTCCTAAACTCTTTAATTTGTACTTTCATACCCCCAAAACTAATTTTTGCCTCACCATACCCCCCCCCCCCGCCCCCCCCCCCCTAACTATTTAAATCCGTCTTCTTTTGACCCCCCTTAACTATTTTTAGTCCCTCATTCCCGCATTAAATCCGTCCCTTTTACCCCCTTAACTATTTTTTAGTCTCTCATTCCCGCACTTTTGGTACCAAGTTACCACTTCTCCTTTAGTAATTTATGGATATTTTAAATGGATGAAGCGATAATTCAAGGGGGTAAGGTGCGACTAAAAGAATAGTTTAGTGAGTAACGTGACACTTAAAAATAGTTCAGGGGGATAAATAGGAATAAATTAGCTAGTCCAGAAGGTAAGACGAGACTAAAATGAGTTCATGAGGTATAAAGGAACAAAATAAATGAGACTATTGAGGTCAGGAGGTCTGAGGGAACAAAACAAATAGTTCATGGGAGCAAGTAGCGGCCGAAGCCTATTAGAATAGATAAGCCCAAATATCCAACAGCGTATCCTCCCAACCTCACTTGATCTTTGCGTCTCTCAACTATCTGAACATACGCAAATTTTAATGCATTTGGTTTTTACTTAATTGCGCGTTAAACATACCTAAGTTGCCCCACATTTTCAATAGCAAACCACAACCTGCATCATATTTAATTTGCACGAGCGTGCAACACACATTATTTCAACTTCACGATTGTTCCAAGCAAAACAACATTTGCTCAAGCAAACTTTACATTTTCATCAATACAAAATCCGCAAGAGTGACTCGCTCTTCACATGTCAAACGACAATCCCTGTGTGAATCGATCAGATACACTTACTAAACATAATTGAATGGTAACATCATCTCTATCAATCATCAAATATTTTACTGATAATAAAATAAAGTCCATAGAGCTCTCTTCTAACAAATGTCACACACTGACACTATATAGCAAAGCCCAATGTAGGAAAATGAATAATTTTATAATTTACATCACGGTTATGAGTTACCACCATGCTGATGGTCTTCAACTTGAGGATTAACGACAGAGATATCTAAGCTGTTTCCCTCAGTTTCAGGGGAGATCTCTCTCACATCAGCTATCCTTGCTTCGTTTGACTGGAAATCATTCCACTCAGTCTCACCTATAGAACGAATCTCGACTCCATCGACTGCTAACTGAACTTCGTTGTCCCCTGAATCTGGAACCATATTTGAATCACTTAAACAAGCCTTATCCACATCGTCTTCAGATGAGTCCACATGCTTTGTGTCGGAAATGCCTGAACATGACTCTGTTCTCTCTTCGAAAACCTGCTTTGTACTGCTTTGTTGTCTGCAGAGAATGGAATAGAATTTATGTTCATATCACTAAAACCTGGTATATAAAAATAAAAATGCGCCCAAGTAACTAAAAATCTTTCCAAGGTTCTCAACTGTCACGGCCTCTGCAAATATAATTTTTTTTATTTTTTTATTTTTATTTTATTTTTTGGCAGCTTCAGAAATAAGGATTTCGATTTGTAAAATTGAATATTTAGTTATGGTTCCAAGACACTGTACCTTTGAACTCATTGTTTCAGATTAGTTACATGCTCCACAGCCTCTTGACCACCTATTAATAATCTATGCTCAGTAACTGCAAGTTTGGAAGTATCATCTTATCCATATTATGAACAGAGAGCATACATTGCAGCCAACAACAAGGTTAATTCATTTTATTTTTATTGATTCTTTGTGTATGATTCACTTTAAGTCTTGTGTGCATCTATGGGCCTTTTGCATAGTGACAGAATCATGCTGACTGACTTCTGGATCGGTATTATACGTATAATAACCCATTCATATATTACGTTTGCCAACATAGTTCACAAGTTCCAATAAATTCAAAGTTTAGAAAGGTTAAGGTATGTATACAAAATGGGTTAATTACTATGAAACCCCTTCAAGTTTGACCAATTATTATGAAAGCCCCTAATGTAATTTTTTTTCATTACAATACCCCCTCCTATCAAATAAACGATCAAAACTCATTATTTTTCTATCTTTTTCTCTAAAATATCCCTCAATAGTGTTGCTTTTCTTCCTCAAAACTATTACAATACCTTTTTTCCCCTCTCTTCACACCAAACCCAAATACCCATGACTATTGCAAAGAGGTCATTAGTAGAAGATCAAGATAATCTCTTCAATGCCTTTGTTTTCGCCCTTTATTTGGAATTGCGCCCTTTATTTGGAATTACTTTCAGTTTCTAATATGTGTTTGTCTTTGACAGAGAGGAGAAATATACTAAGAGGAAGAAGAAATGGGTAGATTGGAATATCAATAGGTTGTAATCTATGTTACACGGATACGGGCGTGACACGGACATGGGTGCGGATACAGGACACATCAAAATTGTTAAAAGTCAGGATACGTGGACATAGCTGTATACATAGACATTAAAATTAATAATCTATATGAGACCGGCATTGTTTTTTATGCACATGTTATAGAACTAAAATCCTTATACTATTTTTATATTTCTTTTATCGAATAGATTATAAATTGAAAAACTGGTTGCTATTGAACTTGATACCCAAACGAACCTTTAAAATCATACTTATGCACATGCTGGTTGCTATTTAAAAACTAGTTGCTATTGAAAAACTGGTTGTTTTTTATGCACATGCTTTAGTTCAAAATACTTGTGATACACTTCTTCAATGTATATCGTACACTTCACCTCAAGGTTTGCTACTCATTGAACTCGGGGCACATTCATTTTAGCGCATACCTAGTTCATAAGTATGATTTTTTTTCTTTTAAAAAAAATCATACTTATGAACTAGGTATGCGCTAAAATGAATGTGCCCCGAGTTCAACGAGTAGCAAAACTTGAGGTGAAGTGTACGATATACATTGAAGAAGTGTATCACAAGTATCTTGAACTAAAGCACGTGTTATATAATTGAGTATACTAAAACATGTGTTATATAATTGAGTACACGTCTGAAAATGTATGTATATATTCAAGAAGTATCCAAGAAGTGTCAGACACGGACGCGGATACAGTCATGGATACGGGAGCCTAGATGAAGTGTCTGTGTAACCTAGGCTTTAACGTTTTTTCTAACTGCAGGGTGTTTTGTAATAAAAAGATAACATTAGGGGGCTTTATAATAAGCGACCACATTTCAGGAGCGTTCATAATAATTACCCTACAATATATAGATGACTAAAGTTATCCTTGTGATGATAGCTTGTTTACGCTCTAACTTTGTAATTTCTTTCTAATAAAGGCAAGCTGCTCCGAGTTCAGTATTCAGTGAAAGAATAATCAATGCAAGTGGGAAGAAAGAGATTAAAACTGAAACCTTTGAACTTGTGATTGCAAAATGTTCACAACTGCCATGAGATCTTCCTTTTCTTTTGTAGCAGCACGTACTTTTTCTGCAGCATCTTTTGCACGAGTCTCAGCGTCTGCCTCTGAAACTCTTGCCCTTTCTTCAGCTCTAAGAACAGCTGCTTCCAGTATCACAGCACGTTCTCTAGCTTTGGCAAGCTCAGAACGCCACATGTGTGCCTCCTGGAGGGCAGAATCTCTCTGCTTTAACAGAGCCTCCTTTTCGTTGCTTAGCGCAAGCACATTTGCTTCTGCTTCCTTCAACTGTAAAAATGATAATAGAAAAGGAAAGGTAAAAATATCTTGAATAAAGGTGTCATTTACAAAATATCCAGGCTAGAAGTGAAGTAGAAGTATAACAAGATAAAAAATAATTTGAATTATAACAAGAGTTTGACTAGGATCTTTCATATTGTCTTTGAGTTTGGATGTTATCAAGTAGTCACATTGTGAACCTCAAATGAAAGTTCTACGCAATTAAACATGATAAATCATTCATAGTGCTTAAAAATAAAGTCATACATTTTTGTGGTTTCATAATTAATACATCGACTGACTTTAAGCTTGAAAGTTCAAATGGCAAGTTGCTCAGTTTACCAGCTAAAATATTCTAAACAATTAAATTTTGGTGTACAAGGGTTCCAAAGTATTTGAATCAATATTACTTGATTGGATTGCCAATTTAAAAACTCAGAATAGGTTCAAGATCTGCATACATCAAGATCTGCATGCATCCGACAAAGCATGCATCTAACAATGCCAAGGAGAACTTTGATTATGCACGCAGTTAACAATGCCATACCTCATTTTTATTCAAAATATTCTTGTGATGATTTTCTTTTTCTACATTGGTCCACATAGATCTTTCAACAGAAGGAAATATTCAAAATGGTTCAAGATCTGCAAACATTTTTGTAATATTTGTGGAGGAAGTTGGACCTGGAAAAAACTTGCAAAAACAATGGAAAAAGACTGGATAAGGTCATGAATTGATATTTAGATTACTTAATGGATTTGCTTCAAGAAAGTAGAACAATATGACCTTGTGAAGGAAGTTGGACCTACAAATAACTAGCAAAAACAATGGACAAAGAATGGATAAGGTCATGAATTGATATTTAAATTAGTTAATGAATTTGCTTCAAGAAAGTAGGAACTGTAAGCATTCTCTCCCCTTCACAAATCCCTCTCGGCATTTTAATGTAATGACAAGACCATTTGAGCTTACAGTTCCATGTTTACAGACTCAGTAACGACCCTGTAGGAGATAGAAGAACTAGCACCTTGAGCTGGGACGACTCCAAGTGCTTCCCCATCTCCATGGTTAACCTTTCAATTTCTACACATGCAAATCTTCTCTCTTCATCCATTGTAAGAGCTGCAGATGCAGCAGACTCAGCAGCTTCAGCAGTTTCTGTCAATTTTTCTGCTATCTCCTTTATGGTGGAATCCCTTGCTCGGAGTTCCTTTGCCAACTGTTGTAATTCTTCATCTTTTACTCTAAGAGTCTCCTACAGAATACAAATCAAATCCAAGAAAAGAAGGCACATGTAAATAACTACTAAAGATGTAGCTTGCTCTTAGCCTATGATAACGACACAAGATAATGATTCGCAGAATGTGTCATGGGATCTTAATAGTTACTTACAGACTACAATAAGCGGTCTTAAGTGGATCTTTAAATGAGTAAATAGCTACCCAACAAAATTTCCAATTCAAACATTAGTTTTCAGAAGCAATGTTATAATCTAATTTAAAACGATACGATACTAGTACATAAGTCAATGAATAACACAGTAACACACCATGTATCAGACCAAGAAGGACAGGTATGATGTTAATATCTTGCAGTCCCACAAAAGAGAGTTCTAAATTAACTTTTATAAGAGTTAAGGATTGATTTTTAATGACAACAGATAGTAATAGGAAATGAGCTGGGACAAATCACAGTAAGAGCATCATAGGAACTGAGTATGAAGCTCTTAGCACCAGCCACGGGATACAACCAACTAATCACTTTAGTAGAAGGAAAACACCTTAGCTCTAATGGGACATGGCCCTTCAATCACACACCTTCACATCTTTCCAAGACTTTGCTGTCAAGGTTAGAACCTAAAAGAAACCAGGTGGCACATAACCCTTGTCCATGAAGTTTACGACTCATGAGACATGCAGATGAAATATTGAGGTTGAATGTTCTGCTATCCACCGAATTGTATATGTCCTCCACCCCTCCCACCCCAGTTGCCGGATATGTTATGAAACAACAGGAACTACATGAGACTGCTAACTAAAGCAAAAAGGGATCTACTTGCACTTGCTCTTAGGCCATAGCAAGCATCAACTTTTGACTTACCAAACACCAGTAGCCCACCAGTAAAAGATATATAGGCTACACCTACAAATTTACCCCAACTGACCTGAACTTGTCAGTAATTCCTTGCTGTTCATTCTATTCAGATCCATGTCCACTCTCAACATGCCTCTTCCAAATCTTTTCTCACTTGTATTTGTTATCCTAAATTTATAGTCGTATTATATTCTCTCTTAAGACGGTTTATCTTAGTCCATTTTAGGCCTCTCCAATCTTTTGAACTAGCTCTTATCTTCTAGGTAGTCCACCTGCATTTCATCTGCAACTTGCCCAAATATACACTTTTTTTGCAAGCCATTTGATGTATGAAAACTAAACTACAGTCTTTCTTATTTTTTAATGCTCAACTCTTTATTCAGACTGATAAACAATCCAACAGTTCATCCACTATTGGAACAGACAAAATACAGTCTTGACTTTGGTGCATGTGATATGCTGAAAGGGCTAGTGTCAAGTATCACCTAATTGATTAACCACTTTCATGGAGAACTGTGCATATAATTTATTTTCACCACTTGAGTTCATCGTGGCTTGTCATAGTATAAAACACAGGCAAAAAACTTGTAATGAAAAAAAAAGACTATATTAAGAACTATGGTGGCTAGTTAATATCAGCATTAGTTGAAATGTGTTTAGAATCACATTCTCATACCAGAAGTGACAAAAATCCACACGTCCAACAAATCAGAGTAATGGGCACTATATCAATCTGAAACTGGAACTTAATCATCATATACCATAATTATTGTCAGATCAAATAAGGTCAATCTGCCAGGCATAAATTCTGGTTAATGGTCCATTTAAAAAAAAAATGACACATACTCATCATTGTATACTGGCATACCTTCATTATTGTCAGGTCATCTGGTTGACCCTCATTTGCCTTGTTTGACACTAGGCCAAGAGCTGCCCTCATAGATATCTTCATTGCTGCTTCAATTTCTTTTGAGGCTTCAGCTGCAGTAGAGTTGGCAGCAGCAACAACAGTGGCAACTGTTCCCAGCTTTGCAGAACCATTGCCACTTAATGAATTAACAGCCTCTTTATGAGCCCGCAACACTAATTGGCTTGCCCTGAATAGGAAGCAACACAACTAGAACTGAGGAACAATGGTCGCTTACTATGTACTTACTACGAAACAAATCTGATTGTTAAATGATGCCAATTTAATTTTAGAGCAAAATTGCATATATAATCTAAAATATGAATAATATTAAAAAAGGAGGGGAAAAAGTTTTACGAGCACCCCTTTAATAGCATCACTTGCAGCCCTCTGACATGTAATTAGCAGATGGGCTTACTGCAAGAAGAGTTTCACCAGCTAATTAATGATTTCAAGGGTTAGTAGTACTTGGACTACCATAGCCATGGGGATTTTTATGCAATTTTGCAGTAATTTAATAACAGAATTCAGAAACACATCGTTTAACTTAAAAGACTTGTTACCGTGGAGTGTGGTTTAATTTGAGAATTGTTAAATGAAAGTATATCAGGACTAACTTAGTAGAGAATCATCATCTAAGCATTGAGAACAATTAATCAACCAACAAACCCTGGCTAACCTGACCTAGAATCATCAATATGAATCCTACAGCCATAACACAAGTACAAGACTGAATCATCATCCTGTACAACTTCTGAAATCTCCACAATGTTGCAACCAAAGGCACTTTGATATATCACTTTTTTTTTGTTGGATAACCCAGCCCAGAATTGATCCCAAGACAGCGGTGGGTTGATATATCACAATTTAACTGCATAGAAGGACAACTACTTGTTTTTTAGATCCTTCTTGCACATGGCTAATACATTTGTAAGCATGAGACATATATGGACATGTGTATCATGTCCTCATTGTCTTGGTGTATGGGATACATCAATATTTAGATGGCGAACATAGTACAGGTTTAAGGTATCAAAGATAACTTCTTAGCATTCTTCGACCATGAAGATTCATAAACGAAAAAAGGTCTACTAATTTTATGCATAAGCGAAGCATATACCACCTTCTAGAACTATGCCCAAATATTCAAGACCTTTTATTTGGACCACTAAGTTATAAGTAACTGAAAACATATACTCTTACAGCTTTAAAGGTTGCAGATTCCATAAATGAATTTAGAATCACCGTACAGATGAAGTACCAACTCAAATGTGACTAATGCTGGATTAATTTTACTTCACACCATTGCTAACTAAGTATGACTAGACACCACCGTATGAGCTTCTTGAGGACTGATGAGTGTTGTCATGTTTGAGTTGTACTAAAACATTTTTGGTTTATAATAAAAACAACAAGAAATAGAATTTGATAAAAAAGATATGTATCTGAATTATCCAAATGAACTACATAATACTTGGCATATGGCTAGCTATTCACAGATCTTTCATGAATATGTTTCTTAATAACCAGCTGATAAAGTAATAAAGGGTAACAGGCAGCTGAATTTAAACAATGCACGTCCTATGATATAGCAAAAAGTCATGTTCCATAAGCTTACTGCAAAGTAGATACCCAAGCTCTTGCAGCACCAGGAGTCTCCGCACAGAGGAAGTAATCTTTTTTCTGTGGAGTCCCGATATCTAGGGATAAAGTTAAGAAATGAAAGATCAGATAAGATACCTGAAAGCTGAAAGAGTTGATAACCAGGCAGGTCGAAAGGTTTAAGTAAAAATTTGGCAGTTAATATTAGATGTTGTCACACATTTACAAGGATACAAAAGCAGCAGCTGTCATATTTAGGCAGTCCACTGCAAGACAGAAATAAAATTATAAATATAAATAACAAATAATTTTGCAAGCGCCTCAGCCCACGAGTAAATATCTTTTGAAGCATGATTATATTGATGGAAATCTTACTGGAAGTTCACTGGAGACAGAGTAATCGTGCTGGTCGCATCAAATATAATTGTTCCTTTCACAGCCGTGTCATTTCGCCGAAACCTAAGCCAAGGGGGGAAAACCATGTCTAATAATACTAAATAAGGAACTTGAACAACATGTTATCTAAATCTAAGACGCATACTTGTATTCCATTTTTCCAGTGGTTGGGTCTAGGATCACCCATCGCTCATTCCACTTCCTCAACTGTATAATCGAAGGTCAGAAAGAAAAGAAAGAGAAATTCAACAACTCGTGATAAGTTTTAGAAAAAATGATTCACTTGGAATTAGCACTTCCTCATCATAGTGAAATTATAACATCGTAGCAAGAACCGCTAAACAGAAAAATTGAAGCACTATCTCAATTAACTCATTACCATGATGATGATGATGATGATGATGATAAATCAAACATTGAACTAAGGATGCAGAGCCCTTTAGTAGGTTCTTAGATAAACACGCATCCTTAAGGATTCACTGCAACGTCTATAATTCCATTAAATAAGTTCAATTCACTTCATAGTCAAGATCTCAAACGTATTGACCCACGATAATTCTTCAACTCACAATAAATCAAGCCAAAATGATAATTTTTTAAGAGTTTTTTATTCAACAGTTACTAAATCTAAACAATCAAAGCCCTAAAAATCTCACCGTCTCGGATCGTTTAAGAAGCGGGCCTTGCAGCAGATTCCTACCCGAACCCGAAGACAGCTGCCGCTTGATCTTCTCCAAGCTGCTCTCAGTTTCCCCCGCTCTCTGAAATCCCACAACAAGGTCCACTCAATTGGCAACACAATCAAATCAATTTGCGCAAGAAAAAAAAAACCTAGCTAATACAAAATTAAGCAGTCATGTGATCGTGAGGGGAAGAGAACTGACCGGAGAATTTCCATTAGAGGCCATGATCGAGGATCGAGAAGAAGATGGAGGTAATAATTAGGGTTTTTGGTGGACTTGTTGTCATAAGACAAGGGGGTTAGCTCGAGGCCGTCAGGTTTGGTACTAGTGGGACTTCCTGGTGGGGGTGGCGATTGCAAGAAAACGTATTGGGGTAAATTACTGCGAAGCCCTGCATTCTCACGCACTTGTTTTTAGAACCTTGTTCTGTAAGAGATTTGTTAAGGGCACTTCTGCGAAATTGCTGGGAGGAGCCCAGTAAGAAAGTCTTGCTGTTCTGAGGTTTGGGCCAAAAGCGTACACAGGTAATCCTCATTCTAGGCCCAACAGATGCCTCTTTTGTCTCATCTCATGACCCCAGCATAAAATTCATATAAGGTAGACGCTGCCTTGTTTATACGCGTCATTGCATGTTCGTCCTTTACATCATCTTTAATTTCAACATAATCCCTCAAGTCTTAGTATTTACTTATCAATACCTCAAATCTTTAATCTTCTTGCATATTCATCCCTTTTGTTGGGTGATGTTATTTATGAGAGTGACCTTTTTGTTAACTCTAATGGAATTAGACGATTTTCCTGTTATACCACCACTCATAATTAACCCTGGCATCTAAAAACATTTCCAACCCATTTTATAATTAGTATGTACTCACAACTCGCTCCAACTAAAACCCAACCCCATCAATTTGTTCTTCTACAATAGTCAGGAGATTCTCATCCCCATTCCAGAGCTTTTTCTAACGGTCATAATCTAAATTAGAGTTAGAGAAAACCCTATGTAAAAAACTCATGGGCACTTGGGTAATTTTGGATGTGGGGTTAAGCCGTTAAGACTTAACCCCACTAGGATTAGAGAATTTAACAGAATTCCTAATAGAGGGATGAGATTGCAATGTAAATGAAGATTTAAGGGACTAACAAGCAAATATTGAGATTTGAGGGACTTGTTACCAATAAAGATTGATGGAATGTAAGGGACTAATATGTAATTTCCCGCTGCTCATAATATCAGGCTATATAATCGGTGATTAAACAGTTCCGTAGGTCCACGGAAGTGTATCCCGATTCTATAAAAATCCAGTCTAAACTTTTTCGAGTAAGGGCCTGTTTGTTTCGCAAAAAATTTAGAAAGTGGGGGAAAGAAAATAAATTATTGGGGGAAACTGGAGAAAGTGAAGGAAAGTGAGTTAAAGAAAGTAGAGAAAAATAAAAAAGTGAAGGAATGTGGGTTTTAGATTCGGGGGGAAACGAAACAAACAGACCCTAAAAGAATTCTTCCCGCTTCTTAAGGGCTTGCTTAGATTGAGGGGAATGAGGTGAAGGGAAGTTAGGGGAACCATTCACTTCCATTCATCTTATTTGGGAATACTTAGGAGGTGAAGTTAATTCACCCTAGTTCCCCTTGGTTCACCCCTAATAGTATAAAATTTGTTACCCCAAATTAGAATGTCACCAAGGGGAAGGGAACTCTCTTCCCTTCCCTTCTCTCAATTTCACTCAGCTTCCCTTCACCCCCTACAAATCCAAACATGCCCTAAAAGAACCCCTAAATTACAACTTCTTCTGACTGTTTCGATTTCTGGAAGCAAGATCAAGAACGCCAAGGTGGTAATTTTTTTCGATTTCTGCAAGCAAGATCAAGAACGCCAAGGTGGTAATTTTTTTTAAAATTTTATTCGATAAGAATTCGGAGCTAGGTCCTGTTACTTCTAGCGATAAATTGCACGTGAACTGTAACTACAAACCCTTACTCGTGGGTTATATGAGTAATTTCTTCGAAATTATCATTTAATTTTAGTAATTTTATTAATTTGAACTTGTAAATTTAATCAAATTTTTATGCTAATTCATATGCAAATTACTTGTGTAACAAGTTCTCTGAGAGACTTTGGAACAGAGAAATCTAGTAAAACTATGCTGTTGGCTAAAGGGCGCTCTGTTGAATTCCAGGTTGTTTTTTATGCTCAAAATGAAGGCGATTAGGGTTTTTTCTATTCTCCTCAGGAATTGATAGCATTGTTATAGTTTACCGTGTATATTTCTTTTTGGGTTTACTAGTAGAGTGCACGTGCGATGCACGTGTAACCACTTTCATGTGTAAGCACAATGGAGGAAAGCAACAGTTCAAGGGCATGATAATATGAACTTTGACTAATGTTTATGAAAGCTTTAAGCTCAGTCACATGTTTATCAATTTCTCAAATCTGGTTGTTGTAACTTTCAACAATATTAATCACAACAAAGTGAATTACGAATGGAGGGAAACTTTTTCCTTTTAAACTACGATACAAAGTATAATAGCATAGACATCCCGCAGAAAGCATAGATAACTGTGTACAGAAACTAAAAATGAAAATGAGATGAAGCTAGCTTATCATCTGCAGTCGAGGCCATGTGATATTCATCATTGACGAAGAATAATACGATCTTATTATAGCACTGATGTTGGAGTTACATCATCTCGCTCTAATAGTCCAAAAGACCGTTGTCATCAAGGTTGATCGATACGCGAAATTGAGAAATGATTGGGTTTGTCGGCGCGAAAATGATAGATTATTTCGGCAAGCTATGTTTTACAGGAGAGATATCGGTACTCTTTGTTATGGTGAATGGATTGTTGAGAAGGAGGCGGGGATGGGGGAGTTATATATTGTTGAATGTAGAGGTTATGATGCGGAGGAGATGAAGAGGGTTTTGATTTGAATGAGGAGTTAAAGAAGATTAATAGTGTCATACGATTAGTTGAGAAGGAAAATTAGTAAATGTGTCTTTTGTGCTTTAACAATTGTGTCTCCATCCTATTATGTTCAAATTATGTGAGGTGGAAATAAGAAATGATCATGCAAACTTAATTTTTAGTTTCTTACATTCTTTACTTCATTTTGCTATTATCATAACCGAATTTGATGATGGGAGATTACAAAAGTGTAAACAACATTTAGTACATAATTAAAAGTGCATTTGTTTCGAGTTTTAATTTATTATTGTTATCATAACCATTCTATTTAAATATTATGATTACCACAAAATAAAAACCATTTATACCACGTTTATAACTTTTGAAATAAAACCATTTGGGAGTTATGAGTATGCATTTAATTGGGGTTATGACTTGCACATTTATGACTTTTAAAATAAAATTATTTGGGAGTTATGGGTACGCATTTAATTGGGGGTTATGCTATAATTTATGTATGGATCCATGACTACATGTATTTTATGTATTATGAATATGCATTTAATTGGGGGTTATGTTATGATTTATGTATGGATGCATGTATTTTATGTATATATGTATATGTTTTAAAGGTTATTTTCGGAAGAAATGTTTTAACATCCCAATCCACTTTTATAATAGTATTAGATATTACCCTATTAGATATTACCCCTAAACTTTGGGTTTTCTTCATATACCCCCCTGAGATTTATTTATCTCACATAATCCCCCTAAACTTCAAACTTTTATCGACATTTTCTCACCGGAGGCCCTACTTGTAGTTTGCACATAATTAAAATGTCCTTGAGATAAAAATATCTCAAAATTTGTCATTTAAAGGTGACATACCCCTTCCCTAAATTTTGGGGTTTTCCTCTCTGAAGGAAATTGTATTTATTTGCAAATTTGATGTAGCTGGATCCAGTGAGAAAGTTCAGAGTTCATGGCGGTTTTGTGAGACACCTCAAAGTTCAAGAAGGGTTATGTGAGATAAACAGAGTTCAGGTTGGTTATATGGGGAAAAGAACCCCAAAAGTTCGAGGGTTTTGTGGAATTAGCCCCTTTTTCCCTCCGCATTGGCACTGAATGATGAGACTGTGAAATAACTTTGTCATAATTCTCATTTTGATCGTCAAGCTGATGAAATAACCCACTTTGTTGCTATTCTTGTGGTACTTTTGATTAAGAACTATGGATCCAAGGCTATATGACACTATCTTTGTTGTTTGTCCTATGAAAATCATTTTAGCTTTCCTTGTACTAGTTGAGAATTGTTACTAGGCTGTACAATGTTGGAGATGTTTAAATCCTTTCTTTTGTTGGAAGCAGACTTAACTGCTCATGTTCTGCTTAGATATTAGCAACGTCCTTCCGAGAGTTTTCTTCTTGTAGAAATTTCAGCTTTCAATCTAGATCGTGAAATTTTAGAATGTTCAATTACAGTGAGCGTTTATATTGACATTCTCATGCAAGAGTTGATTCTTTATGGTCTTTCTTTGGTCAGCTGAATCCACGAACAACAAACCTGAAGAAAAGCCATTCACTCATGTATTAGGTTTGTGACTTGCATCCAGTTAAACATCTGGTTTGGCCTGATAAGGGTGTTAGTGATTTCTTCCCCTAACTTCTGAGTTCCAAAATGACTTACTGCTTTTCTTTTTGATTTCTTCTTTAATTAAGCATGGTGATAGTTAACTGATAGCTGATCACAATTAAACTAAGAACTCTCACACTAATAAGGATGCATGAATTGTGATTACATGCTTTTAGAAGAGCTCTCGTTCTTTTTTGAATAAACAAACAACAGCACTTTTCTTTGTCCCTTGAACACAGAAAAGGATTGCAATCTGACTCACTTGCCTAAAGCAACCCACGATTCATAGAGCACGATACCATTCAAGGTAAGCCTTCAACCACATTACCTGTTTTCATTACCTGCGGTTCTTTTTCTTAGTTAACATCTTCTCAGCATAACTAAGAGATTGCCATCTACCAACTGTCAACTGCCAAATCTCAGTACCATTACTTGAGATAAAGCCCATGATTGGCTGCAGAGGAAGCACAGTCCCTTGGCTGGAATCCAATCCTTTCCTTCTCTAAATCATACAAAACCTCCACATTTTGCTGCTGAAAACTCCCAAATACCCCAGTTGGCCCATAGTCACCATCCTCCATGCTCTGCAACAGTAAGCATTTAGCTACCATTGACTCCTTTGGAGCCCCCACAACATAGAAGGAGTTTTCTTTGGGCAATACAAGCTCCACATTGCCCAAAAAGTTGAAGGTTATGAGAGGTAAATCATCAGACTGTGAGTTATTAGCAACTGGGACTTTGTAACAAAGATCGAATCCAGTCCTGTCCTCGTCGTCACTAGATCTTGTGTATGTTATCTTTGATTTCAGCTCTGAGAGCAGCTGTGAGTATAATGGCTCTGGAAGGTGAGTGTAAGTTGTTCCAGAATCAATCAGCAATCCTCCATTTCCTCCTGTATCAAAAACGCGCAAGCTTGATGGTACATCAAGTGGACTGTCATTCCCAACAATTATCCCTTCTAGACCAATGTAGTAGTAGCTGGGGTACACAGGATTCTTTAGCATTTGTGTGAACTGAAAGTTTTGACTGGAAGAGACTGCATCGTCACCGATAACCAAAGGGCTCGATATGTTTGGATTATTAGCATACTTGAAACCTAGGAAGCAATGAGAGAAGCCCTTTTGGAGGTATCCAAGTTGTGAAGGGATGGAAAGTGCACCCTTGCCAAAACTTGCAATTCCGATGGGCTCTCTGAAGGATGACCCGACACATCCGAAGCAGAAGCTGGGGATATCTCTCGTCAGACCTATATCAAAAAGTTATTAGCGATGAATTTTCTTTTTTGAGTAATTTAATCCACCATCATTTTTTACATCACATACATGCGAAAACTAAGGATCCTAAACATGCGCCACCAAGGATAATGCAAGTTTGCCTATACTTCCTGGTGCAAGTTGCTTAGTTCCAACAATGTGACGTCTGAACAGAATACTAGAGCTTCTACCTTTCCTTCTGTGCCAAATGTATCCTAGATAGACAATACTACAAGCCCCTATCCATAGAGATTGCTCTTAGGACATTCTTCGAAGTCTAATTCTTGACTTCACATGTAGAATTTGTGTAGGAACCATACACACACTGACAGAAGGCCCCCCTATTAAGTTCCCTTGTGGGGCTACTTCCATCAGTGACTGTGTAGCCTTCCTACATGGATACCATCAGTGTAGGAAAACTGGAAGTCAATATTAATATTAACATTTTAAAAGTGAATGCATGTATTAAGTTATTAATAATTGGATTCACAGCTGATGGAATATATGATAACCTGGGCCATGACTACCGTGAACCCTGAGAATGTCTCTAGTTAGGCTTCCGACAATCAATCCTCCTGCATCATAGTTATAGGAGAAAGAAGGGCAAGGCCTTGGGCAAGTTCCCCTCAAGAGGGATCTCAAAGGGCAGCCTGCAGTTGCACAAGGATCATAAGGATTGTCTGAGCTGTGAATATCAGCACATAATGGGCTAGTGCAAAGATCTCGAAAGATTGAAGAAGAGCGGGAAGGAGAAAATGTGAAAGCTAACTCGTAGGTTTTGTACTCGTCACACTCAATGCAATCAAAGGGTATACTGCCACATGGGACCCAAGTGAGATCACTTCCTGTGTCCATGTAGGCTTGTACAATTTGTGGAGGCGAGCCCAAGTTTAATGAGATGAGGTATCCATCTCTGAATCCTCTCAGTGGTTCTATCACGTATTCTAAACTTTCCTGAATTTTCGTATTCGTCGAGGACTTTGAGATAGCTAGTCTAGAATGGGTCATAGGGAGAACTAGAGAGGTTGAGTTTGTCTTAGGTTGGGCTTGACATTGGGGGAAGTGATTAGAGGAAGAAAGGAAGAGGAGAACAGTGATTATGAGAGCCGAGTTTGACATCTTCAAGGTTGAGTTCTGATGAAGAGTACATATGAAGTTTATATAGCTGTGCAAGGCACAGTATGAGTTAGATGCAGCCAAACTAAGGTAGTTCTCATTTATTGTCATTATAAAATAATCACTAATCTCAGTCAGCCTATGATACCCGACATAGCAATTTTGGCGTCGTACCCGTGTCAGCTGCGGTTTGGATACATTTCAGCACCCAAACGGAGGGGGCACGAGAGTTTTGGAGCAGAGGAAAATAGGTTTAGATAGATGCAAAAAAGAAGAAGACTCTCTCTTATTTCCTTAGTTTTAAATTTGTTAGTGGAACATGACATCACCATTCACATGAGTGCTTAACTATTTGCTTTTGTCTTTTCTTTAAAATTAATGACAATGCTAAGAATGGGAGACATGTGTTCTCATGTTTAAATAGGTAAGTGTATATGTATGTATATACGTACCTATTTATTTATTTATTTATTCTTTTTTGATGCTTATGTGGAATATAAAGTCAAAGTTTCAAATGAGTTTACTTTTATATATATATATATATATATATGAGCCGTGTCCCTGTACCCTACTTTTTACAAATTTGCCGTGTCTCGTACCCGTAACCGTGTCCATACCCGTACCCGTGCAGCCTAGCAGTCAGCTAATCATGTCATCCTGTATTGAATAAGAATTTACATGAGGATCTACTGTAGTAAGTCATGGGACCACCTATATTGTAATGAAGTGTTCTTTTGGCTTCTATGGCTTAATTTATTCTATCATGCTAATGTACAAAGCAATGCCACATCAGCTGTTACACAGGTATGGGTCTATTTAGTGGCGCTCGAAAGCAAATTAAGTACCGAAACAACTTAAAGAAAGGAATTGGAGGCCGATTAAAGTGCGTGTGGAAGCAAGTGTTAAGATGACGGGGAGAATTTAAGGTCATTGGAGCTCACATTTGCACCTTTCAGTTCGTGAACTATTTCAGGTATACGCATGCTTAACATTTCCTTGTTTTAATAGTCTGTTTGTCTCTTCGCGGAGCCAACTAGCAACCTGAAACTCAAAGTACAGCTAAACTAAACCACACTTGTCCTGGTCTCACGTAAGGGCCCATGACTTGAGGGTATAGAAATCAGGCATGAACTGATTCCTTTCGGGTACATATGTTGCTTTCCGGAGGTGGACGCATGGGTTGCAATTTGAGAAGAATTGATTAATTAGTGAAGAAGCCACTCTGTTCGATGATTAGTGCTTATGTCGTAGAACTCCATAGTCAAGAGTTTCTGCATCTTCATGGGTAATGAAATTACGGTAATTGGATGATCATCAAATGTTGATTTAAGCAGTGGAGATAATCCAATGAGTCTACAGTGAACAGCTAGGCTTTGAATGGGAGTCTCACAAGTATGTCTTTGTGCCTATGCTTCTACCGCGCTGAGTTTCGCTAGAACTTTTCCCAGTGTTTATCAAAGTAAATTTTAAAACAACAAAAGTGGTGTGTTTGCCTGTCCCACAACATTTGAATCAATGTGATATTTAACAACACAAGGAACCTCAAATCCCA
>NC_033796.1:14510696-14573779 GCF_001876935.1 Asparagus officinalis
AAGGAGAGGATATACATAACGCTTGACAAAGAGCACTAACCTTAACAACAGGACTCTAACCTTTTAGCAACCAACCATTAACCTTAACAGTAGGGCGCTAAGCCTTAGCAACCAATTCCATAGGCATGAACACCAGCAATACCTGACAGCCGTCCATGATCTTTATAACAAAACATAACATCACCAGAGAGCTAAGCGTTACAACAAAGGGCTAATTTAGCTACCATTCATAAGTTTAACACGAAATCTACGCTTAACACCAATACATAACTTGACACAGAGACCTAACCTACAACAGATTAACTTAGAACCCAACCATAACCTTAAAAAGGCGCTAACGCTTACAACCAATGCATAAGCATGACAACCAGCACATTAACCGTTGACAGCCAGTCCATGATCTTTTAATAACAAAACGATAACATCAAGCATATACGACGACCCCGTGATCTTTCTTAATCCATAAGCCTACCAACAGAGAGCTAAGCGTTACAAAAAGTGAGCTAATGTTAGCGTACCATTCCATAAGTTTAACAACAGAGAGCTAACTTAACACCAACACATAGCTTGAGAACAGACACTAATTAACCTTAACAGAATAGCTTGTGGGTGAATGCCTGTGGGTGAAGTGCATGTGGCTATTGAACAAGTTCATTAAAGGGAGCCAGCATGCATGTGGCTATTGAATCATGTGGAGAGGTCCCTCTGCTGTTATTCAGGAGCTGTGGTTGCTCACGGTCCGGCGTATATTCTCTGCTACTGGCTTCAATGTTTCTAGTTCAGGAGGGAGTTAATATACCTGAAAACCTACCTACCCCCACATTCCATCGGCGGGCAAACTTCACATCCTTCGCGTGTTCAGCCTCAGATTAGCGCAGAATCTTTCGACAGCAATCATTTCCTCGATCGTCGCCCTATCGATTTATTCTCTGTTGACCCCTCTATAAAAAAAGCTACTCTCTCCCCAAACCTTTCCTAGTTCTCTCTCGCCATGAAAACCGCGAAGATCAACGGGCTATGTCTCACTGGATGTCGCTGACGAAGCGCGCGATGAAGGTCATGGCGACTGAGGTTGTGGCGACATGATGAAGATGGCTTGGTATCCTCACGCTGATTGAATGACACCAACCCTGGAACGGGTTTGATCTTAGTTCCATTAGGCTGTGGTGGAATGCATGTGGCTCTTTTCAACGAGCGTTGTAGCAATAAACAGATGTTAAGATTGATAGGTCGTTGGAATACCATCAATTCAGCTGCAATCAATGTGTGAATCACTAGGAAGGCATGCAGCTGGTGGAGATAGTCCTCTGGCTTTTACGTTAACACTGTTACTATACAGTGTAAAGTTAACAGAGGACTATCTACAACAGCATGCATGCCTTCCGTAGGTGGCATCACACAGTTGATCCTCTGAATTGATCATATTCCAACGGCACCTATGAATCTTTAACTATCTTTTTATTGTCAGCAAGCTCATTGAAGGGAGGCCAGTTATATTCACCACGCCGGTTATGGACACTATAGTAGCGACAATGGTAATACATCTGCTGTAGTCATCGTGTATTCAAGCTTATTTGTTGAGTTTAGGCGGGTTTGTGAATTAGGCTTATTTGTTTGTTCAATAAGGTGTAGCAAGTTTCATTGTAAAGAAATTATTTTTGGATACATGTTGTTTGTTAAGTTTAACGATTTTCATCAAGAATATTTGGATCACTGTTAAGGTTATTGACTGTTTGTTAAGTTTCCGTTTTATGGAGGTTGCTAAGGTTGACTCTTGTTGTAGGCTTGTTGATTTATTGATTAAAGTTAGCGTCTGTTGTCATTTTTATGTATTGGTTACTAAGGTTTAGCTATCTGTTGTTGAAAGCTTGTGAATCGTAGCTATCTGTACGCTCTTGTTGTAACGTTTAGCTCTCTGTATAGTTTATTGGTTGAGAAATCAGGGGTCGGAATTGATAAGCTTATGTTTTGTTGTTTAGATCGTGGATTGGTTGTGCAACTTATGGATTCCGTTAACAATCAGGGTTAGCTATGCTAGTTGTTAAGGTAAGCTGTTAATTGTCAAGGCTTTGAATTGGTTGTTAATGTTAGCTTATCTGTTGTCAAACACTTGGAATGGTTTGCTAACTGGTTAGGCCTGCTCCTGTTTGTGAATGTTAGCTATCGTGTTGTATTGGTTGTTAAGGTTTGCTATCCTGTAGTATGACAGCGAAGGATGGTGGTGTTGCGCGCGTGGAATGTGGGGATAGGTAGGTGTTCAAGGTTATATTAACCTCACCTCCTTGGGACTAGGAGAAATTGAATGGCAGTAGCGAGATATAGCCGGGTGACGGTTGACAACCAACGCTGGCTGAATAACAGCACAGGGACCGCTCTCCACAAGAGGGGCTAACATTAATCATAAACATAACAATTATCAAAAACTTAACACCAAAGAAAACATAACAATTATCAAAAACTTTTGAAGCATTAAAGTGATAAATTTGACAACGAAAAAATACTAAAACCATAATCAAAACTTCACATTAAGTGGATAAAGAGTTTTGTTTTTTTATTTTTTTTACAACGCAGTAATAACCTTAACTACGCAAGTCAAAGTCACATTAAAGTGCAAACTTGACAAACGCAAGCTTTATCAACCCTTAACAACGTCAAGCTATGACCATTCTCACTTGTAGCTGATATATCAGGACAACAAATGCCATATGACATTGAACAATAAAAGGCTAAAACTATATAGGCTCGTTACAGGCTTGCACGATTGTGACCCTCCATGTTGCATCGAGAGAGCTTAACCGGTCGGGTGTTGCAGGCGAACTGTATGTTTATTCGTCTAGTGGGCATGGTCTTGCCACGTCTTTTTTTTTGGTGAGAGGAGGCTTCAAACTCGCTCTCTGGCGGTACAAGCGCTTCTGTCCGGTAATCTGGGAATGGGATAGATGAATCGGTGCATAGCTTTGGCTTCTGAAACGCAACAACAGTCATTGTTAGCGCAATTCGGCAATATTGATAAATTTCTCGTCGCCATTCCATGTAATTGCACGAGGCGCACGCATGTTTCAGGGAATCGGGTGATGTCCCAGAAAAAAGACGCTGGCAAGAACAAGTCCAGATTCTTCTAAATGCTCGCGGCAAAGTTTTATATTGACTCGCTTCCAAATATGCTTCGTCGAAATGTTTAATCGGGCACAGGCAGCTACCAATGCCTGAATGTATAACTCAGCAACCAAACTCCGCTTCCGGCAATAGGTATCCAGACCATCTTCTGACGCAATGCCTCTTTTCAATGCATGGCTTCCATTATTTGCTTCCGTATGGTCTGCAACCAAAGGTAAGATTCGCAACATGTGGCTTTCTTATCGGCAGGCTGTTGAAGGACTCAGCACACGTTTGCAAGTAACATGGCCAGATACGCTTAACAACAAAGCACTAACAATAAGAATAATTCCTTAAACTAAACACATTAAAGGCTAACTTAGACAAAAATAATCCATAAACTTAACAGCAAAACCCTAGGCAGACTAAAACTCTAACCATAACAATAAAAATCTAACCTTAACAGAAACTGTAGTGATGAACTCTAACGCTTTAACAACTATAACGTTGCTGTACAAAATACTACGTCGGGACCCAAGCTATTTACCTTAATACGAGGAAAATGCGGCGTTTGCCATCCTGCCCGGGGAGTATTCCATTGACAGGTGCATAAGCCCTGTGATGCGACTCGCTGCCATCTTTCCTGTCATGTATCCCATTCAGATATTGTGAAGCTTATAGCCGCAGATTGTAAGCCGCTGCGCAGCAGCCGTAGTCGGCGATCATTTGCCTTGTGCCGAAAATCCTTCATCTTTTTTTTGAAATTCTCGACTGATGCAGACACACTGCCTTGAATGGAACTGCATTGGAAAGAATTCCTTCGCTGGTGGCCGCTGATACCGCTTGTGCGTCTGAAAATGCATTACAGTCGATGTGGAGGTTGGTAAGGATTTTTCGCGCTATCATACAGTATAGCGTCCAATAAATCCTTGTAAGAACCATTTCCAGTTAACCTCCATTCTCGTTGGTAGCCATACGACAATAAGCTAGGGGAGAATCTTCGCTGGTTGCCGTCATACCAGTAGAGCTAGTAGTATGCGCTCTTAACGATGCTTTAATAAATGGTTCCATCGCAAAACAATTAGAGGCCTATCACCGCAGCAATGAACCCTTCAATGCAGGATTATAATCTAATGAAGCAGTCGCCTCGAACCTACGCGTCATCGCAGCATCAATAACAACACGACTTCCCTGGAGTTAGTTGCATGGCACCATGGTTTCATACCTGCATGATAAACAACAAGCAGTACTTTAGCGGAAAGGATTCATAAGCGATAACAAATGATCTTGCAAGCTTCACGACACAACATCGTATAACTTAACGACGAACCAATAACTTTAACAACTAATCGTATATTAGAGCAACCAACAAGTCACTTAACGTCGAAAACGCGGCAACTTTAACTACTACTAGCGTATAGTTAGCAACCAAAAGGTAAGAGTGATTTCAGAAGAATAAAAAAGATAAGGACGCATCTCAGTGGAATGCGTAGCGCTCATCATCGTCACCGGACAGGTCTGTTGAGCTGTCTCTTGTGCTCACCACGCTTTACTGTAGTTAACTTGATGCCAAATTAGACGAGCATGTGCGTTCTTGATTCGACCGCAGAAAGTCTGGCCTATAACTTCAAACAGCTTGTATTTGGCATAGCAATGAAACTTCCTTGATGCCCTTGAGTTGCCAGATTTGCTCATGTTGAGCCGCAGGTGTGGGTAGAGCTCGAAATTCTTTATGGACATGATAGACGAATTTCTGAGCGGGGAACACACAAAACTCTCAAGGGCCAACCATGTGGTTGTTTGACATGGCATTAGAACTCTTATGCGTCGTCTTGTTCATTGTGGTAAAAATCATACTGCGATCGTTGTAGCATTGAATAGTATTGAAGTGGCTAATCTAACTTCAGCAGCACTATAAATTTCTGAACCAACACTTCAGGCGTATGGATGGTGTGCCACTCCAGCTGGATTTTTGTTGTGGTGATTAAGGCATGTCTTCAGCAGGCATGATCGAGTACGGCGCGGTGGGGTTTGTCATTAGAATACCTTCATTACAGGTTTGGGTGAACGGGGTAATCTGCGCACCGTGCATTCTTCTGTCGGTATTGTCCTGAAAGTATATAATCAAATACTAGGCCTTAGCAACGAACTGATAACCTTAACAACGAACTGCAATAAACGTAAGCAACCTAACACATATCCTTAACTAACTAAGCGCCTTATACTTAAGGGACTACGTGACTTAACAACAAACGCATATACTTAACATCAACACCATAACTTAGCAACCAACTAGTATACGTAACAGGCCAACAAATAACTTTAACAACCAGTGCTTAACATAACCTTGACAGCCAACACATTACCAAAGCAACCAATGCATGAGGTTAACAACTAATGCAAAACCTATCAGTGAACTCAAAGGAAATCTGGATGTAATTCCTACGCAGTTTCCGGCGTAGTCTGCGTGTTCTGCGAAGTTGAGGATTCCGAGCGGAGGTGGCATACAAATTCGCGGTCTGTAAATCCATTACGCCGACAATACTCGAACATCAAATTTAAGTCGTCGTCATTTGTCAATTGAAATGCTGAATTTCTTTTCCCTTTCGCATATGAACTTCGTGAAAGAGATTGCATTGGTATTTTAAGCCTTTCCGCCACTCGATAGTTCAAGCTGATTATTTCTGTATTCTCTTTGATAACGACGAATAAACCGTCACCCACATTTGTTGCTTTTGGCCTTCGTTACCGACGCATAGAAGAGATCCAGTCCGCCATTTTATTACAGGGAGTGGTTGAAGAATCGAAGAGGCTTTTATTAGGATAATTAAGTGAAGGAACAACTTAGCTTGAAGGGGGATATAGCTGGTGATAATATCTGATGATAAATTTTGGAGGAAATGGGAATTTTCCCCCCAAAAAAGTCATTCATATCACCATTTAATGCCTACAGTCGAAAACGATGGTTTCGTCGGTGAGAGGGCGACGAACACATGCTGCGAAGGGTATTTTGAGGCATTTCGAGCGGTGTTTAAACGGAAGGTGGCCTGGGGATTCGTTTTGGGGGCTGGAAGAAAATCGGGGCGGTTTTGGGGTAAAAGGCACGTTGAAAAGGTCTTGGGGGGGGTAGAGCACGTTCTGTGTTGTTTTGGGGTTGAAGCAATTTTCCTCTATAATATATGAAGGTTGTGTGTGTGTGGTGTGTGTGTGTGTGGTTGGTGGGGGGGGGGGGGGGGCGCTCATTGAAGCAAAGGGTACTGAGAAACAGGTGAGATAGTATATAATGGCATCAATGGCAGACAAGATAACCGTCGAAGAAGGCCATGTTTCAGGATTCCTGGAAGCAATGGAAGATGAACTCTGCTACTTTTATGGCTTGTAGTTCTATAATAACAGGAGAACAATTGTCTTTAGGACAGAGTTAATTGCTTCGGAGGTAATGAGGATTAAGCAATAATTGATCTGAGAGTACTTAAATAATATGTTGCCTTCGTCTGTTTGAGTCCGTCAGATTGATTCAGCCAATATCATACAAGCAAGAAGCTTTCAAGAAGTGGCAAGAAGTCAGAATCCTCTGCAGGAATTTAGTAGCTCTTTTCTTTTTTTGATTATTTTTTTCCTTCTGCTCTGAAGGGTTGAATATTTATGTCTCAAATAGTGGAGAACTTGGTGTTTGTTCCATTTTCTGACAGACAAGAAAACCATGACTACAAGCTTGCGATGCTTTATAAGGTATCACTAAGAACTGCGATGTAAATAGTAAATGATCAATCCAAATGCTCTGTTTTCTGTTAATTATTTTGATGTTTCATGACATTTAGCCAAGTGCTTCCCAGTTTCATGCGATGTGCGTACCAACTCTTGATGCCGTCAACATTTTGTACCATTATTTTGTGGCTTGCTGGCTTGCCCAGCTTAAACTCTGCCATCGCGAGAGGCATCGTTTAGAATCACAAACCATATACATCAATCCTTTCCTCAAAGATTAGCCATCAAAATGTCCAAAAAAATAAATGATTCAACACGATATCCTCAGATTTTTAACCCAATGCTCAACACTGCCTACGGTTGGAAAGAAGCCCTGACATAATATTAACAATATTCACATAAAGTACCAGTGTGACACCAAGGACCAAAATTTTGTTGTGAGGGCTTTCCCTTGGTCATTGGCTGCATTTGATTTCCTTCTCACTCTAAAAATATGTTCACTCCTCTATACAGAAGAAGATAAAAGGATTTGCTTATAATACATGGGGTGCTACACTACTTCTCATTATTCACCGCCTTTTAGCTAATTGTTTCCTGAGCCCCTTTAGTATCTTTGTGAACCACATCATGTTCATGATTGCCAATGCTATAGGCACCACAAATGCCAATAGGTAACCAAACTTGTGCATCTGCTCGATCTGAAAGTGATGAAATTTTTTAAAAATAAAATGGCAAAATACATGAAGGTGGTATTATTTTGAAAAGAGTTACAACCATGGTTGGTACCTGATCATAGTGCACATAGATGAGGTAAAACAAGTACATAAATAAAATAATTCTGGCCACCTGAGTTAAAAAAAAAAGTGTCAGAACAATGATATGACCCATAGCTGCTTATAACTTACAAGGCACATAAATAAGGTCCAACTGTTTCTATACAATTACGACGACAACAAAGCCTTCACCCCAAAAATTTTAGGTCAGCTATATGAATCATATCCTTCCATTCAATTCTCCTAAGGGTCATCTCTTCTGTTATGTTACCAATTACCATATTCTTCTTATTTGCTTCCAACCAAGTTCTCTTAGGCCTATGCACTCATTTGTTATAGGGTTCATTGTGGAATGACCCCCAATACTATCGCCAAATTGAACATTTGAGGTTACTACCCATGCAGTTCTACAGATAGACCCCCTCAGCAGATATTTTTACCCTCTTCTGGAGGTCCATCTGCAACAATAGATGTTCACTCAGGGTGTCTATCTGCAACAATAGAATTCTTTAATGGGTTTATCTACAACAATATAACTACAAGGGCAGTAAGTTCAATTTAAAAATAGTATAGTGGGTCTATCCACAATTAACCCTTTCTTAATCTATCACTTAGGCCTATCTCTAACACCATTAATTCTTGCCATATCATTTTTGTCAGCTGTCAAACTTATCTAAAACAATACTTGTTAGATTGCCAAGAATCAGGAGTTTGTTATTGGGTTATTGGTGGTGGGAATTGTATGACCTCGGAAAATAAGTGTCTACAACGCAAGGGCTAGAGGTGTTTCCTCGACTATTTCAATTGATATCATAGACTTGATATAGTAAGGTTTTCATGGTCCTCGCACAATATCATTGCTGAATGAGTGGTTCTTTCCATGAAATATATAATTTTTCTAAAATAAAATATCTACTTTCCTTCTAAAATTGAGAACTTCATCCTAATCCCTTATGCCCCCAACAGTTCCACATAATACCAAGCTGGTATAACGCGTTGTAAGAATATTCAAATTAAGAAATGACAAATCCATATCTTTACACTGATTTCAACTGTTGAACTTGTAATGTATTGCCTAATTTAGGTAAATTTTAGTCATGATGAAGTTGTTCAGTCAATCATATTTGCATTTCGCATAAAAGTCAAGGTATTCTAAAACATAAATTAAAATAAATAAAGGAAAAGATCATTGTTCAAATATCCTTTGCCTTTGAGATAAACAAAGGCATGTTCTCATAGCATACCAGCCAAGCGAAGAACATGGCAACACCATTAATAAGATATGCTTTGGATCTTTTCATTCCTCCTGTGTCAAGAAACCTTCAATATAGACAAAGCAAGTGTCAACAAATTGAAGTGCAAAATGGTAAAGTTTCTGAATTATTTTTTTCTACTAAGTTCTCTAGATATACCATCGCAAATTAACCGCAGGAGTGGTTGCCTCAGATATCAGCACCATGTAAGTATATAACTGTCCTTCGCCAGTTATCATGGCATATGTTATAGCACAAAGAGAGAGCAAATGATGAAGAACCTGAAAGAAAAAACACCCATTTTTATGTTAAATCATCCTGTAACTTATGATAAGTGAACCAAATTCTAAGAAAGTACTTACATACTCCATCCCACCAAGTAAAGGATATAACCAAAAGATCATTGCAAGGTCAGAGATGAAATACCCAACTGAAACCTGTTAAAGTAAACCATTTACATTAGTATCGAGATCCAATGCCAAAAGATAAATATCTGGATGTTAATATGATGCAGTTGGTTTACCGACCCCCAATGTGAAATTAGAAAGATTTGAACTTCTTAGTGTGACATATCCTTCATAACGATCAGAAAATAGATCTGAAAAGAATACTAGGTATAGTGACATTATTGTGATAAAAACCGCATGGGCGCTGGACATACCCCTGCAAAAGAAAGTTCTAAATAAACGAATAGTGAAATCCAAAAAACTTACAAAATGGTACAGAAATACACCAAATTCCCTACCGATTATTCCACTCAATCCGTTGGATCTTCGTTAGAGAAGAATAACCCTTGAAGTAGAAAGAACTAATTAACTGAGTGATGTCATATGCCTGCACAACAACAGATGACTTACTGTGAGAATGAAAAAGCCTTGAAGCCCTTAAATGAAAAGTCATTTTTTGAAATTCCTTCATAACAAATAACTCCATTCAAAATTTAGAGATAAGCCGAAATAAAGGTCTAACTTACAATTACTTAACTTTATATCCTAGCTATTATATCCCAGGCTACAATCTGTAGGATGTTGGTACGTCAGGACATAACATAAATGTCAATCATTTATGACACTTAGACACTATTCACCTTAAAGCATGTATAAGATAAAGGTATGTTATTCGACGTTTTGACCAAAAAAGAAAACACATTGTTTTATTGACCATTTTACTAAATTGTTCTAAAATTTTGACATAATAATTTCCAACACCCAGGCGTTTCAGAGCATTTCTGTGCATACATGTCAAAGATCCAAAAAATAAGTATGCATTTTTTTCTCTTTTCTAATAATTTGTGCCCGACTTTTCACTTAAAATTTTGCCTCACGGACAAATTGAAAATTATTTTAGCAAACCCTCGTCCTCTTTCCTTCACATCTAAAGTTTCCCATGGTTTAAGGCACTTGTAGTGATATGCTACGTGCTGTCCACTTGTAGGAGATTAAGCTAAATGAAAAACAAAGTTACATTTTCTAAAAGATAAATTAGCTATCAGGGACTTCTTTTATAACTAGAGTAGCTCTTTTTTAAATCTCAACACCAACTCATCAAATCCATCAGAAGTTAGAAGTCCACAATTTAACTCAGCCCAAAGATTCTCACTGGCCCACAGTAATTGCCAGTTTGATGGGAAGAAGAGCCGATTGATGGTAATTCCAATTAAATTGTATACTCGACCAGAGAAGTTAGTTTAATTTCATGGAATCATCTAAAATAGCACCTATTTGTTGTTATACTTGCCAATGGTGTTATGGATACTCAAATTGATAAAAATCAAACATAAAAATCAAGGACATTCCCTAATGTTTCCAAGGCAACCTTCATCATATTTCATTTTTATATTTTCTCGCTCAACATGCATATTTCTATATTCTAAAAAGCAGGAACTTTAAACTACTAGATTCACGCGTTAATACTGCAATATGAGGTGTACCATCTTGCACATGAAAATCCCACACAAAACCGAAGTGTATGGGACCAATGGATCCGCAAGCAAGTAGTCCTTAACAAGCAACTCTGCCTGGTATCTATAAAGTGTATGGGACCAATGGATCCGCAAGCAAGTAGTCCTTAACAAGCAACTCTGCCTGGTATCTATAAGTCTTGATCGCCATAACTGAATCTCTGGAAGCCTGCATCATAAATTATGTCTGGAACCACACATCAAATCAGTAGAAACCCTAAAAGAACAGAATATAGCTATCTTAAATGAAACATCAAGCATATTCATACTAGATTGCCCGTACACATGTATAACTTGTAACAATAACAATTANATCCCCCCCCCAACCCACCCACCCCATCCTTTTCTTTCTTTGTTGTTCTTTTGTTACAAAACTAGAGTCAAGCTTCTAAGTTTAATGAATTGGCATCAAACAAAGTGTAAGCAAGCAGCAAGAAACTCCAAATAAAGATTTGGTTGGAAGATTGTGGTTGAAAACAGAATATCCATCTTGCATTTCCACCATTGATGACTAATATGATTATATAACATCAATAAGTGTAATCTCATTTTCTCTTAAATTCCAAGTCTAGCCACCTGACATCAGCAAAAGGAGACGACAGTACATAGTTATATAATACTGATTCTACAACTAGATAACACAATTTTAGCTCGTTCATTCAACATCCAGACTACAATTTTAGCTCGTTCATTCAACATCCAGACTGCTGCCTTTATCTGCATACTCGATCACAATTTAATCTAAGGATTGCATTAACAATATGCCAACTGAAAATTTTAGGACCATCTCTCTTGTTGTTGCATTGAGTGAATAAGGTATAAAAGTTACATTCACCATATAGAAATGCAAAGCGTATGCACTTCAAACATGCAGTGCACATAGACAAATACCACATATATAAGCATGTTAATCTAATGTCATATACCATCAATCAACCCTATTTCAAGACATTCATGTTGAACTGCAAAATACAAGAGGTAGCAGCTACAATATAGCAAAACATCAAATTATCATTCATCAGTATCAATTGGGCTACCACAAAATACAATATTTAATTTAATTCACTATGGACAAATTTACCTAATCAATATTGCACAATTTCCAAATGAATATACCCTTCGATTAATTAAGAAAATTGCTCCATGGATAAACCAAAAAAACTGCTAAATCACCCAAATTAAAGATGTAGTCTATGAAACTAACAAATTAATGAAAATAAGAGACACCCACGTCTCCAAATCCCAAAAATCATCATTAAAAATTAAAAGAAAAAACAAAAATTGAAGCCACACCTTAAATCCCCGAACTCAGAACTGTAGAAGCTTGGAGAGAGCGAGATAGAGAGATTAAAAAACAGGCTACAGAAGAAAAGAACAAACCCCAAGTCAGAACTCAACAAAGTTTGTCACTAGAAGGACAAAAGATGGGGTTTTTTATCACCTGTTGCCAACCAAAAAGGGATTTTGAAGAAACTGCAGTGGACGCGATCCTTTCCATTAGCAAACGAATTGATTCTCAATAACACCCCAATTGAAACTCACTATGCACTGTTGCAATCAATCAAATAATAAAGACAGAAACTTTATTCTAGTTTATTAGAAGGGTTACCAGTTTATTATTCTGGAGTTCTCTGCTTCTATTTCCAGTGGTTTTTTTGGAGGAGTTTTAATTTCATGGGTTTTTTCTCGCTTAATAAGTTGTGATTATTATTTGGAGAATATGGACCGTTGATTTGGATGGGGTTGGGGTATTTGGACGTCTGGGATGAATCGGGTGATTGTGATGAGATTGCCTTGGAGGAGACGGTGAGAAAGGGACATGTATCGGGAGAGAGATCTTTAGGGGCCCTAAACAAGAGGGAAAAAAATGAACTTCATTCGAGATAAATGCCAATTGATTTTAGATTTATGAGATTAATGTTTTTCTTTTTCTAGAGGCTTCTTTTGGGGAGAAAATGTGATACCTCTTCTGAAAAATGAACTTTTTCTAGCCATTATTAATGGATTATACTAACTAGATTATAAATTAATTTTGCATTGCAACAAACAGATAGGTAAGGTCCTACGTTAAGAATTAGTATTAACATTTATAGTCAATAATGACTCTGTATTTTTTTTATCTTACAGTACAAAACTAATTTTGACTTTATAGTTTAACTGGTATATCTGAAAAAATAAATTAGTATCATACTCCATTTAAAAACAGGGAAAATCTTTTGGTAAACAAAAATACCCCTATAAAGTTTGAACTATCCTATCACTAATCAAATTTGAATTTTTAATACTAATCCATCATTAGCCTAGGAAATTAATAAATTCTTAGTAGATATACATAGTATAAAGATAAAGAAACAAATTATATTTAGATTATATTGGAATTAAGAAATTTAATTACATTCTCACCCTAATCTATACACTAATATTTACCTCACAACTATCTTTACAAATTATTGAATGCATCAATTTTAGATAAATAATTCTCCCCCGCCACCTCTAAAAAGAGTTGTCTTCTTTTATGGAATCGAAAGAGTTTTCTTCACCTCTTTGCAATGGCTGTTTTTCTTTTAGGATTCGAATTTTTGGTTGTCACTCCTGCAATGAATGTATGTTTTCCTTTTCATTTTCTTTTTTACTTATTCTTAGATCTTGATTTGGTTTGGTCGTTCTATTCTTGAAAGATTTATGATGGGGTTTGTTGGTTTAGGATTTTCTTAGAGTTTATGTTTAGATATTCAATCTAAGATGTGGGTTTGTAATTTCTATAAAGCTTTTACAGAATTTTTTACTGATTAATTATTGATTTGACATTTCATTTTTTTATTTTTTTGATTATATGTCATTGTTTAAATTTGAAAGAGACTTTACGCGTTGAGTATAGTTTTTATTAATTTTGTGCTCAAAGCAATAAGAAAAAAAAGCAAGAGTTTTGATGAGTTGATGATTAGTGTTCTTTTAGGGTTTTTGAATTACAGATGCTATTGATTTATTGCAAAAGCTATCTTTGGTGCCCAAGACCAGGACCCATGATGCTTCTGAGGCCCGAATTAATTAAATATGTGGTTAAGATTAATATGGTTTCTTATAAATTTATTTGTTTCTTAGGTTATATCCTTTCCTAAATAATAAAAGTGTGCAAGTCAAATTGAGATATTAACTGATGTTTTGCCTTTTAGTTGATTAAACATGCTCTATTGAATGGTGAGAATAAGAAAAATGAAGCTATCCCGCCAATGGACCGGTCAGCAACACCCTTCTGTGTTATGCATCGCCTTACTTATGGAGGCAAAATATGATGTCTCTTCTCTATTGTATCCTGCAGTTTTTGTGATCATATTACAAATTATTTGCTGCAATTATTAGATGTCATCTTTAGCTAACAATAGTTAACTCACATAATTTTTGATTGTGTTAGTTATAATGTTTGGTATATGTTGTTTGTGAAATTTGGGCAGATTTTTAGGTTATGATCTAGCAGGCGAGTATGAGGATTACCCTAAATTTGATGGACCATAGATGCAACATCCTGTAAGTTCCATTATAAATCATAATTAACTTTTTTCGGTGGTAGTATGCTATTTTGTACTTAGCAATAATGGTATTTGCTAGTATATTGTTTTGAACTATAAGTTTTATTTATTTATTGAATCGGAATTTTTGATTGAGCAGTTTACCATATTTGATTCTAGCCTATTTCATCGACTCACTCCATGGAATTGGTGGAACTTTATCCTAAAACGATAATATTTTGTCTAATGTATAAATTAGTGAATCTAGAGTTGTAAGACTAAAATTAAAGATTGGCAATAATTTGCTATAAATATTTGTAATGTTTTAGGTTAGCATTAAGTAATAAGGTATAGTGATGACACAATGCTTGGTGTTTGTTGTCTTTATGAAATGTAAATGAAAAGGTTACCAATTTTGATGTTTGTCAGACCTTTACCTTTGAAGCCCACTAAAACAGCAAAATTTTTATTGATGTGGAGATTAGTGAATTCAGGATTTTAGAGCTGAAATGAAAGACTAGCTAGGATTTAATATGAATTGGATTGTTGAGATGGGTAGGGATATGTTTTTCTTTTACAATTGATGATTAGGGACAATTTTATCAATACTAAGATTTGAGAGTATTTTTGCAAATATGCATGGTTTAAGAGGTATATATAAAAATAAGGCTTTCTTTTTTAATCTTAACACATACAAAAATTAAATTTTATTATGGTTTTCTTTACCGCAGGATGATAATGTGACTACCTACTCTTCAATTGCACATTCTCGCTCGCCTTAGACTTTAGTATCATCATCACTTCTTTGAGATACTTATAGATGATGGTTTTAGGTTGTTGAACGTTGTCTCTTCTGTAACAACTATGACAGAATGAGCTACAAAGTTATGCATATTGATCTATGAGAACTTTTTGTCTATAACAAATTTTTTTTAACTATAGTAATTAAGAATGGCAGGAATGTGTCATCTACATATTCATCCAATCAAAAGAAAATAACTTGGGTACTAAGAACATTAAAGTAAATAATAGAGTTAGACTAATATCGCTCATGTTATGTCATTTCTCATTCTATTCAGAAATTATTATGATTGTTCCACTATCATGCCCTCTTTAAAATTATGAGTTCGGAAAAACTTTTCATGGTCAATATTACCCTTAACTCTTTTGAATATTATATTTTAATCATAATATATCCTAATTTTCCAATACAAAATTTAAATATCCTATTGACCTTGACACTTTTTGGATGTTACATTGTAATCTAATATTAATTAATAATTATATCTTTATTAATAAAATTCGTGTTTTCGTTCCTATTGGATGTTAGCTAATGTTGATAAGGAAATTCAAATGATCTCAGTAAGTTTCTTTGTCTAGCTTATTTGATTATAATCCAATTTATTGTAGAATTAAAATTCTTACTTTATGCACAGTCTGAAAATCAAAAATGTGTAGCTATATATATCATGGGCTGGGATAGAAATTTGAGACAACTATAGTAATTTGGAACAGAGATCACTCTTCTCTATATTCTGAACCATAAGATAATTAAATTATTTGACTGCTGATATTTGTATCAGCTCTTTGCTTCCTCTTCACTTGAGAGAGATTATATTAGATTTCTTGTAGTGTGATTTGGAATTAGTGATTTGAACCATGAACTACCTGTGTGTATTATCTTGTTTATATTTTCTTTGTTTTTTGTGTGATTGATATTTGCTTATCATGGGATTTTCCATAACACATTAAAATCACTAAATTACCAAGCCCATATTTAAAAATGAATCAGCAAAATATTATTTTATTTGTTTGATTTGTATTAGGATTATTCAAATTTGATGTTAAAATTTATGACTTACAGTTCAAATTACACACATTAGTCTGTCAATATTATAGATATCATGAACTCAACATATTTTGAAAGCAGAATGGAGACTCTCGAGTCCTGATGATCTTTATATTTAGAAAGAGGTAGAGATTTTTGTAGTAGCATCTTTGTTATGATATGATTTCATTCTCGATATGTTCCTTCTCATTAATATCTCATAAGCTAATTTTTTTTCTTAAAAACTATATGCCTTTGTTCATCGGTCCCCTAAATGCCAAAATATGCATGATAGGATTTGATGTGATCTGTGAAGGACAAAGACAGTTCACAAAGTATTTCAGATCTTATTACCTTATTCTTTTGCTTATGTGATCCTATAAAACGTTTTGAGCATGGAAACATCGACTTAAGCCACTTATTATTTAGTACCAATGTATATGAAATACCTTCTTAAGTACAAATACATATGATACAATCATATCCACATCCAGCCTTATTTCCTCATTTTAAATTTATTTATTTTTACTTGCCTTTTTCAAGTCCTTTTTTTTCCTCTCAAGTTTTCCTACCGCTGCTTATATAGTTCATTTTTTCAATATATTTATGAAAGCTTGTATCTGCTTTATTTAAATTATATTATTATTGATGAGTCTTAAACAACACAAAATTCCACATATTGTTATCGATGAGTCTTAACAATAACGTTCGACATATTCTAGTGAAATTTTTAAAGAGAAAATGTAATGACATTGCTAACAGTGTTACAAGTAGCAAACTTAATGTAAAGTTAACTAAAAATTTAATGGACATATTACAAGTAAATTCATATGTAAAATTCCTTTGCAAATTGAATGATCACCCATTTTTTAAAGACTTCAAGATACTAATAAATAGAGATGTTGTACTAGATTAATGTATTTATAACTCAAAAATAGTAAATCACTTGGCCAAAGTCTGGGTTAAAAAAAACAATGACAATATTTTATTTGAGAAATAGATTATTAAGTTGATGATCAATCTCACAAAAAAGTTTATTTTTTTTATTTTAACTCTATTTTTATCAATTTAAATAATCATGATATTCAAATTACCTAGAAGAAAATGAAGGTCACAGCATGGTCGTCCTTAGGTTCGATATCAAACATGATAAGTTTGAAGTTACATCGATCGCTCATACCCCCACTTAGGAGAGATTGTTGTATAACTATACATGAGTTAAGAGGGCATGTTCGCGTTGTGCTTGTTACATATAAAAAACCTCAGGTGAAGATATGTTTGATCAAGGATTACAAGAATTAGATTGAGATGTTAAGCATTTGTACCAAGAATTGCCGAGAGAGCTGCGGTTCACTACAATTACCCAAAGTTATCAGTATTGCTGATGACAAGATTCTGTTCGAGTATCATAATTACAGGAACTATTCAAGCAGATTATGTAGTCATGACTTTGAGCATGATACTTACACTCCAACCCTAAATGAAGCTATTTCATGTCTTTCTTCATACTCGAAAAGTCTCGAGTCAACAAAAAATTTGATAAGAGGCAAGAAGTCTGCTGTAGAAAACTTTTAATGGACCTCTATTTTTATATGAATTCAGGGATTTGTTGATTCTTTAGTACTGTTGTTTTATTTGTGCTGGGCACAGCCGCATAAACTGTTAAAAATATCTGAAGTAAATTATGGAGAAAAATGATCTTTTTAGATATGTTTTAGTGCTTATTTGTTGCTATTACTTATGGAAGTTTTCTATGAAGACTCTATTCTGCTCGGTTTGTTCCTCGAGTATTGTTGATGATTTTGCTGCTCCTTTTCTCTGTTTACATATATCGGAAAGTATTACATAATGATATGTTCTATGTATTCAAATTCTATGTTAGGAAAGAATATTGTAGTGTCAAATAAATGAAAGAATAGCCTTGTTTTTTTCTTAAAAACATTTTAGTTATTTGCCAATTACAGATTTAGTAGTCTAATTGTAGTCTAGATAGTTAGAACAATAATGCCAAAAAGTTGACGATCTAAATCTCTACCTTCCTAGAATTTATCAATGCCAAAATAAGTATATATTTATATACTTATTCTGTGGATGTTTTTATATCATATAAAATTATATTAGAGTTAGTATTAATATTTAGTTTATGGTTTTCAATGAAGTCTATCAATGATTATGAATAAAATCCATATTCTCTTTTGTGCCATGTATCTTTTGTGCCATGTAGCCACTTCTAATCAATTGTCTAGTCTCATTGGCTTTAATTATTTCTTTTGCTATTATAATGGTATTTTTTCAAATATTTTCTACTTTTATAACATTATACTTTCTTAGGTGAAGCATCCTTTCATGTCGATTTAAATAACATGAATATTCAAATTGGCCTCACGTTGTTTTCGTGTAGCCCATTCAAATAAATATTAGTTTTTTCATGTAGCCCACTCAAACAAATATTAAAGAAGATAAATAATCACAATATTAAATTTTAGAGACATAAGTGAGAAAAAATTGAAATCGAAGAACAAATTTTAGTAAGAAAATAAACTAAAAATGAATAATTATGATATTTAACCATGTGCAACGCATGTGTATAAAAACTAGTATATCTAAAAAAATGCATCATAGAGTAAAATGCATTTTTAGCATCTACATACATTTTAGCATCTATTAATTAATATCGTTTGTATATGTTTTATTTCATTTGTTGCAAAATAAAGTGTACGTGCCTGACACACAAAACTTGTAATTTCCAAATGAACATATTTTATACCTTGATATTCTTCGACTTTTTTTTACATATTATTGTTTTTCCCAAAAGAAATTTATAACTTTCATTCATACTCCTTTATAATCTAAAATATAATGGATATGTAATTATATTGGCCCATATCCTATATTCATGAATCGTGGTATGGAACATTCTAGAAAACTAAAATGAAAGATCAAAAAAGAAAGACAAAATGTTTGAATTATATATATGGAATATTCTTGAAAATACAAAAGATAGGGGGGAAGAAAGATTCCTCTTATTAAATTACTTTTTTCCCTTCTAAGTTTAGTACCAAATAAGAATATGTCCACCACTCATCCATTTTTGACTACCCCTACGATTTTCTTTATATAGTAGTATTGATAATCGCTACTCATGAAGCCGGCTCTCTCTCGTAGCCGCCCTCTCTAGGGTTTTGAAAACCCTAGTTTTTAGTCGGCTTTCTCTCTTGTAGCTACCCTCTCTCTAGGGTTTTAAAAACCCTAGATCTCAATCAGTTCCTTTTCCTCTCTGGAAGCGCGTAACGCTTCTCTCCCCCTCCCTCGTGACGGATCTTCATCGACACGATCGTCTATTTTTATTTTTTTTCTCTAGTCGGTTTCTACAATCTTTGTGAGACACGACTCTTCATGTCTCACTCCGATAGTTTTGCGGCGAATTATTTGGTGAGATTTGAGTCTCGACCCTAACCCTCACGACAGTCTTCGAGGTTTCCCACATCTCGGCCTCCCAGGTAGCTGTCTCTCGGCTCACACGAATAGCATCGCCATTTCATAATTAATTAACGGCATCGCCGTTTCATATTTATTTAGCAGCATCGTCATTTCATATTTAATTAACAGCATCATCATTTCATATTCAATTAACGACATCACCATTTCAAGGCTGCCTTTCGGTCTCCAATTAAGGGCATTGCCGTTTAAGTCGTCTGTCAGACTCAAATTAACGGCATCACCATTTTAAGACCATCTATTGGTCTCATATTAACGGTATTACCGTTTCAAGCAGCCTCTCAACTCCAAATCAATTTGGAAGATGGCGAGAATTGATGATGATGTGCTGGCCGAGCTTTGTACCAAATGCAACTTAGATGACGAAGATGACCCTTTTTTGTCAACTAAGGACGGGATAGATTCTCCTTCCCTTAACAGCTGTCTCTTGGGGAAGGGTTTTGGTAGGAAGACTGCTAATAGAGAAGGTCTTGAGCGTGCCCTTAGGAATGTATGGATTGTAGATGCCCCTTTCCAGATGGAACATTACAGTGGAAGGAATAATTTTCTTTACAGATTTGGTTCCAATGCAGATAGGGAGAAAGTGCTTGATGGTGGGCCCGAGTGCTTTGAAAGGAACTTGCTCAATTTGATTGTTCTTCGTGGGGTTGGTGCCCCAACTTCTTTGGATTTCTCTTTAACTTTATTTTGGGTAAACATCAAGATTGTACCACTAGCTGCGATGAACGAGAAGTGCGCTAGAGACTATGACTCGCTTATAGGAAAACTTAAAGGAATTGATTTGTGGGATAGCAAGATGCGGCTGAGAATTCTCGTGGATATACTAAGCCTATAAAAAGAGGCATACGTGTTTGTTTTGAAGAGACCGGGGAGATTGAGAAGCTCTTCCTCACCTATGAGAGACTTCCTAACTTTTGCTTTTCATGTGGCATTATTGGCCACAAAGCTGCTGAGTGTGACAAACGAAGTGTACAAGTCGATGATATTTTTATCACATCCAAAAGCATATATAGTTCTTGGCTCAGAGAACCCCCTCCATCTTTCAAGGCCTTTGAGACTCGGTCTTCTGGAGCAACTGAAGTAAGCCTCTAAAAAGAGGCATACGTGTTTGCTTTGAAGAGATTGGGGAGATTGAGAAGCTCTTCCTCACCTATGAGAGACTTCCTGACTTTTGCTTTTCATGTGGCATTATTGGCCACAAAGCTGCTGAGTGTGACAAACGAAGTGTACAAGTCGATGATATTTTTATCACATCCAAAAGCATATATAGTTCTTGGCTCAGAGAACCCCCTCCATCTTTCAAGGCCTTTGAGACTCGGTCTTCTGGAGCAACTGAAGCAGATCGTGCGGGGCAGAAATAACCATCATCTCGGGTGGTCTCAGATGATATTCACAATGAGGATTCACGTGGTAGTGCTCCACTACAGATCATTCCAGATACAGTGAGGTATGAAACCCCTCTTGTACCCTTGCCCATGGATACTGGTGTTGGCTATAATTTGCATGACGTTACAGTTTTCACATCTACCTCCAAAAAGTGGGCTATATCGACCTGTAAGAGGCTTGCTAGAGGGTCTGGGTAGCAGAGCTCCAAACAGAAAGAGAAAGGAGGCAAACATAGGAAAATTTCTCTGAATGATCCTCTGGATGTACATGAGAAGAGGCTACAATTAGTAATTTCCAATCCAGATTCTACTCTTGTTGAGGCGCACCCTGGTGGTCAGGGGCGCCAGGAGCCATGAGTTGCTTTTATTAGAATGTTCAGGGACTGGGGAATCCTAAAACGTTAACTGCTTTCCGCAGATTGATGTAGACTCATTCCCCAAGTCTAGTCTTTCTTTCGGAGACTAGACTTTCTGGTAGGCGGGCACATATAATAAGATCTCAGTTGTTTTCAGAATTGCTTTGTGATAGATAGTAGAGGCAAAAGTGGTGGACTCATGTTACTATAGGGTGATGAAATGGATGTGACTATTCGTTCTTTTTCTCCGGGTCACATTGACGCATCAGTTGTTGACTCAGCGAGAAGGAACTGGTGATTCACTGGATTTTATGGCCAACCTTAGAAATATTTACGGTACCAGTCCTGGGATCTATTAAGACGGTTGATGAGTCTTTCCTCTGAATCATGGTTATGTGGAGGTGACTTTAATGCCATCACGAGCCCAGGGGAGAATCTGGGTGGTAGACAAACATATATTTCGAGAATGCTAGATTTCCAGAATGTTCTACTGCATTGTGAGCTACTTGATCTGGAGTATTATAGGCACACCTTCACTTGGAATAATCGTCAGACTGGTACATCTCATATCCAGGAGCGCTTGGACAGGATAGTAGGTGACTCTGGCTGGCGTGATATATTTCCCATTGCTGAGGTACACCACTTGGATTTCTCTGTTTTTGACCATCATCCTATTATGTTATATTTTGCTGCTCCTCACCCCCTTCCAGTTAGTGTCACGCCCCGCTTCCCAAAATACACGGGAACCGGAACGTGAACAAGCCCGCGACGTATTAGATCAAGGAGAGTAAATAAAAACATTTCTCCTCAACCTAATACGCTAAGCGTCTGGAAATAATACAATGCAAAGGCACAGGTCCCCGATCACACATAGCAAGAATATAAAGACAACCCAGAATAAAAAATAGACATATCATAAATGAATATCATCCAAGACATAATATTCGGGTCAAAGATGCCCTTATACATATCTGAACAAGTGAATACTGATGAGGTGCAAAGATACATCGAACCACAAAAATAGAAAGAACTACAAAAGTAAACAAGGACCAGCATATAATAAAAGAGACGACTAGACTTCGGCTTCTTCTTCTGCTCTATCTGCAAGGCACTCCTGCTGAGAATCCTCTGGCTCCTGCTGATCTCCCAGCTGGACCTGTTTAACGGAAACGATACGATAACAGAATTTATAAAAGAACGTGTAACTGGAAATTCCACAAAAACCGACATGCGAAAACACTACTAAAACATGATAAGCATAAGAATCCATAAATCAAACGGGTAACGACATCATGCAGCTAGCGATCAGTCGAATCATCCAAATCACAAGGACATACACTAGATAAAATTAATACTTAAAAATCTACAACTCGAGACGTAGTACGTCGAGCGAAATAATCCAAACAAGGAAACCCTCATGTATATACCATATGTCTCAAATTATAGATAATTAAATATTAACACCGATCTATGTATGAAAAGAACACCACTGGCCTACATCTCACAAGAAGTCATACCTAGCCAAGAAACGATGTCATGTAACTAGTCATCCTATAATAGGTCACTGGTCCACATCTCACACAGAGTCAACGCTCATATTACCGGATAACTGACTGTTCACAAATCCTCTACGTGCATCCAATACCGCTACACGAATCGGTCAGAGGACTACACGCAATCCGATCTCGGCCTGGTCCGAACTCAGGCAAAGCTCAGGTGACGAAACAAGTCACGGACTAAAGTGACTACACGAATTCACTTTAACCCAACAACCAACCCCAGTGACTACACGAATTCACCGGCGCGGGCTGGAAGATACATCAACAGTCACATCCAAGCACATGAACATTAACTTCCCCATCCCAACTCTTCTCATTTTTCTAGGTCAACCATAATCCTCATTGAAACTCGGGTTCACCACCTAACTCAGTCAACTCACCCACACATGTCACTAAGTCTGTTCATGACGCACGAGGCCACTAAGTCATGAACTACTAATGGTTATCAATCACAGCAAATAATAACAAAACAACTAATCATATACAATAATATCATGGCAAATCAGGTAATCGAAATTAAGAGCCATAAATTTATGAACAACCAACTATGTAATTTAGAAAAATAATCTTTTCCAAAATAATTTATTTTAAATTATTGCAGTCTTCCTAAAATGATTCCTTTCACAAAATAAATTCTTTTAAAACATCATAATTTCAAAATATAATTCTTTTGACGGAAATAACTTAACTCAAGATGACCTCTTTTCCGAGATAAATACTTTGAAATTATCTATTCTAATAATTATTCAAAACCAACCCATTTTTTCAATTAATCTTTTTCTCATCATAATAGTTCTAAAAAAATAATCTTTAAATATATTCTTTCTTTTAAAAACATCCCAAATAACAATTTTACACAAAATACTTATTTCTTTAAATTACTTATCTAACATAATTATCAATATGATCATCAACAAGCCCACGCAGTTAATAACAATTCACAATCTAATCTATGCAACTAATTAATGGCAGATATAAATATGAAATAACGAGTCAAGAGGAGCGGGATCTTGCCTACGAGACCGTGGGGTCTGACGACGAGGCGACGACGCCAATGCGGACGCGGCGTGTGGTGATCGAGGCGACGTGGATCTGATGGCGTCGAATCTGGAGTTGACGACGGCAGTCGGCATTTCGTCGAACAGGTGGTGTGCGATGAAGGAGAGGCGTTGGGCGGCCGGCGAAGTGGCTGAGGGAGCTCGACGGAGTTTGGTAGTGGTCGCTGGTGGTGGCGGAGAGAGATGGGGGTGATGACGACGGAGCAGGGGCTGACTGGTCGGAGACGAGATCGACGGCGCGGGGGACGGCGGATCTAGGCAGAGGTGGTGGGCGTTCGAGGAGGCGGAGGTTAAGGCGGTACAGGCGGCGCTAAGGCGGGCGAGGGTGGGCGTGCGTCGGGGTCAGGTGGCCTGCGGGGTGGTGCACGGCGACGAGGAGGCGGTCAGGCGGCAGCCTGAGTTCGAGCGCGGGTCGTCGGAGTTTGAGAGGACGACCAGACGGGGAGCGGCTGGAGGAGGTGAAGGTGGCGACGAGGAGAGAGGGGCGGTCGGAGCTGGGTGGTCGCGGTCGTCGGAGCTCAACAAGAATAATTAATAATAAAAATATATTTACTTACATTTAAAATCAAATAATTATGAGACAATTATATACACAGTAAAACGTACAAGTTATACTAATACGACAGATAATATGTAACAGTAGAAATAATATAATAAATTATACCAAAAACACGTATTTAATAATACCATGTATTATATGAAATAATTTGTAATAATATTAATAATACAATATATTATTTAAAATATTACGTAATAGTACCGATAACACAACAAATTAATTCTAGAAATTTTTACCGCACAAAATAAATTTATAAATACCAAAATCATTTAAATAAATATATAATCAGATTTTTAAATCATAGAAAATTGTAGAAAATTGAGAAAAATACAAATACTCTTTTATAAATAATAATTAAATATTTTAAAATGCTAGAAATTTATTTTAATTAATATCAAAATTTCACGGTCATTACAGTTAGGCATGATCATCCCTTCTGCTTTGAAGCCTTCTGGCTCAAAGAGGATGATTTAAATGATGTTATTAGCAGGGTCTGGCCTGGAATCTCTACACAACATGGTCTATGTGAATCAGTTTGTCAGAAGCTAGGATCTTGTGCTACAAAACTCAGTAGTTTGAGCAAAGAGCGTTTTAGTAGATGGAGACACAGATTATCAGTTATTCAGCAAAAGCTCCAGTCTCTCTTCTCTTGATGTGGGGGATCGTATGACTGAGATTCGAAGACTTGAGAAGGAGAGGGAGGTTCTTGAGTATAGGGAAGAAAGCTTCTGGTGACATCGAGCTAAGGTTGATTGGCTCCGAGACGGGGACCGTAACACCAAATTCTTCCATATTAGAGCTTCCACTAGGAGGAGAAAGAACTTCATTAACCATCTATGTCATCCTAATGACATTTGAGTGGAGGATCAGGTGGGAATTGTAACGCTTATTGAGGAGTATTTCTCAGAACTATGTTCTTCTTCCACTCCTTCAGAGGAGGTTTTGGCTGAGGTGGGTGGTGCTATCTCTTCTAAGCTTTTAGTGGATGATCACTGGATCATTTTTGAGCCTTTTACAAGTGATGAGGTATGGGGTGCTCTTCGATCTATGGACCCTTCTAAGACACCCGGCCCAGATGGCTTCCATGCATCCTTTTTTCAGTCCTAGTGATCTGTTATTGACCCAGATATTTAGGCTGCATGTTTGAAGATTCTAAATGAGGGCTCGTTTATTAGGTCTTGGAATAAAACCAATGCGGTTCTCATCCCTAAAAAGTATTTACCTGAGATTGTGGTATAGACCCATTGGTCTATGTAATATAGTCTACAAGATTATCACGAAAACCATTGCTAATAGGCTGAAAGCGAGTTCTTGGCGGATTGATCGGATGCTTTCAGAGTGACTTTGTCCCAGGGAGATCAATTCAGGACAATGTCATTGTTGCTTTTGAACTCTCCACACATTGCAAAAAAGGAGACGGGGTCAGTCTGGCCATATGGCACTAAAATTGGATATGAGTAAGGCATATGATAGAGTGGAATGTAGGTTTATTGACAAGGCCCTTCAGGTCATGGGATTTCCAGATCATTGGAGGCATATCATCTTAGATTGTATCTCTACTTCATCACTCTCTTTCTGGGCAGATTGTGGGTCAGATCACTCCTACTCGTGGTCTGCGACAAGGATGCCCACTATCTCTATATTTATTTCTTCTCTGCACGGAAGCTCTCTCGGCACTGATCATCAGACAGGAGGAGAATAGGTGCATCAGAGGGTTATCTTGTTCCTGGATGGGACCAATGATTTCTTACTTGTTCTTTGCAGATAACTCTTTGGTTTTTATTCAAACCTCCCAGGCCGCTGCACAGACTGTCCAGAGTACTCTGCTACTATATGAGACTGTAACCGGTTAGAAAGTCAACTTTCAGAAGTCAGCCATCACCTTTAGCTCCTTTGTAGATGAGGATACTATGACCTTTATTTTCTCTGTCTTGGGGCTTGATAGGGCCCATTCACATGATCAATACTTAGGCCTCCCTTTGGTGGTTGGAAGAAGACGTCATCAGACTTTTGCTTCAATCAGAGACTCAGTTTGAAAAAGAGTCCAAGCTTGGAGGAGGGCTCTTTTCTCAGCTGGGGGTGAGAGGTTATGGTAAAAGCTATTTTGCAGGCGATCCCATGCTATGTGATGAGTATCTTTCGCATTCTAATTTCTTTGTGCAGGGAGATTGAGTCTATCATTGTGAGATTCTGGTGGGGATCAACTTCTGGTGAGAGAAAGATTCACTGGGTTAGGTGGCAGATGGTGTGTCGTACAAAGTCAGAGGGTGGTGTAGGCTTTAGAGATCTACAGATGTTTAATCAGGCATTGGTGGCTAAGCAGGCATGGAGAATCATTCAGGACCCTTCTTCTCTGGCTAGTGATGTTTAATCAGGCATTGGTGGCTAAGCAGGCATGGAGAATCATTCAGGACCCTTCTTCTCTGGCTAGTAGGGTTTTGAAGGCATGGAGAATCATTCAGGACCCTTCTTCTCTGGCTAGTAGGGTTTTGAAGGGGAAGTATTTCAAGGAACTGGACTTCCTTTCAGCTAGTGTCGACCCCCGCTGCTCTTATTTATGGCGGAGCATTATCTGGGGAGAGAGCTCCTAGCTCGAGGTCTGAGATGGAGGATAGGTGATGGCCAGAGTGTCTCTATCAGTACTGACCTATGGATCCCAAGGTCCTTTTTTTTCAGGCTAATCACTTCTTCGATCGACCCTTCCAGAAGGGTGACTGAGCTGATCTCTGCTTTGGGTACTTGGAATCATGAGCCGATTGCTACCTCCTTTTGACAGGTAGATCAGGTGGATATTTCATTTATCCTACTGTCGCCTTCTCTTGTCCCTGACAAATTTATTTGGCATTATGAGGAGAAAGGGTGCTACACAGTTAAGAGTGGATACCAACTTCTTTGCCACACTATGCCTGATACTGCTTCCACCTCGGATTCTAGGGTAACGAAGTGGTGGTCCTTGATCTGGCATGCAGAGATCCCACCGAAGATTAGAGTATTTATTTGGCATCTGTTTTATGATGCTCTCCCCACCTTAACTGGTTTATCTCGTAGGGGGATCTTTGTGCCCCTAGTTGCCGCCTTTGCTCTGCTGCCTTTGAGACCGTCCTTCATATCTTCAACGTCTGCTCCTTTGTTCGTTTAGTGTGGGAGTCTTTAGATCTTTGGGAAGTGATTAATGGTTTTCGAGGCATGTCTTACGGTGATTTCATTTTCCATCTCACCTCTGTTTGCCCTGGGGACTCTCTGGCTTTGTCTTTCACAACCATGTGGTTTATACGGGGAAAGGAATATGCACTCTCATGGTGGTGGTATTAGAGAGGCCTCGGTCTTGGTGACTCGGATTCTTTATTTTGTGGAGGAAGGGGATAGAGTTAGAGTTCTCTCCCGTGATATTGTCACCCCTTCCAAATGGCCTTTTGCTTGGTATCCCCCTGCTCCTGGTTTGCTGAAGCTCAACGCAGATGTTGTTGTTCCTCTGGAAGGAGATATTATTGGTTTGGGAGGTGTTATTCGGGATCACCATGGACATGTGATTGGTTGTTACTTTATGGGGATCAGGGGTCCTATGTTTGTGGATCATGCGGAGCTGTTGGCTGTCCTGGAAGGCATTCGCTTTGTTCGGCGTATGAACTGGAGGATTTCAGTGGTGAAAATTGACTCTCTAAGGGTTGTCTTCTTGGTGGACTCTCCTTCTTCTTTTGCTTCCTTGGCTCCTATTACAGATAAAGTTCGCGCTGGTCTGACTATTACCGGTTGCTCTAAAGTTTCTTATGTAAGACGTACTGGTAATGATGCTGCTCATTTCCTAGCTAAGTCGGTTGACTGTTTGTCCTCTTGTTTTTGGTCTGTTTCTGTTTCTATGTTTTTGAGACAGAGTGTTGTTAAGGGCTTGACTATTAGGTTACCCTACCTGTCTTTTCAAAAAAAAAATTTATCGCTACTCATTATTAATGCTTTGTAAACCACCCTCGGTTAAATTGATGCCAATGCCCATTAGGATACCAACAGAGTCAACTTTGTTATCCATCTCATTTTTTAATCCAATCCATATTTACTTTTTTACTTTTTCTTTAGTTAACAAGAAAATTCATATTTTATTTGGAGCTAACCTTGTACAATTGATTCCACCTTAGAGTCTAATACAACACGATTATGCCATAGAGCACCTTTGTTATTAAGAGTACAAATTTATGGTTCAACGAGCTCAAATCTAAGATTTTTCTCTCTTTTGTATTAGAAAGAGAGAGGAAACTGTATACCCACGAAAGAAAGAAAACGCGTCTGAAATTTATAAAACAATTGTTATATGAGCTGTAGATTGCAAAATATTGGAGTTATGTGTGATGCTGGAGTTAAGTTATATTTGATGACCCGAACTATGCAAGATTCTGAATTATTCTCTTTTTAAATAAAAAAGGTCTCAGTTTATAAAACCTTTATGAAATGACAAACTCGCCTTCACGTCTTAACCCTCTAGATTAAAATGTTAAGTAAACATTAAGCTTTATTTTTATGTATGACATATTATTACTTTTTTTAGGAACAGATACAGAATGCCCTATTATTGTTCATATCTGAGAAAAATAAATGCTGGGAAAATAATGATTGGTCTTCAAGCCGCATCTTATACCCAGCGACAAAGATGTCATGTTATTAGTTATTACTAAACAACATACTTTTTTTTAATCATTGTCCATGAGATTTTGGGAGCAATTATCTCTTTATTTAATTATCTTTGAAGCTGTCCCTAATACTGTGTCACCCTTATCACCAACCTTAAGCAACCACGTAATTAATTAAGGAAAGGAAAGGAAACCTTCTTCTATATATGCAACATCATCTCTTAATCCACCGTGGAGTATAAATCTCTACTTGAATGTGAGTGCTGCTACAGGGGCTCCAAAATAGGGGAACCTGAGTGGGACATGTGAAGTGTCGCCTCCCTGTCCCGTGATGCACTGTTCATGAACAGTACATCACGGGACATGGAGACGACACCTCACATGTCCCACTCAGGGTCCCCTATTTTAGGGTCCCTGAGGCATTTTTCCTTGAATGTGGGGGTGTAAGAATATAACGAAGAGCTTTGCTACAATGACCTAAAATATGGGACGAACAAAGGGATATGTGCGGTGTCCCCCTCCTATTGCATAATGAGCTGGTCATCATTATGATGACCAGCTCATTATGTAATAGGAAGGGGACACCTCACATGTCCCTCCTGTTGGTCTCATATTTTGGGTCCTTGAGAAATTTTATACGAAATGAGAAAAATAGATTAAAAAATATAAAACCATTGCTTAAAAAGTTAAAGCACATAACTAAATCTACGTATACATTGGTTAAGAGTGGTTCGAGAACGCTAGAAGCTATTATTATGGTCAGTGAGTCCTATGCGTCCGCACCTTCAGTTTGAAATCCTTAGCTTAATTATAAAGCGCTTATATAGTTATTGGATCACTATTTGTGGTACCTCCATAATGGAACATATTACTTTCTTCGCTATTGTTTACAAATAACACGAGACTAATTTACCAAAGTACTTGCATTTATAATTTTCCCCCTTTTTTGTATTTATACCTCACAAAACTCAGGTTAATTTTTATATATTCCAAATTAAAATCCCATTTTTTTTCTAGGATGATCCAACAAAAGTAATTAAAATCATAATAAATATAAAAGATTCGTTGTATCTTAATATTTTTTTAGGTAAAAGTATGATATAGATTCTTACCCAAAATGTTTATGTACATAATTAATTCTAAAATAAAATGTTAGGAATGAAATTATATCTACTGTACATTACATTAATGACGCATAAAAAATATGCTCAAATTTAGATTACTTAAATGTAGAAGTTTGTAGACCAACCCAAGAGTTCACATTCACTTAGATGCACGTAAGCTCGGGCACGGAGAGGCTGCTTCTCAATTGATCTTTGAATTGATCTTTCAAACTCTCAGCTAATTAATGCTACGGGCACAGGAGTCAACACGATCCTAAGCCTCTAAATGCTTGCAATCAATGAGATTGAATTGGAATTCTATAAATGCTTGCAATCAATGAGATTGAATTGGAATTCAGAGCTTTGGATTCCATTTTTGGGCGACGGGGAGTTAATTATGAGTTATGGAGAACCCCTTCACTTTCACATTTATGGATGATGGACTCAACCAACACACATGGTTTTATTGCATGCATGTACTAAAAGGCAAGACCAAGCCCAAGGAGCTTGCGGATGAGAGATCATTAATGGTTGGGGCATCATATTCTAGCTTCCTTTGTTGAAATGAATGTTGGATGTGATCACGTGACGTTGTATCCCCAACATTAACAAATTTAAAGGCTAATTGGCACTTAAATACCTTATTTATTCACTATCTTTACATTTAAATATTCTAAGTTGTAAAATGTAGTTTTTTTTACTCTCGAGACCCTAAATTGCACAACAGTAGCATTTTAATATTCTCAATTGTGAAAAATTGATACTTAAATACCCTATTATTTCACCACATTTACACTTAAATATTCTAAATTGTAAAGAATTTGCACTTTAATATCCTAAGCTATTAGAAAGTGTCACTTTAACTCCCTAAATTGTAAGAAAGTAGTAGTTTAATACATTTTGTTAATTGTCAGAATATATTCCTATGAACATTCCTAAGATAACTAACATAATGTACTAACATGCCATTTTTTGCAACTTAATGTTTTAAAGTGCTATTTTTTACAACTTAGGACATTTAAGTGTAAAGATAATAAAACAATGATATTTAAGTGCCATTTAGCCCAATTTAAATAAAGCCACTTTTTAGCCTATGAGAAAACTGGACCGCGTATTGGCAATTTATTCAAGAAAAATTCTTTAAGGACCTAAAATATGGGACCAATAGGGGGGACAAGTAAGGTGTCCCCTTCCTATTGGATAATGAGTTGGTCATCATTAATGATAGCCAACTCATTATCCAATAGGAGGGGGTCACCTCACTTGTCCCCTTTATTGGTCACATATTTTGGGTCCCTGTAACAGAGCTCGATTTTTATTCAAACCACAATTCCCAAACCGATGTCAGGATAAATCATTTCCTGATTTTGAGCTGTCGTCAAACAAAATTCCACGAGAGTGCTAGATTAGTCCATGAAAAAACTGTACATTATGCTGCATAGGCTATTTATCATGGGTTACGACTTGACTATATATACGTCATGATATGTACCTTGTTAGATGATTTACCTTCTCGCACGTTAAGACAGTGCAATAAAACACAAAACTACGTAATAGAGCGGCAATATACAAAAAAAAAAAAAAAAAAACCACATGGTGTGTACATAAATCAATCCTTTGCGAAGGGAAATATCGATAAACTCGAAGATGTGAAGCGAAAATTAAAATAAAATCTAAATTTTCATTAGTATTTGTAGGGTCACAAATCTCACCCTAAAAGAGTATTCCCTTCAGGATGAATGGATAAACGGATAATATTTAAATTAAGGTATATCCTAGGATTCTCTCTATAAAGATAGAGTTTTATTAATAATGGGGCTCAATAACTTCAATAGGCTCTAGGGTCTATTGTTAATTAACCTTTGGTGTGAACCAAAGGGACGTGCGATTAACTGGTTATAAATTTTACATGAGCTATAATAAATTCTATATGATGAATAGAATAACATTTTGGCTATTTGATTTGGATTGGATTTCCTTTAGTTTAGGGATATTTCGGTTCATAATTTAAATTTGAATTTAGTTTAGGGACATCTTAGTCCATAATTTGAATTTGGTTTTAGTTTAGAGACATTCTGATCCATATTTGGATTTGATTTTAGTTTAGGGACATTCCGGTCCATAATTGGACTTGATTTTAGTTTAGGGACATTCCAGTCCATAAATTGGACTTGGTTTTAGTTTATGGACATTCCGGTCCGTAATCTGGATTTGTTTTTGATATGGTTTGTAGTTTAGCGACGTTTTGGTCGTTTGATTTTGATTTGATGGATTGTAGTTTTTTTTTTGGATTTTTTTTCACATTTTTGTGGCTGGTTTGCAAATTTCAGCCCTCTTTTGTTTTGGATTGATTGGTAAATTTCAGTTTTTAGCGTGTTGGGAACTGATTTGTAATTTTAGCCATTCTTGGGTACTGATTTGCAATTTTTTAGCTCTTTTAGGGGCGGCTTTGGAATTTTCAGTCTTTTGTGGACTGATTTGTAATTTTCATCTGATTTACAAAATTTAGCATTTCTTGGGACTGATTTTTTTTCTGTGTGCAATTTTCAGTCTTTTTTGGACTGATTTGCAGTTTTTGGCTTTTATTTGGAGGTGATTTTGTAAGTTCAGAACTTGTTTTGGACCGCTTTGTAAAAAAATTCACTTTTATGTGCTTTGTGCCCATTCCCCAAGCAATTGATGTCGTTACGAAGCTTGCGACTCCATTGCATCCTTTCTTGTACTTGTATTTGTGGACAACCCGTAGACAACGGTACCGTGCCATTCTATCATCTGAATAAGCATATTCACATATGATACTTGTAGTAATTGCATTTAGAACCCTCGATTTGGGCAGTAGTCCCTTCAATAGTTCAATGCATGTAACTTAATAGTATCCTGTAAAAATTGAGTTCTCGCAAATATTTAGTTTGTAGCCTAATTAAGAGCTCCTCTGTAAGCTTTAAGATGGATTTAGAGAGTTCGAGGACTCTTCGAATAAGTTTAATGAAGTTGCCTTGTAGAGGACTCGAAGGAATTCTTGGCTAATTTCAAAATTCGGAAGAAATCATTTAATAGCACCGATTTGAAATTATCATATCATACTCCTTTTAAAAGCACGAGTTCGGAAAATCTTTTTTAGACAAATATACCCCTTTATAGTTTGAACTACCTTATCTATAATCAAATTCTAATTTTCAATGGTCAATATTACCCTTCACTATTTTGAATATTTTATTTATATCTTAATCTATCCTAATCATAATCATATCTTATCCTAATCCTATGTGAACCATATTTAGCTTAACAATTTAAAAAAACTAATATTAATAAAATATATAAAACATAAAAATGATATTAGTTTGTTAAGATAAAGAAATTACAAGTAGATAACATATTATAATACATGAAGTATTGCAAAAAAACCATAAAAAGTTTTAAAATTACAGAAAAGACCCTGAAAAGTTCAAAATTATAAAACTCATCCAAATGTCTCAAAACTTAAAATAAAAAATATGAAATTAAAAAATTAACATCAGTTTGCAAAGAATTTAAAATTTACAATTAACACCTCAATGTCTCAAAAATTATAGAAACACCCTCAAAAGTTTAAATTACAGACAAGCACATTAAAATTCTAAAATTTTAAAACTTACAAACAACACAGATGAATTCAAGAGATTACCATGATACACCTAAAATTTTTGATATTTAAATTTAAATTTTTTAATTAACACCCTCAATATCTCAAAAATTATAGAAACACCTTCAAAAGTTCAAATTATAAAAAGCCACCCTAAAATTCTAAAATTTGTAAATAAAATAAGATGAATTCAAGATATTACCCTTAGACACCTAAAAAATTAAAATTTGCCAAAATTAACCTCAAAATTTTTAAAAAACTCCTTCAAAATTTAAAAATCGTAAAAAAAACTCTAAATTTTCAAAATTTTTAACTAGCACACATCAAATTCGTCGATTGGTAGACCGCTGAAATTATATATATATATATATATATATATATTAAAATTTCTAATTTAGGGATTTACTATCCATTTTCAGCATCTAAGAATAGTCTAAGTTGATACTGGTAAACAAAAACAATAAGAATTGATTAAAAACATCCGGTTAATGGATAAAATTTTTAAAAATATTATAGATTAAAAATTATCGGCACTATATAAATTAAAGTAATTTCATATAATTTTAGTAATAAGTTGGGGTAGCCAAAATACATTCGTAACATTAATTGATAGATGTTTAAATCCATAGAAATGATAAAACACTATAATATTATACCTTAGCATTAATTGATTTTAATTTAGAAACTTTAATCTTTGACGTTAATAATATTTATAGGGTAAAAGAATACAAGGAATTACATATGGAGAAACTATTAGAATATTTAGAGATAACTTTAAAAGAATTGAGTTATTTCCATTGCAAATGGGAAAGTGATGGAAATAAATCTAAAATTCAGAAAACGTCAATGAATCACTTGAATTGGCATTAACATAAGACATATCTATTAATGAAGCACTGAATGAGTTACATTAAAAAATAATTTAATAACTTTATCCTAATCAAAGAAAAAATCTCCATGGAAGACATAAGAAAAATTAGTAAGTATTCATAAATTCCATACTGTGTTCTTCAAATTAAATATTAATATTATAATCTAAGAGAAATTGGTAATGAATAATGCAGGTATTTAGTTTAGGTCTTTATGGAAAATGACAGGGATAGAGTAAATGTAATATTATTGAAATAACAGAAATTCTTATTGGATGCACATCAGAAGAATTCATTTTAGAGGAAAATAAAGAGATAGCTTCTAATTTATTTAAGTAATAAATTAGGAACACAAAGAATTTTATATATATGAAATTAATATTTATTCTCATTGAAATAGAAAAAAATCAAAGTCTATATTTTGAGCAGTTTGTGTTGAACATCATAAGTACATTTGACTTCTTTGTAAAGTTAAATGAGATGATAAAAAATTAACGAGCCTAGGAAAGATAATAGCATAAAAAATACAAAATTAGCCTGATGTCACAATTGATGTAGATGATGAAGACAATACTCTAGAATTGTCCGAGAAATGATAAATGATAAACCTGAAGAAGGATTGATCTTAACTCAATAAAAAATAAAATAGAAGAAATAAAAACAATATTTTATGAATATTTTATAGAATAGTTTAATTATTTTGAGTGAAATTAGGAATCTTTAGAAGAGAGTTTCATGAATTTTTTTCAGTACTTTTATATTCTTATGTGGATGTTTTTATCATATAAAAGTATACTATAGTTAGCATTAATCTTTAATTTATATTTTTTTATGAAGTCTATCAATGATTAGGAATAAACTTCATATTCTCTTTTGTATCGTTTTAACATACTTTAAATCAATCATTTTGCCATATTGGTTTTAAATATTCACCTTCCTTGTATAACACTATTTTAATATATTTCACTTTGCAATGCTATACTTTCTCAAATAAAGCTTAGTTTCATATCGGTCTAAAATAATATAAAAATTCAAATTATTTTTAAATTATATTTGTTTTTTGTCAATTCAAATATCAACATGAAAATTTAAATTGGGTGTATCCCATTTAAACAAACATAAAAAAATAATCGGGATGTAAGAGTTTAAAGAAAAAAATGAGCACAAACTACCAAAAATACTTAATTATGGTATTAAATCACGTGCATTGCACGTGTGTAAAAACTAGTATATTAAAAGATCCGAAGAAATCCTTGACTAGCGCGGATTTACAATTGCATATTAAAGGGTCCGAAGAACTTCTTTAATAGCACGGATTTATAATACGCGTATTAGAGGACCGAAGGATTTCTCTATCTGCGCGCTATTATTTTACTCACTGATTTTTTATTCACGGACTGTGGCAACATAACCAGATGTATCAGAAGGATACAATCATCATATGTTTAGAACTGTATGATTCTACAGCCATAATTACCCGTAGCCAACATTAGAATCCTTGCAACAAGTATATATAAAAAAATCACACTTCCTGCAACACATGAACAAGCATTAGGAATAGGTTATAGTGCATCAAGTAAAGTGAAAAATTATGTAGCTATACATATTCCATTCCCAACGTTTCATGAGGAATGCTCTACCACCTTTCAGCCTAAAGACTAAGGATGTGTTTGGTTTAATAGCGAGCAAGAATGAGATTAGAAAAATAATGTTTTTTATGGATTCCTATCTAATCTATAAAAATGTTAAGAACAATTTTATGTTGTCATGGAATTCTTTTTTTTCCTTTCTATGTTTGTTTCATAACATGAAAAAATAAAATCCAACTTTATAGAAACTCTACAATTCCTATTCTTTAGTTTGGTTTAGAATGAGAAATTTTTGTGATAAATGGTGAGAACATCTTAGGTATTCTTACCACTCACTAGTGGACAAAACTGCACAAAACGAGCAACACAAGCTCATGTATGACCATCAAAATAAACAGCAACATTGCAACAAAACCTCACAAAACGAGATTACCAAGCTCTGGATAAATGTCAAAACCGACAGCAACAAAGTCAAACCAAAGGAGCATCACAAGCTCCATCTGATAGCAACAAAACCAAACAAAAGGAGCATCACAAGCTCATGTATGACCATCAAAACCGACAGCGCCAAACCAAAGGAGCATCACAAGCTCCATCTGATAGCAACAAAACCAAACAAAAAGAGCAACACAAGCTCATGTATGACCATCAAAACCGACAACAACATAGCAACACAAGCTCATGTATTAAATAACTAATACGTATATTAAAATCTTAAAACAAAATATCTAAATATCCACAAATCTATTTTTGTAATGAAACAACTAATTCATATATTGCAATCTTAAAACGAAATTAAAATGAAATTACTAATTCATATATTAAATAACCAATTTATAACCATCCATGATCAACTATGACAAATAACCGAAGCAACAAAGCTTTAAATTATCAAACATCCACTACAAAATCAATCATGACAAATAATCATCCATGATCATATATTAATTTTTGTAAAAAAACGAGTTATAGATTTATACCTTCAACTGCAAAGGGGGTAATTTAGGGATGAAAATTTTAGCAATAAACCAAAGCAATCAACCGAGACAACCAACCGAGAAATCAAAGCTCGAAATCAAACCCACTTAACCCACTGACAACAACCCATCAAAGCAACAAGATCAAAGAAAGGAGCTCGAAATCGAAGATTAATTTTTGGGATCAAACCTCGAAATTAAAGCTTGAAATAGAAGAATGGAGCTCAATATTGAAGCTGAAAACTGAAGCAACAAACCTAACCGGCAGCAACCCACCGAAGCAACAAACCCACCAAAGCTAACAAACCCGCCGACAGAATTCGAAGCCAAGAACTGACAATAGCTCAATCCAGAGCCTCGTCTTTGAAAAAGAAATCAAAGAAGGCGCGAAGAGGATTGAGAAGAGGCGGGAGAAGATTAGCGGGAGAAGGCGGAAAACCAGATCTAGGGTTTTTGTGAAGAAGCAGATTCTGAAAAACAAAGAGAAAGGGAATGGGTATGGGGTGTGTCAGCTTTTTCACCCAATTCCACTCAAACTCATAGGATTTGGGTTTCCATAAAAACCCCTCTCTTTTCCAACTTTATAGATTTCAAAATCTATAAAATTGTTATGAGCCAATCTTAAGAATAAGATTCATAAAAATCTTTTATTTACAATATTACTCATGTCAGATCCAATTCCTATTCTTATTCCATAAAAATAGAGTGAAACAAACACCCTAAACACATGTTGAAAACCAATTGGTTGTTCTTGGGTTGCCAACAACAGGGAGAGATCACTGGGCAGCGATAGCCGCTCTTCGCCATGAAGTGGTGAATTTGGGTGAGACAACGATGACTCAGACGGCTTAGTAAAACACAGAGCAGTAGGAAGACCCCATATTGAGATTATTTTCCATGAAAAGGCATAAAAATAGCAGAGAAGAAAGAGAAAATTAGAGAAGATGAACATTTTGTTCGAAATATAGCTGTTTAGACAATAATTAACACGAAATTAAGTTTTTAACAGTTAATAAAAATCTGATATTGGGTTAATATTATAACACAAAAATAAAATTAATTGAAATGAAAAATAAATAAGGTTAGAAATACGGCCTGATGATCGAAGCGTGTACTAAACACTGTCCTAAGAATCTAATTGCTCCCTCTCGTACAGGGCTTCGTGGAAATGGATCTTGGAGATACGAGGACCCTCAGTCAGGCGACTTTCTTCTCGTCGGCACGAGCTTCAAGAAGGATTTACAAATTCTTCTCGACTTTCAAGGAACCAACAAAACGAAAGGAATAGAGCAGAGAAGAAGAGAATTGTTATGTTTTTCATTGTACTAAAATTCTTGCAGGTTTAAGTCCTTTTATAGGGTTTAAATTCGTCATTTAGATCCACATTTACGCCTTTTAGATCCACCATTCACGCCCTAATAAATATATTAAATTTGCTAGTTGTTCCCGTCCATAATTCCTGCAACAGAGTAATTAGCACGTTTTAATTATCCACAAATTTCGCCAATTAATGCTAGCCGTTTTTCTGTCATTTAGATCCGCCAATCTCGCTCTTGTTTAACATGTTTTTATAAATGTTAATCATGTTTTTAACTGTTATAAATGTTAATCATGGTTTCTAATTGTAAAAAAGAAAAGTCTAAAATATAGCAGGTTAAGGACCCCTCAATCCAGAGCTGCATTCGTGTCCACAGGTCGTGGGCGCGCGCCACCCGACCCGGACCCGAGCCCGGACCGGCCGACACACGCGTGTGGTGTGAAGCATAACCTTTATTTGCTTCTAGGCATAAGAGAGAAGGAAAAGGTTTATAAACACTCTTCCTTCTCATCTCCTATTCAATGTGGGACTAAAATTTTTCACTCCAAACTCAAGTTTTAAGTTACAACTCCAATAATCCCCCACATAACTTAAAACTTAAAATAATTCAGTAATAACAGTAAAAGAAGAACTTAAAAACAAATAAATAAGATTTCTGGTTCCCTTATACAATGTAATAGGTGGAGGTACCTTTCGGTTTGAACCTTCACTTAGTGACAGTTGTATAGCTCCGTGAGAGCTTGGTGGACTACGCCTTGAACCAGTCATATTTATCGGATTTCTACAGAAAGTACGCATAGTATAGTTTTAAAGAATTCTAAGTGGGTTGTGCTATTATCGGCCTTGCGCAAGTATCTTTCATGTGTATTACTAGGTGTTTTCGTCAAAAGTTGGTTTTGCTGTGGAATTCATTATATCTTCAGTCGATTACAACAAATTCAAAGAAATAGTCTTTTTATAAGACCTCTTTTACATAACAAAGAGAAAATTACAACTCTTGAGAAAATAACACAGAAGTCGTTTATCGAATCCTGTTTTGTGGGACTTTGTCTGTGCCGGGAGCGCTTTGACTCGTGGACCGCCGAATCACAGATCGTGAAGGGGGCTTTATGATTCTTCCTTCGTTTATCGAAGTGAGAATTTAAAACGAGGATCTTATCAAAGTAAGATAGTCGTTCTTCTTAAGATCAAGTCAAAGCTCGAATCTCAAGGGAATCCAAGAACAATAATGTCTGCTCTCTCTCTGCTCTAAATTGCTCAATAATGTGCCCTCCTTTTGTCAGAAATGACCCTAGGGGGTATTTATAGCCTCAGGGAAATAACTGCACAAAACTCAACAAAACATCAAATTAGGCTGCGAGACAGTGTTTACTGTCTCGGCGGGCGAGACGGTGTTTGCTGTCTCGGCCCGCGAGACAATAAACGCTGTCTCGGAAACAGTAACCGTCAGGCAGTTTTTGTTTTAACTGTCTTCCCACGTTTCAAACTCCGTTATTTTGGCAGTTATTCACGTGATTTTCGCCCACGATGTTTCCCACGTCCCTTGGCAGTTAATGGACACGTGTAGGGTAGTTATCAAGGTGGTTTTGGTTATTTCAACACTGTCTCGCTGGCGAGACAGTAAAGCCGGTCTCGCTGGCGAGACAGTAAAGTCTGTCTCGCTGGCGAGACAGTAAAAGACTGTCTCGCTGCGAGACAGCAAAGACTGTCTCACTTGCGAGACAGTAAAGACTGTCTCGCTTGCGAGACAGTTCATATCTGTCTTAATTTTCCAAAACATTATGAGATCAATTCTTGTGATTTTTTGAGTGATCCTCTCTATGTTTGGGATATCCATTAGCATTTTTTAACGCCTACACTAGGGAGCAACCATGATTCCATAGTCGCGGCCTCACAACTATACACATATAGTTGAATCCCAATAAGGATGCGAGCAAGTAAGCATCTTGCCTCATGGGTCTTGGATTTATTAAGAGCTAAACTCAACCTTTCACTTGCTTTTTATGAGCACTGATCATTCTAGGGATGGGAGCAAATAAATTCAGTACTCCACATAATTAATCACTCGTCCAGTTTGTTTCTACCCATTGAACCTTTGCGAGGTTGGGTTGCCACTGCAGTGATTTTTTTTATGGGTTTAACCCCATCCCCCTCGATGATTCTAGGACCACTGCCCTAGATAAGCATTTAGTTAAATGATCTGTAAGATTTTTCTCTGATCTTACAAAGTCTAAGGGTATTACATGATTTTTCATCTTATATTTCAAGGATTTATGCCGCACTTTCAAGTGTCGGTTCATTTTCACATTTGCATTCTCTTGGTGACATTTGTCAATCGCTGACCTGCAATCACAATGAATAGAAATAGCCGGTGACAGTTTTTTCTTTAATGGAATTTCGGTTAGTAAATATTTCAACCATTCAGCTTCTATACTAGTAGTATCAAGAGCTATCATTTCTGATTCTATTGTACTTCTAGCCATTACAGTTTGTTTAGTAGATTTCCATAAAACGGCTCCTCCTCCTAAAAGGAACACAAATCCAGTGGTAGATTTTACATCTACTGAGTCACTAATCCAATTTGCATCTGAGTATCCTTCTAATACAGATGGATAACCTTTATAATGTAAACCATAGTTCATAGTTCCTTTTAGATACCTCAAAATTCTTTCTAGAGCATCCTAATGACTCTTATTAGGATTTGATGTATATCTGTTAAGTCTATTTACTGTATAAGTGTTTTCAGCGAAAGTTGTTTCCATTGCAGATTCCATTAAAACTTCGATCGTTTACAAAGAATTACAATGAAAATAAAAGAAAATACAACTCTCGAGAAAATAACACAGAAATTGTTTATCAACTCCTGCTTTTGTGGGACTTTGCCTGTGCCGGGAACGCTTTAGTTCGTGGACCACCGATTCGTAGATCGAGAGGTTGTTTAGGGATCTCTTCTTCGTTTATCGAAGTAAAGATTTGAAAACGAATATCTTATCGATGTAAGATGTTCGTTCTTCCAAAGATCAAGTCTGAGCTTAGATCTCTAGGATTCACCAAATGATGCTTGTCAAAGGGTGAAAATTCTCTCTTTCTTTCTCAAAATCACCAAAGACTCAAGTCTCTTCTGCTCCAAAATGCTCTCTCGATTCGTTCCATGAACGAGAGGTCCACAAATTGAACGATCAAACCTTTAAATAGTTAGGATCGTCTTAGAACTCCCACTTGGTCAAACCTTACTACAGTTAGGACCAAAACCAAAATCCCCTTTCGATTCCTTCCATGAACGAGAGGTCCACAACCATTTGGTCAAATCTTTAAACAGTTAGGACCAAAACCAAAATCCCCTCTCGATTCCTTCCATGAACGAGAGGTCTACATATTGAACGATCAAACCTTTAAATAGTTAGGATCGTCTCAGAACTCCCACTTGGTCAAACCTTACTACAGTTAGGACCAAAACCAAAATCCCCTTTCGATTCCTTCCATGAACGAGAGGTCCACAAATTGAACGATCAATCAAAACTATAAAAGTTAAGATTACTTCCAATCTCAATTGATCAAACCTTGTTAGGATCGTCTCAGAACTCCCACTTGGTCAAACCTTACTACAGTTAGGACCAAAACCAAAATCCCCTTTCGATTCCTTCCATGAACGAGAGGTCCACAAATTGAACGATCAAACCTTTAAACAGTTAGGATCGTCTCAAGTCCCTATTTGGTCAAACCTTTAAACAGTTAGGACCAAAGCTAAAATCCTCTCTCGATTCCTTCCATGAACGAGAGGTCCACAAATTGAACGATCAAACCTTTAAACAGTTAGGATCGTCTCAAATCCCTATTTGGTCAAACCTTTAAACAGTTAAGACCAAAGCTAAAATCCCCTCTCGATTCGTTCCATGAACGAGAGGTCCACAAATTGAACGATCAAACCTTTAAACAGTTAGGATCGTCTCAAATCCCTATTTGGTCAAACCTTTAAACAGTTAGGACCAAAGCCAAAATCCCCTCTCGATTCGTTCCATGAACGAGAGGTCCACAAATTGAACGATCAAACCTTTAAACAGTTAGGATCGTCTCAAAAACTCCCACGTGGTCAAACCTTTAAACAGTTAGGACCAAAGCCAAAATCCCCTCTCGATTCGTTCCATGAACGAGAGGTCCACAAATTAAACGATCAAACCTTTAAACAGTTAGGATCGTCTCAAAACCCTATTTGGTCAAACCTTTAAACAGTTAGGACCAAAGCCAAAATCCCCTCTCGATTCGTTCCATGAACGAGAGGTCCACAAATTGAACGATCAAACCTTTAAACAGTTAGGATCGTCTCAAATTCCCATCTTGGTCAAACCTTTAAACAGTTAGGACCAAAGCCAAAATCCCCTCTCGATTCGTTCCATGAACGAGAGGTCCACAAATTGAACGATCAAACCTTTAAACAGTTAGGATCGTCTCAAATTCCCATCTTGGTCAAACCTTTAAACAGTTAGGACCAAAGCCAAAATCCCCTCTCGATTCGTTCCATGAACGAGAGGTCCACAAATTGAACGATCAAACCTTTAAACAGTTAGGATCGTCTCAAATTCCCATCTTGGTCAAACCTTTAAACAGTTAGGACCAAAGCCAAAATCCCCTCTCGATTCGTTCCATGAACGAGAGGTCCACAAATTGAACGATCAAACCTTTAAACAGTTAGGATCGTCTCAAATTCCCATCTTGGTCAAACCTTTAAACAGTTAGGACCAAAGCCAAAATCCCCTCTCGATTCGTTCCATGAACGAGAGGTCCACAAATTGAACGATCAAACCTTTAAACAGTTAGGATCGTCTCAAATTCCCATCTTGGTCAAACCTTTAAACAGTTAGGACCAAAGCCAAAATCCCCTCTCGATTCGTTCCATGAACGAGAGGTCCACAAATTGAACGATCAAACCTTTAAACAGTTAGGATCGTCTCAAATTCCCATCTTGGTCAAACCTTTAAACAGTTAGGACCAAAGCCAAAATCCCCTCTCGATTCGTTCCATGAACGAGAGGTCCACAAATTGAACGATCAAACCTTTAAACAGTTAGGATCGTCTCAAATTCCCATCTTGGTCAAACCTTTAAACAGTTAGGACCAAAGCCAAAATCCCCTCTCGATTCGTTCCATGAACGAGAGGTCCACAAATTGAACGATCAAACCTTTAAACAGTTAGGATCGTCTCAAATTCCCATCTTGGTCAAACCTTTAAACAGTTAGGACCAAAGCCAAAATCCCCTCTCGATTCGTTCCATGAACGAGAGGTCCACAAATTGAACGATCAAACCTTTAAACAGTTAGGATCGTCTCAAATTCCCATCTTGGTCAAACCTTTAAACAGTTAGGACCAAAGCCAAAATCCCCTCTCGATTCGTTCCATGAACGAGAGGTCCACAAATTGAACGATCAAACCTTTAAACAGTTAGGATCGTCTCAAATTCCCATCTTGGTCAAACCTTTAAACAGTTAGGACCAAAGCCAAAATCCCCTCTCGATTCGTTCCATGAACGAGAGGTCCACAAATTGAACGATCAAACCTTTAAACAGTTAGGATCGTCTCAAATTCCCATCTTGGTCAAACCTTTAAACAGTTAGGACCAAAGCCAAAATCCCCTCTCGATTCGTTCCATGAACGAGAGGTCCACAAATTGAACGATCAAACCTTTAAACAGTTAGGATCGTCTCAAATTCCCATCTTGGTCAAACCTTTAAACAGTTAGGACCAAAGCCAAAATCCCCTCTCGATTCGTTCCATGAACGAGAGGTCCACAAATTGAACGATCAAACCTTTAAACAGTTAGGATCGTCTCAAATTCCCATCTTGGTCAAACCTTTAAACAGTTAGGACCAAAGCCAAAATCCCCTCTCGATTCGTTCCATGAACGAGAGGTCCACAAATTGAACGATCAAACCTTTAAACAGTTAGGATCGTCTCAAATTCCCATCTTGGTCAAACCTTTAAACAGTTAGGACCAAAGCCAAAATCCCCTCTCGATTCGTTCCATGAACGAGAGGTCCACAAATTGAACGATCAAACCTTTAAACAGTTAGGATCGTCTCAAATTCCCATCTTGGTCAAACCTTTAAACAGTTAGGACCAAAGCCAAAATCCCCTCTCGATTCGTTCCATGAACGAGAGGTCCACAAATTGAACGATCAAACCTTTAAACAGTTAGGATCGTCTCAAATTCCCATCTTGGTCAAACCTTTAAACAGTTAGGACCAAAGCCAAAATCCCCTCTCGATTCGTTCCATGAACGAGAGGTCCACAAATTGAACGATCAAACCTTTAAACAGTTAGGATCGTCTCAAATTCCCATCTTGGTCAAACCTTTAAACAGTTAGGACCAAAGCCAAAATCCCCTCTCGATTCGTTCCATGAACGAGAGGTCCACAAATTGAACGATCAAACCTTTAAACAGTTAGGATCGTCTCAAATTCCCATCTTGGTCAAACCTTTAAACAGTTAGGACCAAAGCCAAAATCCCCTCTCGATTCGTTCCATGAACGAGAGGTCCACAAATTGAACGATCAAACCTTTAAACAGTTAGGATCGTCTCAAATTCCCATCTTGGTCAAACCTTTAAACAGTTAGGACCAAAGCCAAAATCCCCTCTCGATTCGTTCCATGAACGAGAGGTCCACAAATTGAACGATCAAACCTTTAAACAGTTAGGATCGTCTCAAATTCCCATCTTGGTCAAACCTTTAAACAGTTAGGACCAAAGCCAAAATCCCCTCTCGATTCGTTCCATGAACGAGAGGTCCACAAATTGAACGATCAAACCTTTAAACAGTTAGGATCGTCTCAAATTCCCATCTTGGTCAAACCTTTAAACAGTTAGGACCAAAGCCAAAATCCCCTCTCGATTCGTTCCATGAACGAGAGGTCCACAAATTGAACGATCAAACCTTTAAACAGTTAGGATCGTCTCAAATTCCCATCTTGGTCAAACCTTTAAACAGTTAGGACCAAAGCCAAAATCCCCTCTCGATTCGTTCCATGAACGAGAGGTCCACAAATTGAACGATCAAACCTTTAAACAGTTAGGATCGTCTCAAATTCCCATCTTGGTCAAACCTTTAAACAGTTAGGACCAAAGCCAAAATCCCCTCTCGATTCGTTCCATGAACGAGAGGTCCACAAATTGAACGATCAAACCTTTAAACAGTTAGGATCGTCTCAAATTCCCATCTTGGTCAAACCTTTAAACAGTTAGGACCAAAGCCAAAATCCCCTCTCGATTCGTTCCATGAACGAGAGGTCCACAAATTGAACGATCAAACCTTTAAACAGTTAGGATCGTCTCAAATTCCCATCTTGGTCAAACCTTTAAACAGTTAGGACCAAAGCCAAAATCCCCTCTCGATTCGTTCCATGAACGAGAGGTCCACAAATTGAACGATCAAACCTTTAAACAGTTAGGATCGTCTCAAATTCCCATCTTGGTCAAACCTTTAAACAGTTAGGACCAAAGCCAAAATCCCCTCTCGATTCGTTCCATGAACGAGAGGTCCACAAATTGAACGATCAAACCTTTAAACAGTTAGGATCGTCTCAAATTCCCATCTTGGTCAAACCTTTAAACAGTTAGGACCAAAGCCAAAATCCCCTCTCGATTCGTTCCATGAACGAGAGGTCCACAAATTGAACGATCAAACCTTTAAACAGTTAGGATCGTCTCAAATTCCCATCTTGGTCAAACCTTTAAACAGTTAGGACCAAAGCCAAAATCCCCTCTCGATTCGTTCCATGAACGAGAGGTCCACAAATTGAACGATCAAACCTTTAAACAGTTAGGATCGTCTCAAATTCCCATCTTGGTCAAACCTTTAAACAGTTAGGACCAAAGCCAAAATCCCCTCTCGATTCGTTCCATGAACGAGAGGTCCACAAATTGAACGATCAAACCTTTAAACAGTTAGGATCGTCTCAAATTCCCATCTTGGTCAAACCTTTAAACAGTTAGGACCAAAGCCAAAATCCCCTCTCGATTCGTTCCATGAACGAGAGGTCCACAAATTGAACGATCAAACCTTTAAACAGTTAGGATCGTCTCAAATTCCCATCTTGGTCAAACCTTTAAACAGTTAGGACCAAAGCCAAAATCCCCTCTCGATTCGTTCCATGAACGAGAGGTCCACAAATTGAACGATCAAACCTTTAAACAGTTAGGATCGTCTCAAATTCCCATCTTGGTCAAACCTTTAAACAGTTAGGACCAAAGCCAAAATCCCCTCTCGATTCGTTCCATGAACGAGAGGTCCACAAATTGAACGATCAAACCTTTAAACAGTTAGGATCGTCTCAAATTCCCATCTTGGTCAAACCTTTAAACAGTTAGGACCAAAGCCAAAATCCCCTCTCGATTCGTTCCATGAACGAGAGGTCCACAAATTGAACGATCAAACCTTTAAACAGTTAGGATCGTCTCAAATTCCCATCTTGGTCAAACCTTTAAACAGTTAGGACCAAAGCCAAAATCCCCTCTCGATTCGTTCCATGAACGAGAGGTCCACAAATTGAACGATCAAACCTTTAAACAGTTAGGATCGTCTCAAATTCCCATCTTGGTCAAACCTTTAAACAGTTAGGACCAAAGCCAAAATCCCCTCTCGATTCGTTCCATGAACGAGAGGTCCACAAATTGAACGATCAAACCTTTAAACAGTTAGGATCGTCTCAAATTCCCATCTTGGTCAAACCTTTAAACAGTTAGGACCAAAGCCAAAATCCCCTCTCGATTCGTTCCATGAACGAGAGGTCCACAAATTGAACGATCAAACCTTTAAACAGTTAGGATCGTCTCAAATTCCCATCTTGGTCAAACCTTTAAACAGTTAGGACCAAAGCCAAAATCCCCTCTCGATTCGTTCCATGAACGAGAGGTCCACAAATTGAACGATCAAACCTTTAAACAGTTAGGATCGTCTCAAATTCCCATCTTGGTCAAACCTTTAAACAGTTAGGACCAAAGCCAAAATCCCCTCTCGATTCGTTCCATGAACGAGAGGTCCACAAATTGAACGATCAAACCTTTAAACAGTTAGGATCGTCTCAAATTCCCATCTTGGTCAAACCTTTAAACAGTTAGGACCAAAGCCAAAATCCCCTCTCGATTCGTTCCATGAACGAGAGGTCCACAAATTGAACGATCAAACCTTTAAACAGTTAGGATCGTCTCAAATTCCCATCTTGGTCAAACCTTTAAACAGTTAGGACCAAAGCCAAAATCCCCTCTCGATTCGTTCCATGAACGAGAGGTCCACAAATTGAACGATCAAACCTTTAAACAGTTAGGATCGTCTCAAATTCCCATCTTGGTCAAACCTTTAAACAGTTAGGACCAAAGCCAAAATCCCCTCTCGATTCGTTCCATGAACGAGAGGTCCACAAATTGAACGATCAAACCTTTAAACAGTTAGGATCGTCTCAAATTCCCATCTTGGTCAAACCTTTAAACAGTTAGGACCAAAGCCAAAATCCCCTCTCGATTCGTTCCATGAACGAGAGGTCCACAAATTGAACGATCAAACCTTTAAACAGTTAGGATCGTCTCAAATTCCCATCTTGGTCAAACCTTTAAACAGTTAGGACCAAAGCCAAAATCCCCTCTCGATTCGTTCCATGAACGAGAGGTCCACAAATTGAACGATCAAACCTTTAAACAGTTAGGATCGTCTCAAATTCCCATCTTGGTCAAACCTTTAAACAGTTAGGACCAAAGCCAAAATCCCCTCTCGATTCGTTCCATGAACGAGAGGTCCACAAATTGAACGATCAAACCTTTAAACAGTTAGGATCGTCTCAAATTCCCATCTTGGTCAAACCTTTAAACAGTTAGGACCAAAGCCAAAATCCCCTCTCGATTCGTTCCATGAACGAGAGGTCCACAAATTGAACGATCAAACCTTTAAACAGTTAGGATCGTCTCAAATTCCCATCTTGGTCAAACCTTTAAACAGTTAGGACCAAAGCCAAAATCCCCTCTCGATTCGTTCCATGAACGAGAGGTCCACAAATTGAACGATCAAACCTTTAAACAGTTAGGATCGTCTCAAATTCCCATCTTGGTCAAACCTTTAAACAGTTAGGACCAAAGCCAAAATCCCCTCTCGATTCGTTCCATGAACGAGAGGTCCACAAATTGAACGATCAAACCTTTAAACAGTTAGGATCGTCTCAAATTCCCATCTTGGTCAAACCTTTAAACAGTTAGGACCAAAGCCAAAATCCCCTCTCGATTCGTTCCATGAACGAGAGGTCCACAAATTGAACGATCAAACCTTTAAACAGTTAGGATCGTCTCAAATTCCCATCTTGGTCAAACCTTTAAACAGTTAGGACCAAAGCCAAAATCCCCTCTCGATTCGTTCCATGAACGAGAGGTCCACAAATTGAACGATCAAACCTTTAAACAGTTAGGATCGTCTCAAATTCCCATCTTGGTCAAACCTTTAAACAGTTAGGACCAAAGCCAAAATCCCCTCTCGATTCGTTCCATGAACGAGAGGTCCACAAATTGAACGATCAAACCTTTAAACAGTTAGGATCGTCTCAAATTCCCATCTTGGTCAAACCTTTAAACAGTTAGGACCAAAGCCAAAATCCCCTCTCGATTCGTTCCATGAACGAGAGGTCCACAAATTGAACGATCAAACCTTTAAACAGTTAGGATCGTCTCAAATTCCCATCTTGGTCAAACCTTTAAACAGTTAGGACCAAAGCCAAAATCCCCTCTCGATTCGTTCCATGAACGAGAGGTCCACAAATTGAACGATCAAACCTTTAAACAGTTAGGATCGTCTCAAATTCCCATCTTGGTCAAACCTTTAAACAGTTAGGACCAAAGCCAAAATCCCCTCTCGATTCGTTCCATGAACGAGAGGTCCACAAATTGAACGATCAAACCTTTAAACAGTTAGGATCGTCTCAAATTCCCATCTTGGTCAAACCTTTAAACAGTTAGGACCAAAGCCAAAATCCCCTCTCGATTCGTTCCATGAACGAGAGGTCCACAAATTGAACGATCAAACCTTTAAACAGTTAGGATCGTCTCAAATTCCCATCTTGGTCAAACCTTTAAACAGTTAGGACCAAAGCCAAAATCCCCTCTCGATTCGTTCCATGAACGAGAGGTCCACAAATTGAACGATCAAACCTTTAAACAGTTAGGATCGTCTCAAATTCCCATCTTGGTCAAACCTTTAAACAGTTAGGACCAAAGCCAAAATCCCCTCTCGATTCGTTCCATGAACGAGAGGTCCACAAATTGAACGATCAAACCTTTAAACAGTTAGGATCGTCTCAAATTCCCATCTTGGTCAAACCTTTAAACAGTTAGGACCAAAGCCAAAATCCCCTCTCGATTCGTTCCATGAACGAGAGGTCCACAAATTGAACGATCAAACCTTTAAACAGTTAGGATCGTCTCAAATTCCCATCTTGGTCAAACCTTTAAACAGTTAGGACCAAAGCCAAAATCCCCTCTCGATTCGTTCCATGAACGAGAGGTCCACAAATTGAACGATCAAACCTTTAAACAGTTAGGATCGTCTCAAATTCCCATCTTGGTCAAACCTTTAAACAGTTAGGACCAAAGCCAAAATCCCCTCTCGATTCGTTCCATGAACGAGAGGTCCACAAATTGAACGATCAAACCTTTAAACAGTTAGGATCGTCTCAAATTCCCATCTTGGTCAAACCTTTAAACAGTTAGGACCAAAGCCAAAATCCCCTCTCGATTCGTTCCATGAACGAGAGGTCCACAAATTGAACGATCAAACCTTTAAACAGTTAGGATCGTCTCAAATTCCCATCTTGGTCAAACCTTTAAACAGTTAGGACCAAAGCCAAAATCCCCTCTCGATTCGTTCCATGAACGAGAGGTCCACAAATTGAACGATCAAACCTTTAAACAGTTAGGATCGTCTCAAATTCCCATCTTGGTCAAACCTTTAAACAGTTAGGACCAAAGCCAAAATCCCCTCTCGATTCGTTCCATGAACGAGAGGTCCACAAATTGAACGATCAAACCTTTAAACAGTTAGGATCGTCTCAAATTCCCATCTTGGTCAAACCTTTAAACAGTTAGGACCAAAGCCAAAATCCCCTCTCGATTCGTTCCATGAACGAGAGGTCCACAAATTGAACGATCAAACCTTTAAACAGTTAGGATCGTCTCAAATTCCCATCTTGGTCAAACCTTTAAACAGTTAGGACCAAAGCCAAAATCCCCTCTCGATTCGTTCCATGAACGAGAGGTCCACAAATTGAACGATCAAACCTTTAAACAGTTAGGATCGTCTCAAATTCCCATCTTGGTCAAACCTTTAAACAGTTAGGACCAAAGCCAAAATCCCCTCTCGATTCGTTCCATGAACGAGAGGTCCACAAATTGAACGATCAAACCTTTAAACAGTTAGGATCGTCTCAAATTCCCATCTTGGTCAAACCTTTAAACAGTTAGGACCAAAGCCAAAATCCCCTCTCGATTCGTTCCATGAACGAGAGGTCCACAAATTGAACGATCAAACCTTTAAACAGTTAGGATCGTCTCAAATTCCCATCTTGGTCAAACCTTTAAACAGTTAGGACCAAAGCCAAAATCCCCTCTCGATTCGTTCCATGAACGAGAGGTCCACAAATTGAACGATCAAACCTTTAAACAGTTAGGATCGTCTCAAATTCCCATCTTGGTCAAACCTTTAAACAGTTAGGACCAAAGCCAAAATCCCCTCTCGATTCGTTCCATGAACGAGAGGTCCACAAATTGAACGATCAAACCTTTAAACAGTTAGGATCGTCTCAAATTCCCATCTTGGTCAAACCTTTAAACAGTTAGGACCAAAGCCAAAATCCCCTCTCGATTCGTTCCATGAACGAGAGGTCCACAAATTGAACGATCAAACCTTTAAACAGTTAGGATCGTCTCAAATTCCCATCTTGGTCAAACCTTTAAACAGTTAGGACCAAAGCCAAAATCCCCTCTCGATTCGTTCCATGAACGAGAGGTCCACAAATTGAACGATCAAACCTTTAAACAGTTAGGATCGTCTCAAATTCCCATCTTGGTCAAACCTTTAAACAGTTAGGACCAAAGCCAAAATCCCCTCTCGATTCGTTCCATGAACGAGAGGTCCACAAATTGAACGATCAAACCTTTAAACAGTTAGGATCGTCTCAAATTCCCATCTTGGTCAAACCTTTAAACAGTTAGGACCAAAGCCAAAATCCCCTCTCGATTCGTTCCATGAACGAGAGGTCCACAAATTGAACGATCAAACCTTTAAACAGTTAGGATCGTCTCAAATTCCCATCTTGGTCAAACCTTTAAACAGTTAGGACCAAAGCCAAAATCCCCTCTCGATTCGTTCCATGAACGAGAGGTCCACAAATTGAACGATCAAACCTTTAAACAGTTAGGATCGTCTCAAATTCCCATCTTGGTCAAACCTTTAAACAGTTAGGACCAAAGCCAAAATCCCCTCTCGATTCGTTCCATGAACGAGAGGTCCACAAATTGAACGATCAAACCTTTAAACAGTTAGGATCGTCTCAAATTCCCATCTTGGTCAAACCTTTAAACAGTTAGGACCAAAGCCAAAATCCCCTCTCGATTCGTTCCATGAACGAGAGGTCCACAAATTGAACGATCAAACCTTTAAACAGTTAGGATCGTCTCAAATTCCCATCTTGGTCAAACCTTTAAACAGTTAGGACCAAAGCCAAAATCCCCTCTCGATTCGTTCCATGAACGAGAGGTCCACAAATTGAACGATCAAACCTTTAAACAGTTAGGATCGTCTCAAATTCCCATCTTGGTCAAACCTTTAAACAGTTAGGACCAAAGCCAAAATCCCCTCTCGATTCGTTCCATGAACGAGAGGTCCACAAATTGAACGATCAAACCTTTAAACAGTTAGGATCGTCTCAAATTCCCATCTTGGTCAAACCTTTAAACAGTTAGGACCAAAGCCAAAATCCCCTCTCGATTCGTTCCATGAACGAGAGGTCCACAAATTGAACGATCAAACCTTTAAACAGTTAGGATCGTCTCAAATTCCCATCTTGGTCAAACCTTTAAACAGTTAGGACCAAAGCCAAAATCCCCTCTCGATTCGTTCCATGAACGAGAGGTCCACAAATTGAACGATCAAACCTTTAAACAGTTAGGATCGTCTCAAATTCCCATCTTGGTCAAACCTTTAAACAGTTAGGACCAAAGCCAAAATCCCCTCTCGATTCGTTCCATGAACGAGAGGTCCACAAATTGAACGATCAAACCTTTAAACAGTTAGGATCGTCTCAAATTCCCATCTTGGTCAAACCTTTAAACAGTTAGGACCAAAGCCAAAATCCCCTCTCGATTCGTTCCATGAACGAGAGGTCCACAAATTGAACGATCAAACCTTTAAACAGTTAGGATCGTCTCAAATTCCCATCTTGGTCAAACCTTTAAACAGTTAGGACCAAAGCCAAAATCCCCTTGTCGCGTTCAGGCGCGACGGCACGAGCTGCCGCGGTAACTGAGCAGCGGCCTTTGATATTGAAAAGACACGAGTTCGACGAATACCCGTGTCTTAACTGTGGTACATGCCTTGATTGAACAAGGTATGTGTTTTGAAGCGTCAATCCCCTCGGTGGGGGATGTCAACTCTTCCCGAATGCCTCTCAACGGAGACAAACGAGGTTATATGCACAAAATCAACAGTTTCAGAGAAGAGAAGTGGAAGAAACTTACCCCCAAAGGAAGGAACTGCAGCCTCGACATCCCCAGGTGCTGGTGCCGCTGATTTTCCCTTCGAACCACGAGTCTTCTTTGGAGACATAATGAGACCGACCTAAAGAATCAAAAAAAATTAGGGTTTTTGTGAGATCCCAAACAAAAGAACGGAATCGGGCCATAAAGCATAAGATGCAGGGGCGATTTTTACCTGGGATTAGAAGAAATCAAGTTAAGAAGAGATCAAAATCAACGAGGAGTCAAAACCCTAGATCTCAAGAAAACCTTTATCTCTACCAACAAACAAGAGACCAGGAGATAGAATATAAAATTCTTCCTCTCCATCATCGGGTTCATCTCTACCAACAAACAAGAGACCAGGAGATAGAATATAAAATTCTTCCTCTCCGATTCTGGGTTCATCTCTACCAACAAACAAGAGACCAGGAGATAGAATATAAAATTCTTCCTCTCCATCATCGGGTTCATCTCTACCAACAAACAAGAGACCAGGAGATAGAATATAAAATTCTTCCTCTCCATCATCGGGTTCATCTCTACCAACAAACAAGAGACCAGAATACTCCAATAGGTATACGAGTCTAAACTATTTCCCTAATCTCAACAGGAAGTTTCTGGAGAATATCACTCAGAATATTCTTAAGAATAACCTGAATACTCCAATAGGTATACGAGTCTAAACTATTTCCCTAATCTCAACAGGAAGTTTCTAGAGAATATTACTCAAAATATTCTTAAGAATCCGATGAGTATATGAGTGTAAACTGCATCTCCTTGAACCTCCCAACGGGTATATGAGGTTAAACTATTCCCTGAACCCTCCAATAGAGTATATGAGTATAAACTATTTCCCCAATTTTTAACAACGGTTCTGATTCAAGACTTCGACAACGGTCACGCGATAAACGCAACACCGGAGGAATCTTAGCTATTCTACAAAGCACTGAATAAGCTAAAAGATGAAGAAGTCAAGAATTGAAGCCATTCGCGGACCATTCTACGCAACTTCCCCAACAAAGCACTGGAGAAATTGCAAGAAAAGCTTATCATATCCAAAGTGTCCCAGACCCCTCTCTAAAAAATGATGAGTCTGAGATACTTTGGAGGGGGTATCTGTAGACATCAAAAAATGCTTACAGACATTATGGCAGTTATAAGGCAGTTATTCGATGATTTTTTGAAGCCCACGTGGCAGCATATCAAAGATAGAACGTGTGCTGACGTGGACAAGCAGTTAAACCACGAAAAAGGTGGTTAAAGTTCGTGGGAGAGTAGTTTTGAGCGCGATGGAACGTGCTCATAACCGTCTCTTTGGCCGCGGCAGCCTATACTGTCGCGCCAATAGCCGCGGCAGTATAGACTGCAGCGGCCAAAGAGAAAGCATTCGGGCAGTTATTTTGCCCCTGTTTCAACTGTGGTGCAGTGAGACCCCTATAAATACCTCCCTAAACACGAAGCAAAGGACAGAGGGCATTTTGGAGCAGAAGAGACTTGAGTCTTTGGTGATTTTGAGAAAGAAAGAGAGAATTTTGACCCTTTGACAAGCATCATTTGGTGAATCCTAGAGATCTAAGCTCAGACTTGATCTTTGGAAGAACGAACATCTTACATCGATAAGATATTCGTTTTCAAATCTTTACTTCGATAAACGAAGGAGAGATCCCTAAACAACCTCTCGATCTACGAATCGGTGGTCCACGAACTAAAGCGTTCCCGGCACAGGCAAAGTCCCACAAAAGCAGGAGTTGATAAACAATTTCTGTGTTATTTTCTCGAGAGTTGTATTTTCTTTTATTTTCATTGTAATTCTTTGTAAACGATCGAAGTTTTAATGGAATCTGCAATGGAAACAACTTTCGCTGAAAACAAACTGGCGACCACAGTGGACCACCGAGAATTTTATATAACTTAACACTGTGGTCGTGGGTTCGACTCCCACCGAGAATATAACTTTCTTATCTCAGAAGGTCGTGGGTTCGACTCCCACTGTGGTCGCCAGTTTGTTTTCAGCGAAAGTTGTTTCCATTGCAGATTCCATTAAAACTTCGATCGTTTACAAAGAATTACAATGAAAATAAAAGAAAATACAACTCTCGAGAAAATAACACAGAAATTGTTTATCAACTCCTGTTTTTGTGGGACTTTGCCTGTGCCGGGAACGCTTTAGTTCGTGGACCACCGATTCGTAGATCGAGAGGTTGTTTAGGGATCTCTTCTTCGTTTATCGAAGTAAAGATTTGAAAACGAATATCTTATCGATGTAAGATGTTCGTTCTTCCGAAGATCAAGTCTGAGCTTAGATCTCTAGGATTCACCAAATGATGCTTGTCAAAGGGTGAAAATTCTCTCTTTCTTTCTCAAAATCACCAAAGACTCAAGTCTCTTCTGCTCCAAAATGCTCTCTGTTCTTTGCTTCGTGTTTAGGGAGGTATTTATAGGGGTCTCAGTGCACCACAGTTAAAACAGGGGTAAAATAACTGCCCGAATGCTTTCTCTTTGGCCGCTGCAGTCTATACTGCCGCGGCTATTGGCGCGACAGTATAGGCTGCCGCTGCCGCGCCTTAGCCGCGGCACCTTGGACTGCCGCGCCTTGGCCGCGGCACCATTGGCTGCCGCGCCTTGGCCGCGGCACCCTGGACTGCCGCGCCTTAGCCGCGGCACCTTGTCCTGCCGCGCTGCGTTGTGTTGCCTGACGATGTGTATATTGTTCCTCCATGTTGTTTCGAGTGGTACTTGTATGTCTGTAAGCATTTTTTTTAACGCCTACAATAAGCAATGTCAGGTCTGGTGTAGTTTGTCAGGAATCCTAATGATCCAATTATTTTTGCATATTCTCTTTGTAATTGTGGATAACCTATATTTTTCCTTAGATGTATATTAGGATCATATGGTGAAGAAACAGGTTGACAGTTTGGATCATAAAAATTCTTGAGGATTTTCTCTATGTAGTGTGATTGTGATAGCACATATCCATTCTCATTCTTTAAGATTTTAGTGTTAAGAATTAGGTCAGCTTGACCTAAATCTTTCATGTCGAATTTTTGTGATAAGAAGTGTTTGATTTCATTTATGGTTTGTATGTCAGAAACAAAAATAAGAATATCATCAACATATAAGCATAAAATCATAATTTTATTGTTATTATATATTTTATGATATACACACTCATCTGTTTGATTAATTACAAATCCATAAGATAGTATGATCTCATCAAAATTCGTATGCTATTTTTTGGAGCTTGTTTGAGGCCATATAATGATCTAATAAGCTTGCATACTTTCTTCTTATGTCCAGAAGCAACAAATCCCTCTGGTTGATCCATATAAATTTTTTCATCTAAATCTCCATTTAAGAATGTAGTTTTAACATCCATTTGATGTATTATTAATTGATGAATGGATGCTAGAGCTATAAGGACTCTAATGATAGTAATCCTAGCTATTGAAGAATAGACATCAAAATAATCAATACCAGATTTTTTGGTATATCCTTTAACAACTAATCTGGCTTTATATTTATCTATTGTTCCATTATGTCTGAGTTTCTTTTTGAATACCCATTTACATCCTATAGTTTTGTATCCTGGAGGAAGATCAGTGAGTTCCCAAGTATGATTTTGAACTATAGATTGAATCTCATTATTTATAGCTTCCTTCCAAAACGGAGCATCTACTGATTTCATTGTATCCTCAAATATAATTGGAGAATCTTCTACAAGTAATGCATAGAAGTCTTCATGGACTTTTTCTACTCTAGTTCTCTTACTTCTCCTAGGTTCCTCTGGATTTTCTAGTGGTCTGATTTGTCTAGAACTAGTTTCACCTTGGTTAGAACTGTAATCTGAATTGCTAGAGTTAGGGCCTGTGTTGTTTACTCTGATTTTGTAAGAAAAAATATTTTCAAAGTAATGTGCATCCCTATCTTCAATAATGGTGTTATTGGCTATCTCATTAATATCAGAGTTGATTATTAAAAATCTATTTGTATTACTATCAGAAGCATAACTTATAAAGATTCCATCTATAGTTTTAGGGCTAATCTTCTTTCTCTTATTCTCAGGTATCTTAACTTTTGCTAAGAACCCTCATACTTTCAGGTGATCTAAATTAGGGTTTCTATTCTTTCAAATTGTGTAAGGGGTTTTATCAAAATTCTTGAATGGAATTCTATTTAGTATATGGCAATCAGTCATGAGGGCTTCTCCCCGCAGATTCTCTGGCACACCAGAATTAATTAACATTGAGTTTACCATATCCATTAGTGTTCTATTCTTTCTTTCAGCTACTCCATTAGATTGAGGTGTATATGGAGCAGTTATTATGAATGATTCCATTCTCTTCACAGAATTATTTTAGTTCATTAGAAGTGTACTCACGACCTCTATCTGATCTAAGTATTTTAATTTTTCTATCCAACTGGTTTTTAACTTTTGCTTATAACTTCATCTTTGGTCTTAATTAAATAGAGATAACAATATTTAGAACAATCGTCTATGAAAGTTACAAAATACTTGTTACCTCCTCTAGATATTCTTTTAGAATCACAGACATCACTATGGATGAGTTCTAATATCTCAGAATCTCTATCAATAGTTTTAAATGGTTTCTTAGGAAGTTTGGCTTCTACACATATTTCATATTTTTTATCATCTTTTATATTAAGCTTTGGAATTATATTGAGATGCATCAATCTTTTAATTGAATTATAATTCACATGTCCTAATCTTTGATGCCAAGTGATAGAAGATTCGATATTCAAAGCCATTGGAGATGCAAGAGTAGAATTCTTAACATTCAATTTAAAAATACCATCACATAAAAATCGTTTTCCATTAAAGTTCAATCCCTTAGTTATTACAACTTTATTTGATTCAAAAACAAGTTTGTAGCCTTGTTACACTAATAAAGATCCACTAATCAAATTTCTCCTATTATCTGGCATATGGTAGACATCCTACAGGATCAATGTCTTATCCGAAGTCAACTTTAGATTGATCCGACCTATTTCAGATACAATAGCCACATTATTATTTCTCATTATCGCAGTTCCTCTACTTGAGACCTGATAGGTAGAAAACAAAGATTGATTAGAGCAAATGTGAATATTGGCTCCAGTGTCAATCCATCAATCATTTGCTTGAAATGTCATGTTTACTTAAGGGGTGAAGAGAACAGACCTGAAAGCAGTCTCACCTGAACTGGAAGTCACCATGTTTACTTGTGACTTATTAGGTGGGGGTCCTCCCTTCCTAGACTTGGGTGGTTCTGTCTTCTTATAAAAGCAGTCATTAGCAAGGTGGTTGGTTCATCCACAAATAAAGCAGGCTCGACGTTCAGCTCTTCCTTCTTTTGAAAGTGGACATGATTCTTATTTTGATGAAAGGATTTTTTTTTCTTAAATATTTTATTTTAATTTTAGTGGAAGGGACGTTTCTTATGTTAGGGAAAGTGTTTGGATTCAACATTGTTTACTTTGGGTTCTTTGGGTTTGGATTTTGTCACATTATTCTCCCTGAGTCTATGTTGCTCTTCGATTCTAATGGCATCCAAAATTGATAGAACGCAAGATCAAAAAGTCCTAGCTAAGAGTGTACCTCAAAATCCAATGATTAGCTCGATTGAAGATCTGACTCTTCTGTTGATCAAGAGGAACTGGGCTCGATCGAAGAGAGGGAGGAGGAACTATGACTACTCGATGGAGAGAGGAGAACTCAAGCACTCAAGAGGAGAGAGATGAGTTGTGGTTCGAGGATCGCTGTCGCTCGTCGTCACTCACCGCTCGAGAGGAGAGAGAAAAATCTAAGGCTTCGTTTATGAGAGACGAAGGGACGATGGGTTACTCGCTACCGCTCGAGAGGAGAGAGAAATCTAGGGCTCGATGATGAGTTGCTCGCTACCGCTCGAGAGGAGAGAAATCTAGGGCTTCGTCAGTTCGTCAGGTTTTTTTGCAAAGTGCTGGACGCCCGACGGGTAAGTTACAGTTTATACGGGTCAGTTCGGGTCAATCCGTATTGACACATTTAATTTAATAAATGGGTCAGTTCAGGTTGATCCGTTTATGACCCGACCCATGTAACTTGATCCATACCCATAATAAACTGGTCGGGTCGGGTTAATAGGTCGAATCATAAATTGCCACCCCTACTTGTATTACTGGGCCCCTGCTTAATTGTTGCATGCGCCTTTTTCCCCTTTTTTTTTTGTTTAGTGGATAGATTTATGATGTAAATGTCCTCTCCTATTTTATTTAGATGAAGTGGGCTTTATTTTGCTTTACCTTTTTTTAATTCTTTCATGAACCGGCCCATATATTCTTTACTGGAATGGGCTTGGTTGGTCTCATCTATTAACTCTTTCTTTTTTCTTTTTCTTTTTTTTATGTTGGCTTGTTGGATGCACATAGGAGAGAAGTTGGTTAAGAGTTCTATTTGATTTTGATTGCACGGGAAATTAGGTTAGTTGGGGGGGTTTTTTTTTTTTACGGGATAGATTTGGTCGATTTGTTTTTCCCTTTTTTTTTGTGGTATTTGACTCTTCACAGGACCTCTCTCATTGAAGAAAATTCACCTCAAACCAGTATTCTCTACCACTGTTCAGAAGCAGCTGCTTGTAATAGCTGTAGGGGTACACACGCTCAAATTGAATTTTGTCACCATTTATTCAAGAATTACACTAATTCACTGGCACCTGCAAATCAAAGCTAGGAAGTTTAGCATGAGAAGGCATTAAAATCACCCACCACTTAATATCAAATCAGGAAAAAAATAAAATTCCTTAACGCGAAAATTTTTACCCTCCTTTTTCTTTCACATCGATATGTATCATACCTTATATAGAACAGACAGAAATGCATTGTTTTCTTGTAGCTCTATGACGACTCTGTTATCTTTGAGCTCAAAGAAGAGCATCCTTTTGATATTCTGCTCGTCAGGGAGCGATAAGGGGATAAACCCTGCTCAGCACCTCTGCAACATATCATGTTTTCGAATGTTCGGTCAGAAATCAAGTGTACAGCTCAACACCGACTTCTTTTCCATTGAGAAATTGTTGCTTGGAGTCCTTAGATCTATCCAGTCTGAAGACAGTATCTATGATCTAAACTCCCGCCACAGGAACGGGTCGTGCCGAATTTAGTCGGACGTGAAAACGTACCGAGGATAGTTCAAGTTTGGACATACCAAAGGGCTCAGATATTACAAGTCCTGGTTTGTTCACGAATTATACAGTAGGAAACTAAGTTATCCTAAGTCATGACAGCAAAGTTGCCATTGACAAAGTACATAATAGTGATATTAGAATATATTACAACCTTAGCTCTATGGCTAGAGAAACTAGGCCATATTAGGATAAATCTATGGCTAAAGATAAGAAAAGGGAAACTTTGTATCAAATATAAAACTAGCTTATGGATCACCAATGAATTCATTTTATCCATTTATGAAGACACAAAAGATCAACACAAGTGGAAAAAATAAACCTGCCAATATATAGAATGCTCTAAAAATATCATAAACACCTCCCTTCAACTCTGTCGAAAATATTAACCTATAATCTACCATCAAATATTTATTTAAGAAGAAGGTGAGCACATTCTTGTTCTTGAGGCACTGACGGAACTCAACCAATTGGTTTGAAGCTCTGCAAGAACAGCAGTCAGGATTAGCAGTAATTGGACCAGAGTGATGCTGTCCAGAACCAGCCTCCAACATCTGACTAATGCATTAGGTTAAGCTAGCTCTCAAAAGGAGTCATGCTGTAGATCATAACTTCTTATAATCAATATGTTTCTCATCACAATCAATTGCAATAGATAATGGCAACATGTCTAATGTCTCAAGCTAGAAATTTAAATTCTTAGTATTTAACTCATTTGTGCATTTCTGCATCTGATTCCTAGGATATGCTCACATAACAAAAGAACACATCGTAATATTAACTTGAGGCATGAAATAAATAGGAACACGGTTCCAGCAAAGGGAACACAAGGACCACTTTTCTCCAATATGAGTTTTGCATTTTATTCAATTAACTAGTAGATTCACAAACATAGTCGAAATAATTACTTAGTTGGAAATTGTGGATTGGATTGTTGATTCCAAACAGCTATGGTGATTGAACCTTACAATCCAAGAAGTGCTAAGTACTTGGGCATGAACTATATGCCAATACAAATGTGGCAAAGTGCTTGGCGAATATGTAAACCTCTTACTTGCCAATGTAAATGTTATTCGCCTGTTTCCACGCCTAATATATCGTATTTCATATTGTCCGAAAAACAGATCTCACATATTTCAAGCCTATGGAACTACGGTCATAAAGCAATCTCATAGACAAATAAGACTACTAGCGTCCAAAATAATATATATAGCACAACTTGTTCAGACATTTTTTTAGCATACTAGTTATAAGTACACAATCACTCCCTAAGCTCCTTTTCTAATAGTTACCCACTTTATATAAAACATGTAAACTCCTAAATAACACTTAGCATGGACTAATTTAGACAACAATACTAGACTTGATAAAATCAATCACCATATTGACAAGCTTCTCTTGCTCATCTCGAGCAGTAGTATCCACCACAATCTTCTTTACATCTTCAATTTCATAATCCCAGCATCCATTGTACCCTTCCATAATCCTCCCCATCTCTTCCCAAGTCGCAGGCTTGTGCCCCTTATCTCCACCCGATCTCGCTCTCTCTTCAAGCCTCCTCCTCCACTCCCTCTCATCCTTTGGCCTGCATTCCACGATTACAACATGCGCACCATATGCACGAGCCAACTCGACAAGTTTGTTGAGGTTGGCTCGACGAGAGTGCGGAGAATCAATTACCACCGAGAGGCCAAGTTGAAGCTGGGTCTCGGTTATTTGCCAAAGTACCAGATAGGAGAGGTCATTGAGTGTAGATGGGGGGATCTGGTATTGAGATTGAAGGGAGAGAGTGTTGTCGCGAATGTCATCTTTGTCGATGAGAGGGAATTGGAGACAGGTGGAGATTGCGCGAGAGAGGGTGGATTTGCCTGTGCCTGGGTGGCCTTTCATGGCTATGATCATCTGTGGCCATTGCTTTTCCATGTTTCTCTCACACACCAGGCTCTAGCACAAAGAGCAACAATCGGTTGGGGTACATAACATGATCAACTGTTTGTGGAGTTACACATCAAGTTGAAAGAACAAATGAAAATAGATCTAGTTCCACAAAACTTAGAACAAAACCAGAAATAAAGTATCATGGAATTTGAATTGCTATTTGCGTTCATTATAATATAAAGACACTATCATCTATTATGACATTATATGGATGTATTATAATCATCAGTACAAATTTGTCATAATTAAGTAGATATTATAGCATTCACAAATTGCTTGTCATAGAATCTTACTTGTTTCAAAATTACAGAAATCATGAGATATCCTGGTGTGCAAAAATCATGTAGAAACATGCACTTATATCTCCATAAGTGACATGCATGAAACGCATTTTAACAACTGTCCTAATAACATTGTTCATATTTATCTATTGACAAATGAGGAACTACATCTTTAACAACTCACATTTGAATGAGTGGAGGGGATTATGTCACCTCACTACCAAGCACAATTTTTTGTGCTTGGTACCAAGCATACCCATATATATATATATATATATATATATATATATATATATATATATATATATATATA
>NC_033796.1:14574156-14579759 GCF_001876935.1 Asparagus officinalis
CCAACCTCACCCCCACCCCCCAAAAAAAGATAAAGGTTAGGGGTCATCAGAAAAGCACCCTTAGCTTTTATATTTTCTTCTACAAAAAAAGAAAAAAGAAAAAAGAAAACACCGTAACAACGTTAACCACAATTTTCACTAGCAAAAATATTCCCCTGCATAATTTTACCTAACCATGTGAAAATCGCGGCTAATGCTGTTATGGGGTACTTCGACAAAATCTTTAAAGTAAAGGGCGTTTTCTGATAACCCCTAACTATGTAAAGGGGTGTCTTCAGATGTTTTGAAAGTTGTGGGGGTTTATCTAATAATCGTCTGAGTTTATATTTAGCCTAATTATTCATATACGTGCAATTTCTCAAAAAAATTACCAGGGAGAATGATTATTCATCACTTGACAACCTAACAATCAACATCATTTGTGCAATTTATGTTTCACATTTAGCTCCTATAGATAATTATTTACAATCCAGGGTGGTTTAGAGAATTTTCCGTCCTCTCCTTTTATTTTATTTTATTTTAATTTTTCTCTGCCTTGTTGCTGAACACAAACCCACCATTCACCATATCGACCCTTCCTAATTCTTCCCCAAAACCCCCCATGAACCTTCGTTGTGATACTTATTGAAGGGTTTCTAATTAAAATCAAGCCAGGATGTTTCATAGAAAAAATGGAGAATCATTTAAGATTGATTACCTCAAATTAGCGGACCTCCTCCAATTTCCTTCCCCCTCTTCTTCACTGCCCTGCTCTTCTAGCTTGCTAGTGGCATCACCTCCCCAAGGGATAAAGACACACGGACAACCCGCTTATAAAATGAATTAATTTCACAAAGGCCCCCAAACTTGTATAGGGTTAGAAGAGAACGCTCTTACTCTTCTATCTTACAACACCACCCCACCCACCCACCCACAAATAAGAAGAAGGAAAACCAACCTCACAAAAAAATAAAATAAAATAAAAATAAGAGTCTTTGGGTGTGTCACAAAACTTAAAATTTTTTGCATCAAACCCCAATCTGTAACTGGCAATAGCTAAAATCATTGAGAGAAAAAAAGCTCCATTTTAGACATTGCATTTAGAAGCAGTTTAACAATCTCCCCTTAATTAACTGTATTTCGCTTAAGGATATTTTAATTGTATGTTAATTACAAGTAAAGCGTTGACGATTAAAGTTTAGAGTTGAAGAGAGCTCTGTGAGACACCATAAAGTTTTGAAGGGGCTTAGACAAAAAGGTTCAAGGGTTTTAACTGCAAAATAACAAAAGTGTATCTGACTATCTCCCCAACATTTCACTATTTGCATGATGATTCCATTATCTTTAAAATGTGTAATATTGTTATACCATAAAATACACAAGTACTGACTTGCCTTTGATGTAATTCTAAAGAAGCTATAATACAAAAGAAACAAATGTTTTTGTTTTTATATAAACCTCTACATAAATGACCTACTAAAAAGATGGATTGATGGAAAGAGTCATCCTATTATTGTTGTGCGCAGCGGAAATTTCGGCAGAGTTTCTGGTGCACAATAAGAGAGAAAGATCGATATAAGAATTCCCGTCTCACCAAGGAGACAAGAATCTGAAGCGGATATCTCAACCAAGTGAGATATCGGCTCTTCCTCTCATCAGTTCTAGGACTGACCTGTCGAGGGATCCTAAAACTATTACAATTGCCACAAACTCAAACAAACCAATTTTACGTGGTTCGGCAAACTGCCTACGTCCACGGGGCAAGGAGGGGGAGATCTACTATTAGAGGGAGAGAATACAACTGGGTTTATAATCACTCAATCTAAACCCTCAAACAATCTCTCACACACACAAATATCTCTCTGAAAAAGCACACCTTGCTGACACAAAACCCTTCTGCCGAAAAAGTTCTCTCAGCCGAAAATAACTACAGCCGAAAAGTCCTCACCTTGCACTTCCGTAGCCCTGTAGCCTTGCACTTTTTCCTCTGCCCAAGCACGCCTCCAAGCCTGCTTCTCACGAACCCTAGGAACTCTATTTATAGAGGATATGCGGGCCAAAGATCACCCAGGAAACAAGGAAACCCGCTGCCAATCTTGTGGTCCCCACGTTGAAAACAAAGCCGTCTCCTGATAGCCTTATCTCTTCACGTGTTTTCCCTGCTACTCTTCACTTGGGAAAGGTGGACCCCACTTCATGTGCTCCAACAATTCTCCACCTCTGTGAAGTTTTTTTTTTTTCAAAACTGAGCCGACACCAACCAAAATAAATGTCTCACTTGTTGTGTCCAGTACACCGTGAAGCAATTCACGACAACAGACTCAATCCATAACAAGTCGAGAACCCAAATGAGAGTGCGAACACTCACCCAAACGTCGGTATCTACTCACCAAATCGATCTCACTCCCATTAAAATCCAACCCCGGCTGCATCGTAAAGACTGTCTACGTATCCTCTTGCCCAAGGAATCAAGCCGAACGTAGTTCACCCAAATGGCCGCGAACGACCTCAAACCAATAGAAGAGTTCGCAACCCTTCTCCAATATCATCAACTCTGCGGCTGATAGCACCTCCAATGGCCTCAAACAACTCCACCTGAGGTGAACCAATGGTCATATCCAAACTGTATCTATCAGTTGCACTCGAATCAAAACCCAACTCATCATCTGCATCCAAAACCAAATGATCTCCAAGCCGTGTCACCTCAGCTGGAATCCTAAATAATGCAGTATGATCTGGAGTAATCTTCACCCAATGTGGAGTAGTATCACTCTCCACCCGCTGCGATACCTCTAAGGTCTGTCCAAAACTCTCCACCTGCTGAGAGTCAATTGGCTTCCTCATCGAAGCCTCAACCAAAGTGACACTACCAGACCTATCTTCCAATGGAGTTTTACCTCCAATCACAGCAGTTGACAACTCTTTAATAGGATGACCCAAATATGTCGAAGCCTCTGTCCAGAAACTCTTCTGCAAACCATTGCTCAATCACAAACACCGATCCTCCTCCAGCAAGGCACGGTTCTCCAAATTTGTCACCTTATCTAGTTGCCCCAAGATTTCCTTTCCAACGAAGTATCTCGCAATGCCGTGAGCTCGGCTCCAATACAGAAATAGGTCCATCTTGTACCTCCCACCAGAATGGAGTACCTTCACCTTTCTGTCTATTACACACTTCTTTAATCTGTTAGAGACTACTAGGACTTTCTCCATCGGGGATTTGGTTGCAACCCAAACACGCCTAGAACAGCCACCAACAAAGGAAACCAAACGCCTATTACCTCCCAATAATGCCCCCTTGGAAGGCCCCCAAACATCCACGTGAACTCCTCCAGAACGACCCTTAGCACGGTGAATAGAGGTGCCACACTTCACCTCGGTCTTCTTGCTCACATCAACATGTTCACTGGACTTCAAACTGCAGGTCTTCGCACCCTCTTTCAATCTATGCGAGGAATTAATACTGGAATGGCCAAGCCCCAAATACCATTGTCTAGTCAAATCAACAGAAGTCGTCAGCTCTTCACCTGCCACTATACCTCCAGTCAAGTAATACAGGTTATTTCTCCTGACGCCCTTCATCAAAATACGAGAGTCTCTCGCAATCTCGAGAACCATGTCCTCAACACGAACCTTCAGACCCTCTCCAACCAAAGCTCCAATCGAGATCAAGTTCTTCCTCAAAGAAGGAACATATCTCACATCGTTTAACTCTCTAACAGTCCCGTCAAACATCTTTATGCGAATTCTTCCTATCCCAAGGATCTGGCATGCACGGTTATCAGCCATGTACACCACACCACTATCCACCAGCTTCTCAAAACTGGAGAACCATTCCCTTCTAGGGCACACATGATAGGTCGCACCACTATCCAACATCCATTCAGATTCCTCCGAATAGCTATCTGTAGGACTGATAGAAAGCGAATAAATAGAAGAGTCAGAATTATTACCATCCAATACGATATTTGCTTCTGATGATGGCTGCTTCCCTTTCCCATTCTGCTTATTCTTCATCCATTCGTCGAGCTTTGGGCAGTCTTTCTTCCAATGACCAGTCTCCTTGCACCAAGCACACTGATCTTTTCCAATTGTAGGATGCCCTACTCTAGAGTGTGACTTCCATTTCTTCCGGTTTGGATTCTTCCCTCTTGCGACCAACGCCTCTGCTACCGACTCAGTCGAATTCTCCTTATCCTTCTTCCGAAGCTGATAATTCACCAATGCAGCAGTGACCTCACTATACGAAAGTGATGCCTTCCCATTAATCAGAGTAAGAACGAAGGTCTCATATTCCTCGTCGGGCAAGGAACTCAACAACAGCAACGCCTTGTCCTCATCTTCAATCTTGACATCCACATTCGCCAAATCCGCAAGAAGCTTTGTGTAGTGGTTCATGTGATCTCTAATGGAGGTTCCCTTCTTCAACTGGAAACGATAAAGTCTCCTCTTCAAATGCAAGCGATTTTCCACACCACAAAAGATTCCACCTTTATCACCAAACGAAGCCTTAGACGAGCCTCCAAATTGATCTACTCCTCCAACCAAACCCTAGATCTAGAACCTGGTCTCTGATACCACTTGTTGTGCGCAGCGGAAATTTCGGCAGAGTTTCTGGTGCACAATAAGAGAGAAAGATCGATATAAGAATTCCCGTCTCACCAAGGAGACAAGAATCTGAAGCGGATATCTCAACCAAGTGAGATATCGGCTCTTCCTCTCATCAGTTCTAGGACTGACCTGTCGAGGGATCCTAAAACTATTACAATTGCCACAAACTCAAACAAACCAATTTTACGTGGTTCGGCAAACTGCCTACGTCCACGGGGCAAGGAGGGGGAGATCTACTATTAGAGGGAGAGAATACAACTGGGTTTACAATCACTCAATCTAAACCCTCAAACAATCTCTCACACACACAAATATCTCTCTGAAAAAGCACACCTTGCTGACACAAAACCCTTCTGCCGAAAAAGTTCTCTCAGCCGAAAATAACTACAGCCGAAAAGTCCTCACCTTGCACTTCCGTAGCCCTGTAGCCTTGCACTTTTTCCTCTGCCCAAGCACGCCTCCAAGCCTGCTTCTCACGAACCCTAGGAACTCTATTTATAGAGGATATGCGGGCCAAAGATCACCCAGGAAACAAGGAAACCAGCTGCCAATCTTGTGGTCCCCACGTTGAAAACAAAGCCGTCTCCTGATAGCCTTATCTCTTCACGTGTTTTCCCTGCTACTCTTCACTTGGGAAAGGTGGACCCCACTTCATGTGCTCCAACAATTATTTCCCACTACACAATGTAAGTTAAAAAATTATACTAACTTACGAAATAAATGAATGGGCATCAAATCAATACTAGTGACGGAATTACTTACTATGATTTATACATCATCAAATCTATGAGGGAAAATATCAGGTGGTAAAATATTTTATCTTATAAATCAAGCAACTCAAAATAAATGACTTTACCGATTCTAAGCCAACTGTTTTTGGTTTCATGGGATGTTTACGCAAAAAGTTTAAATCTATATGTTATTGTACCCTTCGATTCTAGAATATACGTAGATCTTATACGTAATAAACTATAGGGCAAACATCACAGAAGCCCATTAACATCAGACGATTA
>NC_033796.1:14579823-14592856 GCF_001876935.1 Asparagus officinalis
ATAGAGATTGCCACAAAACCCCACTTTAACTTTCAGATATAATTAGAAAACTTCTTTGACTTTGAGATTTTATTAGTAAACCCTTTTTAACTTTCAAAATATTTAAAATTAGGGGATTTACTGATAAAATCTCAAAGTTAAAGGGTTTTCTATAACTCCTAAACCTAAAGGTTTTTTTTTTTTTTGATATTTTGTAAGTAAAGGGGGTTTTGCCGATAATAGTGCAAAGGTAAAGGGGTTTTATGATACTTAGCCTAAACGTTAAATCCAATTTTGAAAAAAAGAAACCGAGCAACTCTCAGGCACAAAAGCAGAGGACCAAAAATTCCTCCGAGCTAGATTTCAGCCAAAACTACAGCCAAACCATTCCGTTTACAAACTTCCAATGCCGACTGGGCAGCACACTACACTGACCAGAACCCAACACTGATGAACTCGACGTCGCCAACGAGCTCAACGATGAAGTCGACGACGCCCTCGACCCAGACGACCGTCTCAAATCCGCCATCCCCTCATAATAAACTCGCCCACGGTACGCCACAATATCCGCGTAATACACGGGCGTAGCGAGCGACACAGGCTTCGTGCACCTCGCAAACGTAAAGCACAAATTGTACACTAGCCTCTGCACCTCGTCACAACTAAATCCATGTTCATCGTGAAGAACATGGTAATGTGTTGGCTTGCTTGTGCCCAAACTTCCATAGTGGCTGCAAAGATAGAAGTTGAATGTCGACGGGTCGACGATGCCCGCGTCCACGACCGTGCCCGGAGGAACATTTCCGACGTTGGAGTTGTCGTCTCGGTTTCTGAACAGCCGAGTGTGGTGCCTTTTTTGGGCTACGATGACCGTGATTGTTGGTGAGTAGTAATGTGATGAGATTGTCGATCGGATGTCTCGGACCTCTTCGTTGAGGACCATGTCGAATTGGCCGTCGCTGACTCCGTCGCGGAAGTAGATTATTTTTTGGGGTTTGACGCCGTTGTGTTGTTCGTAGACGTCGATGAGCTCTTTGCACATTGTGCCTGCGTCGATAATGCGCTCGACGCGGTGAGTTTGGGCTCGGATACTTGAAGCGTACCTGAAGAAATTCACAGAATTGTTGTTATTGTTTTCAAATATAAATTGCAATTTTTATTCCCCAGTGTAATAATATTGACTTCAACTCGGTAGAGTTAATTGGTAACCGACTGTAATCAAGATAACTTAGTTAATCCTTCAATCAATTAGGCGAACACTGCTAATAAATAATCACCTATGAATCTCAATTTTCAGATTTATAATTGTGTTTCGAACTAAATTGTAAATTTCTCCTGTGCATCTACCGGGGATATCATTTTTGTAGTCATCATTTACTTGACTTATTGCAATCTCATCCATATATTATTTATTTATTTGTTTGTTTGTTTTTGGAGATAAAAAAATAACCTTATACTATTTTGCAAACTCATCCAAATATTATTATTTTCGGACATGATTAATTACAGATTCACTGTCTATACTACGAGTGTATAGTTAATTATATCCTTAAACTATTTATAAAACATTTACACTCCAGCCGTTTTTTCAGTTTTATTGAGATGTCACTCGAGAATCACAACAATGAAAAATTACTCTTTACTCTAATTAAGTTTAACTAAAGAAAGACTAAATTGTCATCTAAAATGAGAACAATAAAAATGACAGTCCGAGTATAAATACTAATAGACATCAGAGTTAACTACACGTAGACCCCGCATAGCATCACAATCGGAACTTATTATTACTCGTGAAATTCGACTTTGGCAGATAGACCTCCCAAGTGAAATTTTCTTTTTTGACTCTTTTACGCTGGGTGAAATTTTGGCAGATAATACCCCTGTGGGAAATGAGTCCATCTAAGAGTAAAAGAGTAAAAAAGAAGCGGTCTGCCTGTCAAAATCAAACTACATGAGTAATAAGTTTTAAAGCTTGATGCTACGTCAGAGGTCTATGTGCAATTTCTCCTAAATATTATCCTAACAACGACCAACTTTATTTTGATTGCTAGACAAGTAAGACTAACAATAAAGTACCTGGTGGACTGCGGATTAATGCTCCCAACCATGGCAGCAATCGACGGACTTGTCCTATTCCAACTCGCCGGATGATTCACATCGGCCCCAACAATCATAAACGGCCGCCCATCCGCCTCCATCCTCGGCAATGCATCGAACAACTCTGCATTACTCCCGCCAAGCTTCACATTTATCTTAAGCGCCAAATTGCCAAGATACAATTCCCTCTTACTCACATTATTACAATGATAACTCAGACAACACTGCGTCAGTATCCCAAGCTCAGTCTCACATATCAACTTCAATGTCTTAAACCCCGGATGCTTATCCGACATCATGCAAATGAGAAGGTCAACTTGTTGAGGTTGAGTTTCGGTGAGCTCTTCGTATAGCCATCTTGAGCTTGAAAGTACAGCCATTGCGGATTCGCGGACGAACATGGGTTTTTCGGGTATTTTGATGCCGAGGGATTTGAATTTCCGAACGAGGTGAGAGATGAAGGGAGAGATTTGGAGGGATTGGTGGTTTGGGTTTGTTGGGGTTGCGCTGAAGTCGAGGATTGCCCAGGATTTGACAGGTTTGGGATTGAGGAGTTTGTGGTTGAAGAGGTTGTATTGGCATTTGTCGTTTTGGATTTTGAATTTGCAGATTTGACCGTTGGCTTTTGCGAGTTTGAGAATTGGAGGATTGAGAACTCGACCAGTTATCTGTGTCATTTCTTTGGTGATCGAGACGTTGAAGTTCTTCGCGAGATCTCCACTGTACCATGATTTTTCAAAGAAAATGATAGTAAGTGAAATTTGACGTGTTTTGTTCCCATCAGATATAGGTGAATGCAAAGGTGCATATTAGGATTGAACTGATTTAGTAGTAGTTGAAAGTTCAGTTTTTGTTTCAAATATATCTAATTGAGCTTTTAGAACAGCAGTCTCTGCTTTCTGGCATCTATAGAAATGTTGGAAGTATCCATAATAGATGAAAACATTTCTACATGAAACCTTCTGGAAGTTTTGGCCTTTTATCAGCAAGAAGAGCAATAATTTGAAATTTACTGGAGTGTATATTATTATAGTAAAAGTTGCTAGTTAATCTAATAAATTTCTAGTTATAACTCAAAATGATAAAGAAATACGGAGAAATGAGGCATTTTTGTATAGGGAAATGATTCAATCATGCAACTTTACAGAGGCTTGCTGATTGGCTAATAAATACTAAATGAACTATCTACCAAAAATACTAAATGAGCTTTTGATTTTAGTGGTTATTTCGATGGAAAATTGCCCTTCTTTCTTTTACCATCACATGATCTCAACAAAAATATGTGCACTTTAGGATTGAATTGAAATAGTAGAAGTTGAATGTTTAACTTCTGCATCTTAGCACTCTGTTGAAAGAATTTTGAAGTCTCCAGAATATGTGGGAAATAAATCAACACGAACCTTATGATACTATTCTTCTGTTTTCCAGAAAAAGAATTAAAACTCGAAATCTAATTGATACAATATATACTAAATTTAACATGAAAAATGTGAAGATATACCTGCAAGGTCCATTTGCATCATTGATCACGTCCATAATCTTCTCCTTCCTCAAACTAGGACAAGATGAAGCAATATCCCTCAACTTCTTCTCCTCCTCTTTCCCCAAATCCTCCTTTGGATAAACTTGCCCTTCAATGATCTCACAGAATTCCATCGGCACAAAATTCATATGATCCTTACTCAAATCCAAACAAGGCAAACTCTTATACCTCACCTCAACCTTATACCTCTGCCTATAATAATCAACAAGCTTCTTCTCTCTACCAGAGTTATCATCTTTAAACACAATATCCTTTGTCATTAATTCGGTCAGCCCGAAAAATCTGTAAATTTTGATTGCTCTTTCCGATGAGTTACACTCACTCGAACTTCTTCCAATGCATACTCAATTGCCAATCTTTGAGTTTCGGTTAATTTTACATTTTCAGTGAATTTAATCCGTAAATTTTCTTGGAGGTATTTGAGCACTGGTCCAGGCTTTCGAACTGGCATTATAGAATCATCAACAGATAGCATTAGACCGAGCTCTGTGGATTTTGTAGTTTGATGTGAGCCTTGAAGAGCTATAATCCCTCTCCCTAGATTATAAGAATGGTTGGCTCCTTTGGAGTACAGGTTTCTGCCAATGGCAAATTTTTTGAGAGCTGAATCCTTTCGGATTATGACATCTAGACCTTGTAAGACCTCTCTTGAGACTGGAGATCCTTTGAGCTTTGAGAGATTTAGCTCTTTTTTGTACTCGATGGTGGCAACATAAATTTTTCGATGTGATTCAACTTTGAATTGGCCAACAGGCAATTGGATTGAACTGTAAACATATCTGTGACCATCATAGGCTATTGATGAAGAGGGGAAGAGATCCTTTCGGGAGTTGAATAGCTTGTGCTTGATTGATGAGAAGTCTGCCTTTGAGATTTCAGCAGTTGATTTTTCGAGCTCTACTTTGAATTCATAGTGTAAGATTCTGCCTTTTTCGTCGTAGTTGATGGGGAAATGATTGACAAGGATGTTGATCGATTGATTACGTGATGTTTTGGTTTGATTTGGCCGTTGCATAGGCACTAATTTGTTCAGGGGTTTTGCTGTTGAGATTTGCAATGAGTCCAGTTTTGATGGTAATGGGTCTGCAAATTTCAGCATGCAAACTGCAAGTTTATGATTTTAACAATAAAAGTAGAAGATAAGAAGCTACCAGCTAATGTTATATGCTAGAGACTTTTGATTAACATAGTCTAAATTGCTAAATTGCAGAATAATCCCATTGTTTACACTTTAATAGTCCAAATGGCTACTAGAAAGTTTCTGCAATTAGCCAACCAGAACAAAGCTCGTCGCAAGAGACTTGCATGTTTCGTACTTAAATCTGTCACTGAATGAATAAGCATGCCTCAAACTGACATCGAAAAATGTTAATTTCCCATCTTTTGCACTTTAATGTCCTACTAGTTGTCTGCCTAGAAATAGTATCATAATTGAATTTTTTTTTCAATTTAGACTATCAAAACTAACTGAAAATGGTAACAAAAATTTGCTTAGCTTAGTCCTTTAATTCTGAAATGGAATAAATAAGCAGATCTCAAACTGACGTACGTATCAGAAATGCTAAATTCATTCCTAATCCTGAATACCAAGGTCAAGATACTAAGTTCACTCACCAGTGATACACCCTGCAATTGGCTGAGGTACAACTTCTTGCTTTTTGTTCTCATTGTGATCGTTTCTCGTTACCTCTGACTGGTTCAATTCCTTTCTCTGGCCATGTCCTCTTGTATCAGGCCCGTGCACTGAAGCACTGGTCTTGTTGCCGGAATTGGGCCTCGGGCCTCTATTCTTGGCCTGATTGCCTCCTCGGGGTTTCTTCACTTGGAACTCCATGACGGAGAATGAAGACCTTGCAGGAGACATAGATGAAGACATACATATATATATATATATACAAGCATGGGAATAAGAGACGGGGACTACAAGTGCAAAATTAAAAAAAAAAGATGATAGCATTTGTTAACGACATAATAGCTTAAGTAATTGGACAAGGGTATAATTGGAAGTTTAGAATAAAAGACTGACTGTCTCATTAGCTTGGCCTTAAGGGGGTTTGACGAAGGTTTAGGTGTTCAAATTCATAGAGATGATCGGTAGAATGATTGAGATTAAATTAGAATGAAGGGAGATGCAGATTATTCCAAAGGGATTAGATGACTGTATAATACATAGAAAACTTTTGGCAGTTTTATTGAAAGCAGACTGGAAAAAAAAACTATCACATGCTACTGGAGGGGTTGTATTCATACTATTTTAGGGAATCAATGCTAAGGGATAATATTATGAATTTGCAGTTTCACACACGATATGTTTTTTTTAATCACTGATATATTTTACATCGCCGCATGATATTAGACCAATTTCATATCTTTTTAAGTTCACTTCCATCGGATCCATCAACCATTTAATCAGACTTTTTTCTGCTGAATCAATTAAAATATCAGATACGCTCTACGAAGAGACTATTTACTGGTCCTAATTGTCAGCCTAACAAAACAAAAGTGGGGCCCATAAAGGCGGGCCCCACAAGAAGAAAAATCAAATTCGGTGGCAGCCATTGTTGAGAATTTATAAAGGATGTGGGTCCCACAAATATTTTATTAGTGGCGGGTCCCACAGATAATATTATATTTGTGCATAGTGTTTTCTCAAACACTATAAATAGGGCCCTAAACTCTTAAGGAAATCTCATCCCAGAAACAACTCCTCTTATAGAAGAGTAAGAGAAAACAAAGAGAGAGTTTGTGAGAGTTCTTGGAGTGTATCTGATCAAGAGAGGGTGTTCTCTTGGATCAATTCTTTTGGGATATAAAAGAATTTGGCGTCGTCATTGCACCGTAGAGTAGCTCCGAAGGAGTGAACCACATATATCTGTGAGTACTCTGTGTTGAATTTTGTGCCTTTATTTTGTGATTAAGTCTCCGTTCGAGGCTTTATTATTGGGGTGAATCCTAACAACTGGTATCAGAGCCTGACTTAGAGTATATATATCTGCTTATCGTATGCTCTGTGGCTGCCACTAAAAGTGGATCCTCCACATCAGAAAATAAGTTAGATTAATATTTACTCTTTTAAAGCATTGGGCACTATTCACGTGTACGGCACTATTCACGTGTACGGTACTATTCACGGATACGGTACTATTCACGAATACGATACTATTAACGGCTACGGTACTATTCACGGGTACGGTACTATTCACGGATACGGTACTATTCACGAATACTATACTATTCACGAATACGGGAAAGACGTAATCTTTCGCCATGGGATCTACAGTTGAAGACAACAGGCTTCGAATTGAGAAGTTCGGCGGCCAAAATTTCAGGTATTGGAGGATGCAAATAGAAGACTATTTGTACCAGAAGGATCTCTTCCTACCCCTCCAAGGAGAGGCGGGGAAACCTGAGAAGATGGACGACGATAAGTGGAAGGTGCTCGATCGTAAAGCACTTGCCACCATCAGGCTCAACCTTCACCAGCATGTGACTTACAACGTCTCGCATGCGACCACCACCAAGGAGTTGATGGAGGCCTTGGAGGCGCTGTATGAGAAGCCGTCTGCTTCAAATAAGGTGTACCTGATGAAGAAGCTATTCAATCTCAAGATGCAGCAAGGAGCTCGCGTGGCGGACTTCTTGAACGAATTTCAGGCTGTGGTGCAACAGCTTGCTGCAGTAGATCTAAAGTTCGACAACGAGATCCAAGCTCTTCTGCTACTTTCTTGTCTACCAGATTCATGGGAGAATATGGTGATGGCGGTGAGCAACGCTAATGGCAATGGCAAGATGAAGCTCGACACAGTGGTTGGGACAATTCTGGATGAAGAATCTTGTCGCAAAGTCTCAGGAGCTGAGGCCTCTAGCAGTGGGAGTGCTCTACATGTCGAGGCACGAGGGCGTGCACAGAAGAAGGGTAGGGGACGATGAGGCCAATCAAAATCCAGAGGGAAGTCTAAAGGGCCTAACCCGAATGGTTACGGTGAAGGGAAGTGCTTCAGATGTGGAAAGAAGGTCACTTTGCACGGGACTGCATAGTTACTATTCAAGCATCAGCAGGGGATGATCGGGCTGACGGTGCAGCCAATCTCATGCACGAAACGGATTCGGATGCACTTCTCCTATCCCTAGAAGACAAAGTGATGCGTGGGTCATCGATTCTGGAGCATCTTTCCATGCAACCTCACAACAAAAGCTGCTTTCATCGTTCGTAAAGAAGGACTTGGGGACAGTCTATCTTGGCGACGATCAACCTTGTAAGGTTTCCGGGAAGGGAAATTGTACCCTCAAGATGGAGGGCGGGACCACCTTGACGCTGAATGATGTTCGGCATGTACCAAATCTCAGGCGAAATCTTATATCAGTCGGGCAACTGACTGACTCCGGTTACAGAGTATCCTTCGAGCAGAGATGCTGGAAGGTGTCCAAGGGTGCCCTGGTGGTGGCACACGGCAAACGCGAGGGGTCTCTCTACATCGCCAACGAGAAGATTGACCACTTGCTTGCCGCAGGACAAGCATCATCATCATCATCCGTCGACTGCATGACTTGGCATCGACGACTTGGCCACATGAGCGAGAAGGGGATGCAGATTATGACTGCAGGAGAGAGGCTTCCGGGTCTGAACAAGATCGATCTGACTTTCTGTGAGGACTGCATCCTAGGCAAACAAAAGAAGGTGAGCTTCAACAAGACCGGACCGGCTCCAAAACTGTAGAAATTAGAGTTGGTGCACACCGACGTGTGGGGACCTGCGCAAGTCCCATCTGTTGGTAACTCTCTTTACTTTGTCACTTTTATTGATGATGCTACGAGAAAATTGTGGGTGTTCTTCTTGAAGCACAAGTCAGATGTATTCATCATCTTCAAGAAGTGGCTTGCCTGTGTGGAGAACGAAACAGGCAATAAGCTGAAGTGCCTAAAGTCTGATAATGGAGGTGAGTATTGCAGCCAGGAGTTCGAGAACTTCTGCTCGTCCCGTGGGATTCGGAGACTGAAGACCGTCCCAGGCACACCTCAGCACAACGGAGTGGCGGAGTGCATGAATCGCACTATCTTGGAGCGCGCCAGAAGTATGAGGATTCACTCCGGATTGCCCAAGAGCTTTTGGGCTGAAGCTGTCAATATTGCTGCATACTTGATCAACCGCGGGCCATCCGCGGCTCTAAATTATGGGATACCTGAAGAGGCTTGGACCGGAAAGAAGTTGAAGCTAGATCACTTACGAGTATTTGGTTGTGACGCCTATGTCATGACCAATCCTGCAGACCGGTCAAAGCTTGATCCAAAGTCAAAGAAGCTCCCTTTCATCGGCTATGGAGGAGATGAGTATGGGTACCGTTTCTGGGATCACGATGCGCGCAAGGTGGTGCGCAGTCGTGACGTCGTATTCCATGAGAATGCGGTGTACAAGACCAAAGAGGTGAGTGGGAGTCAACTATCTCCCCCTCTTTTCCCAGATATTGCTGACAGTGAGGACGGCGGTGAGATACCAATCAGCATAGAAGACGAAGACTAAGAGAATGTGCGGGATGCACAGCAGCAGGATCCAGCAGAGCTGCCGATCTCAATTCGTAAAGCTCCAAGAAATCCAAGGGTGCCAGAGATGTACCTTTCCACCATGAATTATCTTCTCCTGACTGACAATGATGAGCCAGAGAGCTATGAGGAGGTACAGGAGACCGGCAAAACTCGCGGCGAGTGGGAGTCTGCCATGGAGGAAGAAATGAAGTCCTTGATGAAGAATGAGACTTGGGAGCTTGTAAAGCTTCCACGAGGGCGAAAGGCTCTTCACAATCGGTAGATTTATCGGGTTAAGGATGAAGTCGATGGACGGAGACGCTACAAGGCGAGGCTTGTAGTGAAGGGCTATGAACAGAAAGCAGGGATTGATTATTCTGACGTTTTCGCTCCCGTCGTCAAGTTGACCACAATCCGAACTGTGCTGAGCATTGTAGCAGTTCGAGATCTTCACCTAGAACAGATGGATGTGAAGACGACATTCCTTCATGGAGATCTGGAGGAAGAAATCTATATGCATCAACCAGTGGGCTTCGAGGAACGAGGCAGGGAGGGCCTCGTGTGTCGCCTACGCAAGAGCTTGTATGGCCTGAAGCAAGCTCCGCGACAGTGGTACATGAAGTTCGAAAACTTTATGGAGGAGAACGGTTTACTCAAATGTGACACAGACCACTGCTGCTTCATCAAGAGATATGACGAATCCTATGTAATACTCTTGATTTATGTTGATGACATGTTGATTGCAGGGTCCGACTCGGTCCGCATTGAGGAACTCAAGGGGCGTCTCTCCGAGTGCTTCGAGATGAAGGATCTGGGTCCAGCAAACCAGATTCTGGGGATGAGGATCATCAGAGACAGATCAGCACGGAGGCTGAGGTTGTCTCAGAAGGCCTACATTGAGAAGATTCTTGAAAAGTTTGGCATGGAGAAAGCTAAACCGGTGGACTCGCGGTTTGCAAGTCATTTCAAGCTATCGAAGACCCAAGCACCAGAGACTGCTGAAGAGCACGAGTTCATGGCAAACATACCATATGCATCTGTCGTCGGGAGTTTGATGTATGCGATGGTGTGCACGAGGCCAGATATTGCACAAGGAGTGGGAGTTGTGAGCCGCTTTATGAGCAATCCAGGGAAACAACACTGGGGTGCGGTCAAGTGGCTTCTACGCTACTTGAGAAGCTCGTCCGACCGTTGTCTTGAGTATGGCGGGACAGATTTACAGCTAGAGGGCTTTTGTGATGCAGACTATGCCGGAGACATAGACTCGAGAAGGAGTACGAGCGGCTACATCTTCATCTTGGGTGGTGGAGCGATAAGTTGGAGATCCAAGTTACAGGATACTGTGGCTTTGTCGACAACCGAAGCCGAGTACGTGTCTGCAGCAGAGGCAGCAAAGGAGTTGCTATGGTTGAAGGCTTTTCTTCTCGAGCTTGGAGTAAGCTTTGAGAAATACTTCATCCACTGCGACAGTCAGAGTGCCATTCACTTGTCAGAGAACGACGCATTCCATGCTCGGACCAAGCATGTTGACGTGAAGCACCATGCCATACGGAGATGGCAAAGCAGGAACGAGTTCAAGCTTGTGAAGATTGATACGAGGTACAATCCCGTCGATATGCTGACCAAGCCAGTTCCACTCGAGAAGGTGAGGCTGTGTGCAGCCTCATATGGCCTCCGTTGAGAATGTTGAAGGCCGTGCAAGACGCCAAAGATACAAGACATCCGGATGATGCAACCAAGAATGGTGTGAAGATATGATTGATATTCAATCAAATCTTCAAGTGGGAGATTGTCAGCCTAACAAAACAAAAGTGAGGCCCACAAAGGCGGGCCCCACAAGAAGAAAAATCAAATTCGGTGGTAGCCATTGTTGAGAATTTATAAAGGATGTGGGTCCCACAAATATTTTATTAGTGGCGGGTCCCACAGATAATATTATATTTGTGCATAGTGTTTTCTCAAACACTATAAATAGGGCCCTAAACTCTTAAGGAAATCTCATCCCAGAAACAACTCCTCTTATAGAAGAGTAAGAGAAAACAAAGAGAGAGTTTGTGAGAGTTCTTGGAGTGTATCTGATCAAGAGAGGGTGTTCTCTTGGATCAATTCTTTTGGGATATAAAAGAATTTGGCGTCGTCGTTGCACCGTGGAGTAGCTCCGAAGGAGTGAACCACGTATATCTGTGAGTACTCTGTGTTGAATTTTGTGCCTTTATTTTGTGATTAAGTCTCCGTTCGAGGCTTTATTATTAGGGTGAATCCTAACACTAATATTGGTCGGGCACTATAGTTTTTAGTTTGCCATATAATAAATATTGATTTTGATCTGACTTGAATCATAATGTGAAGACGAACATTTGAAAGGACTTATCCTCTGGATGTCTGTAATCTGTATATGTATAACAGTGAAGGGCTTAGTTAAGTGAAGAGAAGCATATAAAAAACATCACTTCCCTGAAATAGTATAAATCTCAGCTGTGACCTAGTGAGACTAGAGTACAACAGTACTTTCAGGTTTTGTTTTGTATAAACATCAGTTATGACATGAGACAAAAATTATTTCAGTTAGAAAATGTCCTCTGCCAAAGGAAGATACAAAATTGCTAGGGAAAAGATAAGGAACACGCTGAAATAAGCTTATTTTGTTGAACCTATTGCCAATGGGCAAAATGGATTGTGTTCTTTCACAACTAATTTCCTCCGTGCCTGACAATATTAGGAAGGGTACATCGATTCAGCAGAAAACATATACAAGATAGTTCTGTATTAGGATCATTTGGCATATACGCATACTGATCAGATCATTTGGCATATACGCATACTAATATTAGGATCAGTACATAGATTTTCTTGTTATATACACATCACTTTGTGCATCATGATTCAAGTAACATCACAAACTGATCCAGGTCACAGAATTTCGTGGCACGAATGATAGTAAGCTTATGTTGCAAATTTCAGTGGCCTTAAATACTTACTCACATTGTCAGGCTTTTATTGGACAGACAATCGATCAGTCAATCTGTTCCAGCTGATTTGACTACAAAATATAGTTTTTTTGTTTTGAATATCTTTACTTCCGCCTGAAGATTCACAGATTTCTTGAAAATCTTTTTACCTACTTCAAAAACCTATAAGAAAGTTCTCTTACGGCAAGATCCACTTATACATGCAGAGAGATTTGGTGAGAATTTTGTATTGCACCTAAGAGAGTTGGAAAGAATATTTACCATCATTCAGTTAACATTCTTTTTCTATTTTCATTGAAAATTAAGGCTTTTGTTCTTATTCATAGTTCACGCTTGTGTAGTTATTTAAGGGCCCAAAAGTTCTAATACAGTTGGTTTGATGGAACCCGAAAGATTATCTACAAATATTGTATTAAACTCAGTTTCATGAAAGCTACTTAGCTTAAAAAGTAGTTCATAATGCCAAGTTGCATCATCCCACAAGAACCTCAGGTTATGACCTGTCCTTACTCAACCTTTAACAAACAGAATCATTCTGAGAATCTTCACCTTCTAGACCCCGACAAGCGCACATTAACCATTAAAAATAAATAAATAAATAAACTTTTAAAAAATAAAGTAAACATGAGAAATAAATCATGTACAAGTCTGTATGCTACTTTGAGACCAGGAGATTGGGCACAAACAAAACTTATTAATTGGGGAAAGGTTAGAAGAAAGCAAAAGGCAAGTGAGTAGTAATTTGGCCCCTTAATGCTTCAATGTATTTTACGAGTTAAGAACTAGAAAGCAAAAGGGTAGCAAAAGATGCAATCACTGAAACTCCAATCAAATTTGATTGAGATGGGAGTGCATATTCTCTCTCTGCAGTGTGACGAACTTCATGCTAGCGCACTAAGTCAACCGGCCGAGTTTAGTGTAAACC
>NC_033796.1:14593856-14599336 GCF_001876935.1 Asparagus officinalis
TGCACAAGAAACATTAGTCTTGGAGGATTTATGTGCATCATAGCAAAACTTAGCTAAATGACATTGACGTCCACAAATAGAACACTTATAAGTTTTGCTATATATGTGTGCATAATGAGTGGATGATTTCTTAGACTTGGCACACATATCCATAAGCTTCTTATGATTATTAATGCATATTTTTAAAGTTGAATCTAAAGATGAAATACTATTTTTCATAAGATTCAAGTCTTCATTTTTAGGCACATATGTATTTAAGAAGCTGTATCATTCTTTATGTTCTCTACTTCTAACATGGCATCAATCTTAGCATGAGATAGGCTAGCAATAGATGAGATCAAATTTTTATTTTCCAAATTTAATAAGTCATTGCTTTCTTTAAGCATAGTATTTTCATTTTCAATGACATCAAATTTGGACACTAGCTTCTCATGATCGGATTTTAAATTATCATGCTTGCTTTTTAAATCATTAAAATCATTTTGCAATTTGTTAAAGGCATGCAATAATTTTTCACTAGCACAAGCAAGTTCATCACTAGATAAATCATTATCGGGTTCGAACTCGCAAACCTCACTAGGGCTATCGCCTAGTGGCCGTGTGCATGAAGCTCCATATGAACTTGAAGCGGGATCCTCCAAAGCTTGTCGGATCGCCTCCAAGTCCCCTTGATGTGCTTCAATAAATTTCCATAAGGCTCCTTGATGCGCTTCTATGAATTTCCATAATGTATAAGCGCTATCAAAAGAATCAAGCTTGTTAGACATAAATGAATCAAATGCATTTAATAAAAATTCTAACATAAGCTTGTTCATAATAGACATCTTTTTATCATGTTTGCTCCACTTGGATTTCTCCAACGTGGGCACAATATAAGCACAATCAATGATTTCCCATAAATCGATATTTTTAGATTGAACAAATATTTTGAATCTAAAACACCATTGAGCATAAGGGAAAGCATTGAATTTAGGAGCAATACTAGAATCATAGCCTAAACAAGATGCATCATTCATATCCATAATTTGTAAAAATATGCAAGCAAGATACAAATGCAAACAAAACAAGATTAGCACAAAAATATAACTTGGATCTTTAACTCAAGGCGATTAGACCTTAAATCAAAGAGCACCAAGCTCTGATACCAATTGTTGGACCCTAGAGGGGGGGTGATTAGGGTCTTATGCTAATCTAATCCGATTTAAATGCCAATTAAAATTAATTAATAAGTTATCCTAGCAAGTATGAAATACCATAAGATATATGAGCTAGGATAAGCAATATAAACAATGAGATATATCCTATATGATGAATTATATATATATGCAAGGATATATAAACTAACACAAGGGGTAAACAATATGAACTAGATAGTGGATCATATAAATAATGAGCTATGGACAATGGCGATATAAGATATGAACATAAATATAAATGAACGCCAAAGCACACTCAAACACACTATATGATCACGGAGTTCGGACCTTCCGTCCTACGTCTCCGCTCCCCACTCCCGGGGAGAAATCCACTATCACAACCGGGTTTTCTACGCTCACCCGAATAACGTTTACACCTCACAGTGTCGGTTTTCAACGCTCACCGAACAACGTCACTCCTCACACTCGGTTTTCTAGTTCACCGAAAACTTCACAACACACTCGGTTTTCTAGCTCACCGAAAACCTTACACCACTCACAATGTAACAAATATAAATTTCTTCTCTACAATAGATGAGAACTCAATTAAGCACAAACTCAATGTTACAATCTCTCACAACCCTAATATACTATGTATGCAAATACAATAAGCTCAAGTGGGTGTGTGTAACAATGAGATAATATAATCAAATCTAAACTCAATATAAAAACTAGCTTTAAAGAATGATAATCAAATAACTAAGCAAATGTAAAGCTAGATAGAGTTTAGAAAACTTCTCCAATAGATGACAAGATGGAGAGATGGAGATTGGAGCCCAAACAAGAAGATGATCTTCTCCACTTGTGAAAACAATCTTCAAACCAAACAAACACTAAAACACACTTAAACCCTTGTTTAAAACTCTTTAAACTTGTTTAAAACATTTCTTGAGTACCCTTAGAAGTATGAGGGCATGGGGTATATATAGGCTCATGAAACAACCCCAAAAACCAATAAAAACACCCCCAAAACATTAAAATAAACAAAAAACAGAACTAGCCATTACTGTAGCAACGGTCGGTTGCTACAGTACTTCGGTCGACCGGTACGGTCGACCGAGAGGCATATGCAAAGCTGAGAAACGTCCAGAGACATTTCCGGTCGACCGGTCCGGTCGACCGGAGTTACTGTAGCAGTGCGCAGCTATTTTTTAAAATCAATTTAAAATAGTAAATGAACTCCAAAAATTATGAAATTTTGTGAGAATGTTCTAGACATATAGAGTAACATTTCAGAGAAAGAATTTATAAAAAATCTTTTCCCAGTTGAGAGAAATAAATATTTGAACACAAATTTACAGTTTCTGAAAAACTGTTAACATATACGATTTTGTAAAATCAATTGGGCATAGTAAATCAACTCTAAAAATAGTAAAATTTTGAGAGAAGTTTCTAAACATGTATATAAACATGTCAAAGAAAGAATTTCTTGAATATCACTTCCCATTTATGAAAACTCATCTATTTTGTAAAACATGCACGAACATGCACGAACGAAAAACATGATTTTGTAAATTCCATTAAACATAACAAATCAATTCTAAACTTGATGAAACTTTACGAAATGTTTATAAACATGAAAACAAACATGTTAGAAAAAGAATTTCTCAAATTGAATTTCCATTTGTGAAAACTCATGTATTTTGCAAGTATGTCCAAAACATGAAAACCTAAAACCATGCATGTATATATATAACTATATATATACATAGAAACAAAATACGTGTGTGTATATTATATTGAGCTTAGAGTATCTAACACACATAATATAAACCTATACTAAATTACCCAAGCTTGATCTTGATCTTCATTGAGCTCAACTTGGTACACGTTGCGGATGAAGCTAAACTTGGATCTTGAACTTGAATTGTACGATGCTTCACTCCACAATTCCGCCAACCTCCATTTGATATGATCGTTATGGCGCAATCCATCCATCCTCCAACAACGTTGTTTGTCTACAATACATAGGAATGCACAAACACTAGACAAATAACATTAGTAGTAAATTGTTTGTAAATCATCATCAAAACAAGAAGGCCAACAATTATGATGAACGTTAACATGTTCAGATAAAAAGTTAATATGTTATGAGGAGAGTTAACATATAATGATAAAAGTTAACATGTAACAGTTAAAATTAACATAGAAAACAGGTCATGTTCTTGCTGATCATGGGATTTAACAGTATCGTAATTGATTGAAGGATATGTACATAATGTACAAGTGTCTGAGATTTAATAGTGTATCATAACTTGAAGATTATGTACATAATTTGTATATATTATGTACACAATAACCTCAAGATTATGTACATATTATGTACCATAATATTGAGTTTTGATACACATAATTTATATATAATCTTCAGTTTATTATGCACATCAAGTTCTATTTGAATGAACTTGTACATATTCACATGACAACCATAAATATAGTTAACATACAATCTCAATAAATTACACCAAAATTGATCACTAAATAGACACAATACATTTCATTAAAATTTTCATCCAAGTACAACCAAACCACAAGAACACATAGTATAATCAACTGAACAATGAAACATGACACGTTACAAGCAATTCTGGAGAAACTACACAAGTTTAAAAAGTACACATAATATAATCAACTGAACAATGAAACATGACATGTTACAAACAATTCTGGAGAAACTACACAAGAATAAAGAGTACAAACAGTCCTATTATAAAAAATAACATCTTCTTCCTCTTTTTTCTGCAAGCTCACCCATCAAATTCATTTCATCTCTTATCGTTTTCACAACCTCATCCAAGCAATAACAAGTTTTATGTTCTTGTTTGTTCAACCTGAACTCTTGTTTGAGTTTGGAAATTACCTCATGACATCTCAGTCTCATAGTACTTTTCAATCAATTCTATACACAAGGTTGTCAAACCACTCCTGAAATCTACAACCATCATTCTGAAATTATGTATACAAACGAAATTAAAATCAAGTTAAATCATGAGCCATAAATCACAGCCACTTGAGCAAAAAATAATAATAAATCCAAGATTACTTACATGAGGATTTTCATTAGTCATAAAAATTCAAGTGGATGTGATTTATTCAGAGACTCACTTGTAAAGATGCCAGTCGGATGCATATAGTTATCGCCCTTCTGCAAAATAGTGATTAGATTACTGCAGGCTATTGCAATGTATTCACCATTTGGTGAAACAAACAGAGGCGTCCTTTTGGTGAATAATCTTGGCCGTTTATATCGAGTCCATTTCTCTTTAAGCTGTTTGGCACCTTATTTGGCAAGGGAAAACATCTTATGTAAGCTTAAAACAATCCAGAGAACTAGAGTACGAAAAAAAGACATTTTTCATGTAAAACAACTTGGATGTTAATACTCACAATTATAATTTAAAAAACTATAGGAATTCCTTGAAATTTATATGATTCTACGACAGGTCATGGAACCTAATAATGAAGGCTGGATTAATAATAACAAAAATTAGAAAATTAAAACCTTGAAATGAAAGGTCCGATCGCCAACCCCCAAGAGAACTCCTGCCAACCTAAATTCAAGTGGGGGGCAACAATTGATCAGAAGAAAATAAGAAAAATCAAAATACGACAAACAAATAGAGGATTCAAAACCTCTTCTCTGAATGAATCTGAAGATAACGGCCTCTCGGTGTGCTGGCGGATCTCATACGGATCTCATAGAGAACCTCTTCCTCTACTCCTGCCTCTACTTCGTCCTCCACGACGTGCTGGCGGATCTCGTAGATCATCGGGCTTTGAGGGGCAACCCAAGAGTTGGGACTGCAATAGAGTTGGTCTTGGCTTGGTTAGGGAGGAGAAGATGGACAGAGCGCTTGAGTGAGAGAAGAGACAGGAGAAGGAGCCAACTTAGGGTTTATGTTAAGAGGGGAGAGAGTTTCAGGGCTTGAGGGTGCATAGGATTTGGGTTTTTTTTCAGGATTTATGGGTTAAGAGGAAGGTTTCTTTACTGAGAGATGAGGGTATTTTCGGTAAGCTTTAGAAAATACGTAGAGTACAGGTACAAAAGTGAGTTTTTGGGTCTGAGCCACATTTTTTGGCTTTTTTTTGGGGTTAAAGAGTAATGGAAAAAATTGGTGGGGCTGTACCACATCAATTTTCACAATTTGGAGCCTTGAAACATTTTTCCCAAATATATATATATATATTCTTGTAGGCTTTTTTTCGCGTTGCAGTTTCTAGTATATATTTACACGCTGATATTTTTAGCAAAATAATACCTAACATTCTAAGTATGGCTGTCCA
>NC_033796.1:14600054-14610098 GCF_001876935.1 Asparagus officinalis
ACACATATATTATACATATATAAGAGAGAGTATACTTATATATACTTATACATATATTATACATATATAAAAGAGAATATACTTATATATACTTATATAAGAGAGTATACACTGTATACTTATATATACTTATACATATATTAAAAGAGCATACTTATACATATATATACTTATATAAGAGAGAGTATACTTATATATAATTATATACTAAGAGAGAGAGAGAGTATATATATATATATATATTATACATATAAGAAAATAAAAAAAATACTATTCCGGGCTGGGCGCCGACGATCGGACCCAGACCCGGGTCTGGCCTGGGTTTCTGGGCCGGGTTCTGTCCCGATCGGGCCCGGGCCAGCGGGCTTTTGGACAGCCCTAATTCCAAGTATCATTAGCTGACAGTTTATTAGTGCAAGAAATAAACGTACAAGCACACAACCAGATAAGCTAGTTTTAGTTTTATTTTTCCCTAAAGGCCCATTTTGGTTTATATTTTACGGCTTTATTCAAAGGCAGGCCCAGCCCAGTTTAAAAATATAGTGCTCCCGCTCCCCATTTTCACTCTTCTTTCGAAAAATTAAACCCTTTTAACTCCCAATCCCTCCATTTTCTCCTCAAACCCTCACCTTTGATCCCCAAATACTCTCTACCGAAAAAAATTGAGTGTTGATGGATTCAATTTTGGTAAGCAATCTGACGAACCTGCTGCCGATCCCAATAAACTGCCAGATTACAGGGGAGAAGATCGAGTTCACTGTGAATGAATTCCGTTATCCGAGGAACATCAAGAATTCTTGATGCCAAGGTACCCTAATTAAGTTTTTTTTCCCACTCAGAATTATTGATTCTTGCTTCAGAGCTTATGAAAGAAATTTTTTCGTTCAAATATAGTAGCATCCTGAGGTATTGGAATAGTAATGTGTTTGTATTATGTAACTCATTAAGAAGAAATTTTCAAAATAGCCCCAAACCAATTTAAAAAAAACAACCATCTTACTTTTTTATTACAAAAATAGACTTACTTTCTGGCCACGTCAGCGCCATGGCCAGAAAGTGTGTTTATTTTTTTAAACGCCTTCCTAATTAGTCGAGGTTGCTAACCCCGACTAATTTGGCTGACAAATTGCAAGTCTAAATTAGTCGGGGTTGACAACTCCGACTAATTAGGAAGGCGTTTAAAAAAAATTAGACTCACTTTCTGGCCACGGTGCTGACGTAATCAGAAAGTGAGTTTATTTCTGTAATAAAAACGAAAGAGGGTCTATTTAAAAAAAAAAAGTTTGAGGCTATTTTGAAAATTTCTTCAACTTTTTAACTGCGCGAGTGTATCACATTGTTTAAAGGGTATATTGCAGCAAACCCCAAGAACATACAACGTTTTGCAGTAACCTCCACTAACTTTCAAAATCGCACTAAACCCCTAGTAACTTTTGCATCTTGCATAAAACCTCCAATAACTCTCTGCAATTTTGCAGATAACCCCCACAGATTAGAACAAAAAACGACATAAAAGGGCATTTTGAAAGTCATTGGGGGTTTAATAACTTACCCAGGAGATATTGGTGGTTTTCTGCACAAGTTATTGAGGGTTTAGTGTGATCTTGAAGGTTATTGGGTGTTTACTACAGAACACTGAAAGTTTTTGGGGTTTAGTGTAATTTACCCTTGTTTAAATTGACCCCACACTGTAATTCCATCTTAGACCAAGATTTTGGCTGATGAGTAGTTAAACTCTAATGGTTAGTTCCATACAGTTGTGAATTCAAACTTGTGTCACATTCTAACCCTCTTCTCACGAAGCACAACAGAAAAAATATACATGATAAATTGAAATTTTTATCACTCTTCGGTTTTTTCTTTGCCTTGATGCGATCTTGAACGGGCTTAGAGCTATTTCTTCCTCTACCTTGATTTGACAACATGAGCACTTTGCCTTCATCCTCCGGTGGTCCACTGGTTTGCCTGTCAATGATTACTGCTGGTCTCGATTTGTAACATATCTCCATGGAACATTAATACCTAATGGTCTTGTAATCATAATTGTGTTGCTATTTTACTCAACAACCTACAAGCAGATTTGTTTCCACCATTTTTAACAACCAAAAATTTTACTTGCTATTGCTCTTGTATAGCTTCTTGAACCTTCCACCAAATTTTTTGATATGAAATCTGGAGCAAATTGGAATACTTGATACAAATAGAATCTTTCTAGCATCATACAACTTCATGTAATACTACCATCTATATTGTTTGGGGATCATAAAGGCTGAGAAATTATTTATTATTACATTTCTCACACTCATTTGCTAAAAAGTAGATTTGGCCTTTTACATATGATCAAAGATTAGTGCTAGCTTAAATGTGGACAACAGGTTTTGACCGTCTGTGCAACTTGTCCATGCTAGAGTCCATTCTGATGTGGTTGTTACATATTCTAGACATGCCAAGTACACGTCTTAGTAAGGAACAATGCTAAAAAAGCTTTTTTTTAAACCCGCTTCACAACTTTTTGAAGGGTAAATACTTTGAATCAGCTCAAGGGAGAAGCTATTTTTCCTTTGAAGCTTATGCCTCATTGCTTAAAGCATAACTGAAGAAGCGCTTCATCATTTAAAACGCACATTTTAGACAAAATAGGAGGATATAAAAGGATTTTGGGATATAAAAGGATTTTGACTATCATTAAAATGACCCTATGTATCTTCAATATGACCATGTGAGTGTAAATAAGATGTATCTAAGTTATTCATGTCGATTAGTTTATTATGATTTGCATCTATACTTCACACATTAATTCTTTTTTTTACTAATCGGGACATGAATTTATCTATTTGTATATTATTATACCACTATGTATTATATGTTCATATTTTATACAAACTTTATAATTAAACTACTTACTCTCATAAGGCGCATGCTTCACGCTTTGAAGCTTACGCTTCGCTTTATTAAAAGGTCCAACGTTTTGCCTTGCGCTTCCGCTTTTTTAAACATTGGTAAGGAGCTCTTTTCTTATCTTGTCTCAACACTTATTTTACACAATTGGATAGACTTAATACACTTGCACCAGGACATGCGCAGAAACATTTTGTCCCATGTTATTTTAGTAGTAAATTTGAGATTATTTCTAGTACTTGGAGTAATTACTTTGTTATTGAAGAGAATGGATCTTTGCTTAGAGTACAACTTCTTTATTAGTTACATAAAGGATTCATTTTTTCTGGATTCCATCCTTTTCTTATTGAGGTATTGACCAGTTCAATGAGGGAGGGAGAGGAAGGAAACAAAGTCAATATAGATTATTTACTGCTTGATATCTCTGAGCTTAATATTACCATCATATATTTTAGTTTTTCATGCTCTCGCATGCCCTAGAAACTAGGGTCAGATATAATCAAAATTATATCATGAACAATTAAAGGCATTAATACACCCAAACTGTTTCCTTATATCATTGTTTTTGCTCCTCATCCATGTAAGCTGCTTTAGTTGGATGTTGAATTTTGTACTGGCAATTTCTTTCGTTCATTTTTCAGCTTGCTTATATCATTGTTTTTGTTCCTTATCCAGGTAAGCTGCTTTGGTTGGATGTTGAGGTGCATGGATACTGTGTGCAGAGACACTTGACCAAGGTAATGTAATTGCAGTATGAATGCTAGCAATAACTTTTTTTGGGGGGTTTGGGGGTGGGGTGTGTGTGTGGATTTGGAACTATATCGTTAATTGATTTTTTATGAAAACTATTAATGATTTTTATTTGTTAAAAATGTTTGAAGTGTTATTAAAAAAAATTAAATTTTTTTGAGAACATATATAAATGTTGGTTTAATTTTAATATAATTTGAATTTTTAAAACCGTTAATAAAATTTGTTTAAGTGCTTGAAATGTTTGAAGTGTTAGACTATAATGAAGGATAATAATAAAATTTATTAGAAAATCAAAGTATTAAGGATAATAATAAAATTTATTAGAAAATCAAAGTATTAATCTACTCAACGAAATACATCAATTGTTTTTTCGATCCTAATTAATTGTTCTTTAATCTACTCAACGAAATACATCAATTGTTTTTTCGATCCTAATTAATTGTTCTTTCTTCTTCTTGTTGCTACTCGACGTTCTCCATCTTCATTGTGGAGACGGTTAAAGTGACCGATCGAGAATGCAAATTGTGCAACTAAACCATCTGCAGATTTGTCGTGATGGTCGTTCCAGTAAAATGCTATGGGTGGTACCGGATGATCCCCTGGTTTCATATGCAACTGGAAAAAAATGTACAAATATTGAAGTTATATTCTTATATAAAAAATTAAAGTTAAAATTCAACTTGTTTATATGATCGTCGACTAGTGTAATTTTCTTACCAAAATCCAATGATCATTGCTAAGATGTCCGCACACCACCTTTCGGGTTGGAGGTCCTTGTGTTTCATCTAATATCGCTGGCAGACAAGTATTTCCTCCATGTTCACTGAATGTCATGAAAACAACATTATATGTTGTTGCAATTACGTGACCGCAATCCGGTACCGCCATCCAGTAATCATCATCCGTTGGTCCATGGTAGTGAGCAATCGATTGGATGAGATTAGTCACATTAGAACTCCTCGCACTCCTCCCACCTAAGATTCAAGCGTACAAGGCGCTTCTAATCTGTAGATCTGCTATTAAGTCTTGTCTAACTTTAACCCAATCATCTTCTGTTCCGTAAATTGCTAGAGCCACCGCTCTAAATCCACAATTTTCGTCTGCCGCTACATCTGTGCATTGATCTATGTATTTTCTAATGTAGGGCGTGAATTCTCTCTCAAATACAGAATTCTTAAAGATGAACGTGGTGCCTTTGGAAGAAGGGGTTAACATTGGAGGCCTTGAGCATGATGTATTTGGAGAAGATGGTGATACTGGTGGCCCCGTACGTTGGGATGTGCTCATTGGACTCCCCTGTGATGCAGAGATAGAAGCAACACGTCCAGGGCCCTTTACAAATGCATAGGTTGACAATGTTAAATTGAGAATAATAAATTAGTAACTAATATAAATCATAATTTTCAAATATAAAAATTCATAAGTTATGTAGTATTACCTTTTTGTTTGGAGACTTTTTAAATCCGCACTGTTTCACAACCCTCTCCCACGCCGAAGGTACACGGAGACTAGAGAGCTTTTTACCCTTGGTTTTCTTGTTTCACAACCCTCTCCCACGCCGAAGGTACACGGAGACTAGAGAGCTTTTTACCCTTGGTTTTCTTTTTAGCAGTAGGAGGTGCAGTAATATCAGGGACTTCTTCGAACAACGCCCTCCTCACTGGATTTGGTGGAGTCGGGGATCCATCCGCGGCATCATTAGGAAATATTAGAAACTGAATATCTAACTTTTTTCCAATAATCATGTATTTGATCCAACGGAATGCTATACCCATTTATGATGTAGTACTGAAGCTCATGTGCGCACGGTAGACCATGAGTTCTCCTTAGGTAGCAACCACACGTTGTTGGATCCTGACCCATTTCTTGTAAAACTTGCATTTCTTTCCTTATGAGGCCGAATGCTTTAAACGTGATTGATCTGTTCAGATTAACAAACAACGTATCTCCAAGGGTGTCTGTGTTGGATTTAGTAGCGTTAACTCTCGCTACTTTCTTAATCTCACAGATTTGGCCTTCCATCACCTTGTGAAGTTTCTCCAGTATGGTATCGAATGTGTACCGACCACCATCTAAATGTCGTTTGACGCGATGATCTTCTCCTTCGACCCTGCATTACCAATTGAACTTGAATATTAATTATTAATGTTGACTACATGTAACGATTATTTAGTCATGTAAATCTCACAAGGCTTACCTATTTGTTGTGTAGCTTCCGAAGTGAAAATAATGGTCGATGTAAGCTGACAGGATTTTTTGGGAATGCAGACTAATCCATGTGTCAATGCAGTAGTTCAGCAATGCTCCCCAACTCGAGTAATGTGCTGCCAGACGTCCCCATCTATCATTAAAGTCATCTATGGTCGGTGCACTTATCGCCCAATTCCAACGAAATTTAAATCCTTCTGCCGCCTCTTTTAAAAAACCAGGTTGCTGCAGTGCTCGTTGTAGCACGCATTGCTCAATGTGACGGCGACACAAATGATGCCTGGATTCCGGGAAAACATACTCGACAGCATGCATCAAGGCGTAATCTCGGTCTGTTACAATGACATTAGGTGTCACTTGGCTAACGAACAAAGTACGGATAAACTGTAACACAAACCTGCAAAATAATATAACATTAATAATTTTAAATTTAAACGTAGGACAAAATAACTGTACTAAATAATTGTCAATTGTAATTTATAACAACAAATTAACATAATAACAATATTAATGACAATACTACAATAACAATGTTAATAACAATAATAATACTATAATAAGTCCTAATTAAACAATATAATAATTTTCATAACAGTAACAACTCCTAATAATACTATAATAAGTTCTAATTAAACAATATAACAATAAAAAAATAACAATATAATAATGTTCATAAAAATAATAACTCCTAATTAAACAATACTAATAACGTTCCAATAAAAATAATAACTCCTAATTCAACAATTCTAATAATGTTCATAAAAATAATAACTCCTCCTAATTAAACAATTCTAATAATGTTCATAAAAATAATAACTCCTCCTAATTAAACAATTCTAATAATGTTCATAAAAATAATAACTCCTAATTAAACAATACTAATAATGTTCCAATAAAAATAATAACTCCTAATTCAACAATTCTAATAATGTTCATAAAAATAATAACTCCTAATTAAACAATACTAATAATGTTCCAATAAAAATAATAACTCCTAATTCAACAATTCTAATAATGTTCATAAAAATAATAACTCCTAATTAAACAATACATAATGTTCATAAAAATAATAACTCCTCCTAATTAAACAATTCTAATAATGTTCATAAAAATAATAACTCCTCCTAATTCAACAATTCTAATAATGTTCATAAAAATAATAACTCCTAATTAAACAATACTAATAATATTCCAATAAAAATAATAACTCCTAATTCAACAATTCTAATAATGTTCATAAAAATAATAACTCCTCCTAATTAAACAATTCTAATAATGTTCATAAAAATAATAACTCCTAATTAAACAATACTAATAATGTTCATAACAATATTAACTCCTCCTAAATATTCAATTTAACATTATTCATAACATTGACAAACAATTGTACTAAATAATGTTAATTAACAATTTTAAATTTAAACATATGACAAAAATTAAAATTCATTAAGACACAAACCTGTAGTTTTCTTGTCTCTCATTTCGCATGAATGCGTAGGCGATAGTGAACGTTTTGTCCGTACTTGTTGCACCGACCACTTCTAGTAGAGGCATGTCATACTCATTGGTGTTGTACGTACAATCAATCATCATGACTTCCGGATATGCATTCACCATCACAAAAGAAGCCGGGTGGCAGAAAACAATATCTCCAAGTTCGGAAGATTCATCAGCAGTCCGAACGTCGTACATGTAGTTCAATTGCCTGAGTAAATGGATGAAATTATTCATCGGGGTCCGACCTTCTCTTTTCTGGGCACGCACCTTACTGACAGCATTGTAAACTTGTTTCTGACACGATTTGTTCTCCGGATCAGCCCTTTTCATGGACGCCAATATATTACTCGGGCTTAAATTAAAATTCTCTTGCTCCCTAATAACTTCAAGTTAAATAGGGGATATTTTACCTAAACGAGATCCCATAGCATGAGACGGGAATGGATGGTTGTGTCTCCCCTCCCGGACTTCAAAGTACCAGCGCCCTCCAGGGTACTCCATTCCGTCCACAACCAAAATGGACAATTATTTTTTGTCGTTTTAGTGGACCTAGTTCCAGTAACCTTTTTTGGTCTGTATCAGCCACCTTGGCTACATAAATATCGAACTTTGGGCCGTCGGCCGTCTTTTCCCTTCGAATCACGAATTGCCAAAGTAACGTTCCTCAAGCCAGCAACATATCTTACATGAGCATCCATGTCCTCTCTACTAGCAAAACCTCCTTCCGGATTACCGAAATCGGTTGAAATGTCTTCAAACTCTACATATGAACTATGATCCTGGAATGGATCACTTTGTGTTTCGTCGATGACGAATTCAACTTCATCAAGATTTATGTAGTTGTAATCTCCAGAATTCATATTGTTTGTGATTATAATTGTAAGTGTTTGAGTTGTGAGTGTTTGAGTTGTGATTGTGATTTGAAAAACTTAAATTGTTGGCCTTTTTATAGGTAAAAATCTAAGGGGTCAAAATCAATTTTGACATTCTGAGTGCTCAAATCAAATTAGTAAAAAATTCTGAGTGGTGTAATTTATTTTTGAAAAAAACGATTTTATGTAATTTGTGTAAATTGTATTGGAAATGAAAATTGTTATAAAAATTCGAAATCGGAATTCGAAGCCAACCGGACACCATAAAAATTCGCAATCCGGTTAGTGGCTACCGGACTTCGAATTTCTGAAAGCTCACTGACCGAGGCAAACAGCCTTTGACTGACTTAAATTTTTCTACCGTTTTCACCACATTTTCACCAACTTCCAATTATATTAAAATTAAACCAACATTTGACTGACTTAAATTTTTCTACCGTTTTCACCACATTTTCACCAACTTCCAATTATATTAAAATTAAACCAACATTTATATATGTTCTCAAAAAATTTTTATGAAAACTATTAATGATTTTTCTACCGTTTTCACCACATTTTCATGCCTCGTTCGAATGTGTTGCTTCCGGTGGGCGAACAATTAAAAAAAAATATAAAGCACACCGGACACGGAGTCCGGTGGCAGTAATAATTAAAAAAAGCAAATCAATGCACACCGGACACCAAGTCCGGTGGCCGAAAATATTTAAAAAAAATTTATTGCACACCGGACACGGAGTCCGGTGGTAATAAAAGGGCATTTTCGGCAATCCAACTCCCAAAATTACTGTTTGGGAGTGGATATAGCAAACGTGATCATGAAGGCATAACCAATCAGAGCAGCTCATGCATAGATAACGAAGTAAGAAGTAGATGATGGATACCTTGAGAAACTAATAAACTCAAAGTGATTTGAACTCTTTACTTTAGTTTGAACTTTCTTTAACAGACTTATGTGCTTTGTTCACATGTTACAAGCTGCTTAATCAAAATTCATTTAACAATTATTCTGGTGAGACATTTTCTGAGTGAGAGTAAACTAGCCCCGTGTTTCATTATAAGGACTTAACGAAACAAACCCAAGAACAAAGAAGCAGAAACTAAACTAAGCCAAAATAAACAAGAAACAATCGGAAACAAAAATGGCAACTGAAAGGTGGTCTGGTGAGTCATACATACCTCCTAAACTCACCTAGTGTTATAATGGTCCAGAGACAATCCCTCTTGCATTCAGTATGCATTTCCATGTATTATGTCAATGTAATCTTTTAGTTTTCATTCATACTCTCCTTCTGTTGTTGTTTTTAAAAGTGTAGTTCTTATAACCTGAAGTCCAATGGCATACTTTCTATCCATATTCCTTTTAGGTTTCTGTGCAATTTAATTCCACTCAAAATGCAGCTTATACTTCAGCTTAATCTATAGACATGATTTTCCTGAGGCGATTCTATACTCTTTAATGTAGATGTTTATTTTTCTCAATGCTACATGTTTAATTTGTCAGTTGGTGATTATACTTCTTGGCTATACCAGAAGACTTCATAGAGATTAGAACATAGTTGGATGGAAGCCGGTTCATGGGACAATTACGGGAGTGTAGTACGACACTCATTAGGAATTTTTTCTTTTTTTTGGGTTGGGGTGGGGGGCGTCAGGCTTAAAATAGCTTAGAGACGTGGTGCACTTTAAGGTACGGCTCTTGAATGTGGACTAGAGGTTTTGTAAGATTCAATTTAGAAATGCTATTGATATCAATAACGTAAAGGGCACTGGAGATCATGTTGCGATTAACGTATTGCTACTTTTTGTTTAATTTCTC
>NC_033796.1:14610123-14621905 GCF_001876935.1 Asparagus officinalis
ACCCCACACACACACAAAAAAAAAAAAGGTTTAAATTTTAAGTTGGGTCGCTGGAGTTCGTGAATTGGATCATGTCCCACGTGAATATAGGATGATTGAACCCATGTCACGAGACGCTGTATTTCCTAACTTCTACGGATTGGAAACCTTGATAGCCATTTAGAACCTAACACCCAAGGTCAATGTTTCATAAGCTTTGCCTAAATCCTATATATTTTGAGGAGAGATTATGGTCATGGCCTTCTGTTTTTTGGGCCTTCATTGCTTTGTGAATTTTGTGGGCTGAGTTTGTATCATCTACTCTCGTTAATTCAAATAATAATTTCTTCTTTTGTTCTATTGGGGCAATGATGAGTTCCCGATCCTTTCTCTTTGGGTAAATTACACTTAACCCCAAAGAATTATTGGCATTTTGTTGTAAACACCCGAAAACTTTCAATTTCGCAATAAACCCCCAACAAGTTTTGGAATTGTGAAAACCCCCCAATAAGATTCCACATTTTGCAGATAGCCCCCATAAATTTGAGCAAAAAACGACATAAAAAGGTATTTTGAAAGTTGTTGGGGGTTCAATATAATATACCCAAAAGATATGGGTGATTTCTGCAAAAGTTACGAGTTTAGCCAGATTTTGAAAGTTATTAGGGGTTAACTACAAAATGCTGAAAATTCTTGGGGGTTAGTGTAATTTACCCCTTTGTCTTTCCTTTTCTCCAATAGAAGAATTTTTTACACACTTTAACATTGCAGAATTGATCATATTACACAATTGACCTGTGAGCTGAGTACTTCTCAGATCATTTTCCTTTCATTTTATTTCATAGCTACACTACTGGTCCATGAGGAAGCAAGCAATAAATTAATCTAGACACTTAGAAAAGGGGGAGGGGGAAATCTAAATATACTGCCATATGAAGAAATGGCGAGCACAACGATGAAGACCGCAGGAAAAGACGAAGGAATAGGTATGGGTGTTGTGCGGTCGACCGCGTGTGGCGTGACGGTCGACCGCCAACGTGCACGAGGATGAATTCTGTTCAGTATCAGGTCGTGGTCGACTGCCAAAAGTCCAGAGACTCAGGAAAGTTTCTGTCGTTTTCGCGGTCGACCGCGACGGGTTTTGCGATTGACCGGCCAAATCCTGTAGGGTTTTTTAGTTTCGGTTGTTGGATCCGGTCAACCGCGAGTGGTTCTGCGGTCGACCGCGAGTCGGGTCTAAGCTGAGTTTTGGTTTTCAACCCGTTTTATTTCTGAGTTAATATATAAGTCTAATCCTAATTAATTAGGGTTAAACAAGGACGTTTTGAGCTGTCTTTGAGAGGGGATTGTTGCATCCAATTGTGAAAGATTTGTGAGAGATCTAGATGCTTTGTTTTAGGATTTATTTGAGAGATTTGTAATCCTATTTGTATTCTCTTGATTTCTAATAGTAAGAACTTCCCTCTCATTGCCCCGTGGACATAGGCAAATTGCCGAACCACGTAAAATTTATTTGTCTTGCTGTGGTATTGTGTTTGGCTTATTAGTTTTGATTTATCTCGTTCTTGTTCGTGTGATTTTAAGCTTTCGTCGCGCACAACAAGTGGTATCAGAGCTAGATTGACAATATGGGAGAAACAAACACATCAGGTTCGTCTCTTATGAAGGCGATACAGAGTCTGAGCATTAATAATTTAAAGGAGACTCTTGAGTTACAAGAGAAACCCGCTGACATGGAGGATAAGGTTTGAAAAAAGATGAATAATAGAGCTTGTGGAGTTATTCGATCATGCTTGACGCTGGATCTTATCTATGACGTGATGAACGAGATGTTGACGAAGAGAATGTGATGAACACTCAATGAGAAGTATCTTACGAAGAGCATTGAGAATCGGTTTTACTTGAAGAAGAGACTTTACCAGTTCAAGATGAAAAGAGGAGTTTCCATTAGGGAGCATGTAAATAATTTCACGAAACTACTTTCAGATATGGCCAATGTGGACATCATGGTTGATGATGAAGACAAGGCGATGCTACTTTTGTGTTCGTTGCCCGAGGATGATTATGGTACGTTTGTTCTCACTATGATCAATAAAAAAACTATTGTTAGCTACAAGAAGGTGACCTCAGCGTTGGTAAATTATGAGCTAGGGAAGAGCGATGGTAAACCCTTTGAGAATGCATCAGAAGATGCATTAGCAGTTCGAGGCCGTAGTCCAAACCGTCGTTAAGTCAACCGCTCAAAATCAAAGAATAAATGTGCCTATAAGAGTGTTGGTTGAAATCAATGTCGATATTATAAAGAAGAAGGACATTGAAAGATTGACTGCCCAGAGTGGAAGGATAAAGACGGAAAGAGCAAGGGGAAAGCTGTACAGGCTTCAGAAGTGAATGTTACAAAAAGTATTGACGAACATTTAGATTCAAATTCTTCAGGCTATTCATGTCCTGCACTATCGTTGATTTGCTATGCCGACTCTATGGAGTGGATGTTAGATTCGGGAGCCACATATCATATTTATCCTAGGAGGGATTGGTTCTTCAGATTTGAGGAGCTGGAAAGGGGATGTCGTGCTTATGAGAAATGATCACGTATGTCCTATTGATGGTATTGGTTCAGTCCGGATCAGGATGCATGATGGTGTGGTGAGGGAGTTGAAAGAAGTGAGGTTCGTGCCGTAGTTGACGAAGAACATCATTTCTCTTGGTACTTTAGAGACAGCTGATTATTGGGTGACCTTAGAGGATGCTGCTGTGAAGATCACAAAGGGTTCTATGGTAGTGATGTGAGGAGTCAAGAAAAACTTTCTATACTACTTGAAGGGTAAGATAGTTACATGGGATCTGGCAGCTTCTATCACTACAAAGGAGGACACTACCATTTTATGGCACATGAGATAATGACACACAAGTGATAAGTCCCTGCAGTCATTAGTGAAACAGAGGCTTTTGAAATGTGCTAAGACCTACAAGATGGAGTTATGTGAGCATTGTGTACTTGGGAAGAAGACTAGAGTGAAGTTTGGTACCGCTATTCACAACACTCAAGATATATTGGATTATGTTCACACAGATGTTTGGGGCCCTTTCAAGAACACATCACTTGATAGGACCAACTATTTTGTCACTTTCATTAATAACTATTCCAGGAGGAATTGAGTGTACCCTATAAAGCATAAATATGAGGTCCTAGATATTTTTATGGAGTGAAAGAAAAAAATAGAGCTACAGACAGGTAGAAAGGTGAAGACTCTACGTTTAGATAACGGTAGAGAGTATAAGAGTGATCTGTTTCTGCAGTTTTACCGGGATCACGGTATTAGGCGACACTTCACAGTTCGAGAAATACCGCAAGAGAACGGAGTAGCTGAGAGATTAAACTATATCTTGCTGGAGAAGGTGCGATGTATGATGATGCAGAGTGGATTGTCTAGATCCTTTTGGACCGAGGCGTTAGTTTATGCGAGCCATCTCATTAATAGGTTACCGTGCATTGTGATACAGGAGAAGACTCCTTTGGAGCGTTGGTCTGATTCGATAGCTAGTGACTATGAGTTGCTTCGGATATTTGGGTGTCCTTATTATCATGTTAGTGATGGTAAATTGAATTTAAGGCCAAGGAAGACAGTATTTGTGGGATTTAGAGATGGAGTTAAATGCTTTAAGTTATGAGATCCACAGGATAAGAAGATAGTTATTAGCAGGGATGTCACATTTGATGAGATGTACATGATGAGGCCTCAAGTTCCTCGACAGGTGGAGGAAGACCAGATTCAAGAGATATCGCAGCAGGTGGAGGATGATGTGACTCCATCCATTCCAGATAGCATTATATCCATTGAGGCTCCTACGAAGGTAACATTAGGAAAAGATGGGATGATGTCGGGCAGATAGAGGATACAATGGATTATGAGACTCAAGAGCAGAGTCATGTTCAGGAGTCTATTGCAGCTAATAGATCTAGAAGGGTGATTCGTCGGCCAGCTAGGTATAATGATGTCATGGTCGCATATGCATTAGCAGTGAAGGTCGTTGATGATATGATTCCATCCACATCCAGAGAGGCAGAGTCTAGCCCCGATTCGATTAGGTGGAGGGAAGTTATGGAGAAGGAGATGCGGTCTCTTCAGAAGAACGACATTTAGGAACTTGCAAAGCTACCTAAGAGTAAAAAAACTATTGGTTGCAAGTGGGTATATGCGAAGAAGGATAGATCTTCTATTGGGGATATTAGGTACAAAGTCAGATTGGTTACCAATGGATATGCATAGCTTAAGGACGTTTATTGCAACGAGCTATTTTCACCCGTTATGAAATATTCGTCGATTCGGATTTTATTAGCATTGATGGCGTAGCTGAATTTGGATTTAGTCCAGATAGATGTTAAGATAGCCTTTCTATACGGAGATTTAGATGAGGAGATCTACATGACACAATCTTTGGGATTCAAAGCTGTAGGAAAGAAAGATTTGGTGTGCAAACTGAAGAAGTCTCTTTGTAGATTGAAGCAATCGCCAAGACAGTGGTACAAGAGATTCGACAGCTTCATGATTGATCATGGGTACACGAGGAGCCCATATGACCCATGTGTTTACATGCACAAACTACATGATGGTGAGCATATATATTTACTTTTATATGTTGATGATATGCTTATTACTTTCAGGAATTCTTCGGCTATTCGAAAGTTAAAAGAGGAGTTGTCATCCGAGTTTGAGATGAAGGATCTTGGAGAAGCAAATAAGATATTGGGTATGGAGATCAAGAGAGACAGGCTGAAGAGGAGATTAAAACTTACACAAAGGAGTTATTTGCAGAAGATGTTGAAGAAATTCAGCTTTGATGGTAATACAAAAGTAGTTAGCATTCCATTGGCTCCCCACTTCAAGCTTTCAGCTAATATATCATCTGTTTTAGTTGAGGATAGAGATGACATATTGAAGGTTCCATATGCCAGTGCAGTGGGTAGCTTGATATATGCGATGGTGTGTACGAGGTCAGATTTATCACAGGTCGTGAGCATGGTATCGAGGTACATACACGATCCCGGGAAGGGTCATTAGGAGACCGTGAAGTGGATTCTACGGCATGTTAAAGGCACTGTGGATGTTGGTATGATTTTCAGAAGAGTTAGAAGAATGAGCATGATTGTATTGGCTACGTGGATTTAGATTATGCGGGGGATCTTGATAAGCACCGATCTACTTTAGGATATGTGTTTACATTGACAGGAGCATCAGTATGTTGGAGATGTACACTTCAGTTTACAGTGGCTCTCTTTACTATAGAGACGGAGTATATGACGATAACTAAAACTGTTAAGGAGGTTTTATGGTTGTGTGGACTGTTAGAGGACTTGGGGATTGTACAGGAGACCCTTTAGGTATATTGTGTTAGCATGTCGGCTATCTATTTGGTAAAGAACTAGGTTTACCATGCACGCACGAAGCACATTGATGTCAGATTCTACTTTGTTCGGGACGTATTGGATAATGGAGACATTATATTAGAAAAGGTCCACACGAAAGACAACCATGCGGATATGTTGATCAAAGTTGTTTTAGGTATGAAATTTGGTCATTGTTTGAAGCTATTGAACATTCTTCAGTGTTGAGGGCATTTGGAGGCCATTTGGGTGAACTACGTTCGGATTGATTCTTTGGGCAAGAGATACGTAGGCAGTCTTATTTGATACAGACAGTTGGATTTGTTAATTTTGATGAGGGGAGATTGTTGGAGCTCTTGTTTGGGTTCCCGACTTGTTGTGGATTGAGTCTGTTGAAGTGAGTTATTTTTACTTCGTTCTGGACGCAATAAGTGAGATATTTGGATGTTTTGATGTCGATTTAGTTTTGGTAGAAACGTTCGCCGAGGTGAAGAATTAAAGAAATGGTGAGCACAACAAAGAGGACCACAAGAAAAGAAGAATGAATAGGTTTGGGTGCTGTGCGGTCAACCGCGTGTGGCACGACGGTCGACCATCAACGTGCACGAGGATGAGTTCTGATCAGTATCAGATCGCGGTCAACTACGAGTGGCGCGTGTTTAGGTCAGAAATTGGTATTTTCATTGTCTTGAATCTATTACAACTTCAGTCATCACAATAAACTCAAATAAATAAAAAGTTAAACTTTTTATAAGATCTTCTTTCACAATAAAAATATAAAGATTACAATTCCTTCAAACAACGTACAAGAACAGTTTATCTCTTGTTGCTGTTTGCGTGAGATATTTGCCTGTGCCGGGGTTTATCCGTGGATCGCCTGCGGATCAGATCCGATTGACAGAAGAATTGATCAGAGCTCCTACTTTACAAAAGAAGTATTCGCTGAAGTACTGATATCGACCAAGCGAAATCAGTACTTTTCTTAAGATTAAGATCAAGTCTAATCTCAAGGAAAGGTGGAAACGGGCTTCGGATCCTTCAAAAGACTCATTCTTTATGCTGAAGTTCGTCGGGATCTCTCTAGCCCTTGCTGAAATTCATGGCTCTTGGCTCTGAAGTTCGGCAACACCTCCTCGTCTTGATAATAATTCGCCCATTGAGAATAGAGGCCCTAGGCTTATATTTATAGGACACCGAATGAGGGTATTTGGATAAGATTGAATGATTTGACCCTATCTTCAGTTAATAACGATCTAACCACGTTTATGGATGATATTCAAGCAGTTGAGACACTCAGAAATGAACAAATCCTGAGAAAACAGCAAAAGACCCGTCAAAAATACGTTTGAGGATTAAGACTGCGCGGCAGGTCCTACTGACCCGCGAGGGGTGCGGGTCAGCAGCGGCTGACTCGTGCTGGCCATGACTGATCCGTGCTGGCGTGGGTCAGCTTCTGCTGACCTACGTTGGCGTGGGTCAGCAGTCGTTGTCCTGCGTTGGCGCGGGAAATTTGGCCTTGGCTGAACTCTTTGGCACTTTGTAATTTTTTGGGACTTGTATTTTCTATCGTTTTATGTATTTGGTCGTCCTGTTAACTTGTACGCTTTGATAACTTGCTTCATGCGTTCGTTAGCTTCTTTATGGCACTTGAAGCTGAACGACAAACACGGTGGTACTTGGAATTGACCGACAAGCGCGGTGGGTACTTAGAACTGGCCGACAAGCCGCGGGCTACTCGGATAATCCTTCTTGACTCGGATGATGATGTTCGTCTTTTTTTCATATCGAGCTACATGTGGACACCTATAGGTACTTTTAGATGCATGCAGATACCCCCTCTTAAGTATTTCAGACTTATTATTTTATAGAGGAGTCTGTAATGCTTTGGATAAGATAAGCCATGTTTTCAATCCTTCAGTATTTTATCGAGGAGATCGGGTGGGACCTGTGAATAACTTTAATTCTTGACTTTTTCAGTCTTCAATCTAATCAGTATTTTGTCGAATAGATGAAGTTTTTCCGGTGCTGCGTTTATCGTCTGACCGTTGTTGAAATCTTGAACTGAAGTTGATGCGTAAGTTTCTGAACTTAGCTCGTGTCGTTGAGTTGACGTTGAACTGATCGTCTTCGTTGGGAATTCATATCTGGATCACAATTGAACTCTCTAGAATCATCCTTTAATCCTAAATTTTTTCTTAGTCTTATTTTGGCAAAATTATCGATGCGTTGATTGGCGTTAACACCGTTTATACTTGTACGTTTGTTGGAGTCTACACAGTTTAAACTCTTAAGGTATTAGAGCATGATGGTCTTAACTGTTAGGTTACAGGACCAACTATTAAAGTTAATTCATCTACATGTATGGATCTTATCCTGAAGTTGTCAGATACAAAAGTCACGAGACCAACTAATGAAGCTGGTGCTTCAATGACTCTCACATGTATAGAATTTTTGGTAAACCCTCAGCCATCAACGGGTTTGATGAGCCTTTACTGACTACCATTTGAGTCGGGCTAGCATGCGGATTTTTTAAGTCTGTTCCGCATACAACGTTGTGCTAAAAGAGTTAACTTTTTTAGTGATACGATATTGAATACGTAGACTTTGTCTTTCTTACGGGAATAGACTACCTGACAACGCGTGTTAGACGCTGACTTATCCCTTCTTAGGATTCAGGATAAAAGTCTTCAGACTTGGATTCTGGTATCTTTTTTACTCGGCGAAAGACTAAACCGGCAACACGTGTTAGGCATAGGATTATTTCTATTTAGGAGTCGATATAAAGTTCCCCGCGTGTGTAAGACACAGATTTGGATTTTGGCGTTATTAAAAACGATCTGCCATAATATCGAATATGTGGGCTTTTATCCTTTTACGGTCAAGGACTAACCGGCAACGCGTGTTAGGCGCTGACTTATTCCTACTTAAGCTTCGAGACAAAATTCCTCAGGTTTGGATTCTGGTGTCTTCTGCACTCGGTGAAAGACTAAACTGGTAATGCGTGTTAGGCGTGGACTTATCCCTACTTAGGTTTCGGGATAAAATTCCTCAGATTTGGATTCTGGTGTCTTCTTCACTCGGTGAAAGACTAAACCGGCAACGCGTGTTAGGCTTTGACTTATCCCTACTTAGGCTTCAGGATAAAATTTTCCATACGTGTGAAGCACGGATTTTAGAGTTGAAGGATGGTGTCTTTTTTTGGGGCAAAGACGAACCCGATACTGGAAAGGAAGAATTTTATATTATATCTCTAGTTATAAAGGAAACTCAAAGTGGGATTTCCACTTTAAGAATCCGGGAAGGTGAAACTAAGAGTGGGATCTCCGCTCCGAGAATTAAAAAGATTTGAATAATCCTAACTGTCGGAAAGTTTGATTATCGAACTAAAGATGAATTTCTTGTTTATCGAGAGTGAATTGTGGTTTTGGTCCTAACTATAAGAAGGTTTGACCAAGTGGGAGTTTGATGCGACCCTAACTATAGGAATGTTTGATTACTCGATTTGAAACTGGACCTCTCGTTCATGGAAGGAATCGAGAGGGAATTTTGGTTTTGGTCCTAACTGTAGGAAGGTTTGACCGTTCGATTCGTGGATCTCTTGTTTATTGGAGGAATCAAGAGGGGATTTTGGTTGTGCCCCTAACTATAGGAAGGTTTGACCAGGTAGACAATGGGAGTGGGAGTACAAATCACAGTGAGAGTGTTGACTTATACCGATTACTCAGTGGGAGTTCTTGGTGTCAAGTGATAAGAACTTAACACGAAGGGGTTTGACAATTCGTCAAACCTGACAGATCAAAATTCTAAGCATTTATGTCCGGACTCTAACCATAGAAGTGTTGAGTGCACAGACGTAGTGGGAGTTTGAGTGGATTAAACCAGAAAAAATTTTAGTGGACCCATCGTCAATTAATTTGATCAGTGAGATTTTATGGTGGAAGATTGTAAACCGTCAGGGAGCAGTTTAACCTCATATACCGATTGGAGGAGCAAGAATCAGTTTATACTCGTATACTCTTCGGAGTGTTGATTCAGATTAATTTAGCGTTATGACGCCAGCTTCAACCAAGATTTGGATGCTATTTTTGAGGACGAAACAAGCCTTGTCAGCTTCACCAAGAATTTAGCGTTATGAAGGATCCTCCTATGGTACGTACAGTAATTTGGATCCGCAGTATTGTCAGCTTCCTCATGATTTGCGATAGGTGGTAGCTTGATCTTGTTGTTCTCAAGGAGGCATTCGAAAATGGCTGGAACGTCTTCGTCCTTGAAGGAGTATTCTTTTTGGAGTCTCGGATCCGAAGTTTTTTGCTATCTTCGGGGTTGTTATTGCGACGTCTGATTAACGTTAACAACTGCTGCAGTTACCTTCCCCTTATCACAGGAGACAAAACTTGAGTTCGGAGGGTTAGCCGTCGGTTGATTTCTTTCGGCTTTCTTCCTTCTGAGGAAGCATTCGACCTGCTCTTCGCGCATCTTCAACTCTTTCGAGGTGTTGGACGGTGATACTCCCATAATTTCTAAAATATCAATGGATAGGTTCTTATGATAGGTTTGGAGGATGAAGTACTCTATGACTGGATCTCGATAATTCATCGTCTTATTTCGGAAGCGCTTGATGAAGTCGTCGACCGTCTCTTTGTCTTCCTGTTTCTCCTCAAAGAGTATCCTGATGGATACCTCGATATCATCATCAAAGAAATTATCGAGAAATAAGCTTTCTATGTCATCCCAGCCATTGATACTTCTAGGCTTGAGACAACGGTACCAATCGAATGTAGGTCCGTGAAGGATGCTAACGAATGATCGGACCATCAAAAGCTCGTTGCTAGAGATCACTCCCAAGTGAGACTTGAAATAAATCAAGTGTTGAGTGAGGGAGCCCTTTCTGTCGAACGACGTGAAGTTAATCAGGTTAAACTTCGCTGGATATGGGATCGACTCCCACTCTCTTGGATAGGGACACAAAATACTGATCTTTTTTTACCTCTCGAGCAGACATCAGAGCGTTGATTTTGCTCTTGAGGTCTTTCATCTTCTTGTTCTCGTCTGTATCATGCCTTGGATAATTTCTAAGAGGAATAACGCGACCACCCCCGGTATTATCATCTTCGATGGGACCACCCCCATCGTTGTTATCTTCAGTAGGAACACCCTCAGCGTTTTGGTCAACCGGAGGGTTATCTTTATCGAGGTGTTCGTCCACATCTGAATCGCTACCTGCTTGGTTAGCAATGTTACGACGACTGAATTCACCAAGTTGATTGGACAGAGCCCGAATCTGTTGGTTATGCTCTTCCTTCATCCGCATCATGGCCATTTCCAATTCGAACGTGAAGTTCTCTTTTTACTTAGCCAAAGCATCCTCGATGATTTTGGCCATTTACTCAGTGTTGATCATAAGTGCGTCGCGGGATTGTCCTGCGCTGGATACCGTATTATTAGAAGCGATTACAGAGTTGACATCTGATGCTTCATCATCCGAGGATAATCCCCTCTGTATTCTCTAATAATCTCTTTGTCTAATGGTTCCCGATCGTAACCGGGTTAGACGATGCGATATGAGCGGGTCAGAACTAGAAGGTCGAGTTGACTTTCCCTTATCAGCCATGTTAATTGTGACTTCTAGAAGTTCGTCATCTTGAACGGCTGATCGTTTCTTATGGAAACGCCTTGACTTGGTTTTGACGCTTCAGAGGAAAACCTTTGGAATACCGAGACCCTCTGTGGAGCGGTCTTGGGGCAGCTATATGTTGATAATACTGTCCTGATAAGTTTAACACACGGACAATGAAAGTCCGTTTCCTGGGCATCTCTCTTTCGAGATCTGTTCGTACCCCCAGCCTGATAGTACAACTCATCGGCATGATAACCGGAGCTATCTATCGTGTGTTTGCACGACTTTTCAGGTATAATGTCATCGTCCGACGAACGTATTTCCTTCTAAGGACTTGCTACCTTGTTGGCGTTCTCAAGAGTCACACGTTTGGAACCACGCTTTTGTGAGCGTGGGACTTCAATAGGCTCCTGGTCTTGGATACGTACCCCTAGGCGGGTGGAAACTAGAGTTTCCTTTTATGAGAAGGCTTGAAATTATTACGAGGGTGTGTGCGACCCTCGGCTTTATGAGTTACTCGGGGTTCATTCACTGGGCCCAAGCGTTTTTTGACAAGAGCTTTGCCTTGATCCTCGTGTAAAGGACTTAGACGATTCGTCATCGTTATTTTGAATCGAGACAGATCCACACTATCGTGGGGCTTCGCCGAAGATACTGGACCAGTTAGAGTAGGAGCAGAAGTCGACGGAAATCAAAAAAAATATCGCGGGAGTCACCCTGGTATGGGTCTGATGCGGGTCACCTTGAAGTGACCCGCAGAGCGTCGGGTCACTTGGTGGTGACCCGCAGGTTGCCGGGTC
>NC_033796.1:14621915-14623992 GCF_001876935.1 Asparagus officinalis
CCGGGTCACCTTTGGGTGACCCGCTGGCTGTCGGGTCACTTCGTGGTGACCCACTAGTGGCTGGGTCACCTCGTGGTGACCCACGGTTAGGCGGGTCACATGGGTGTGACTCACATTTTATCGATGTTTTGGCCGCTGTTTTGAGCTTCGGCCTACAGACTTGGTACGGTTTTGCTTGTTTCTTGACTATGTCCTCCTTCTGCATCTTTTGTGCCTTTTGCACAAGAATTCACGCGTGTGCAAGCAGTGTGCGGTGTTTTTGAATGCGTTCTTTAAGGGTTGAACATGTCCTTTTAACTTGGATCCATTTATTTGTTGAGGACTTGGAGGGTTGCTCATTCGTCCGCTGTTAGGGCGCTCGACGCTCCTTGAATTTCAGATCCGCTTCATAACGAATCCCGTCTACAGACTCTAAAGCCTTGGCGAATTAGCGCGCGAGGCGTTGGCGCTGTCTTTGGCGAGCTCTCTTTGATAAAGTGGGCGCGCCTCCAGCGGCTATCTCCTTGATTGAGGAGGAGTCCAGATCTGCAGATCTGACCTCGTTGGAGGCCGGAGGGGCGTTGTAAGGTGTAACTACCGTAATAATGGGGACGTTGATCTTCCTGCGCTTGCGAGAGGCGGAGGATCTGAAGAAGGAGGACGACAGATATTCCTCGTATTTCCGTTGGTCGAACTCGTATTTGATCACTTTTTCAACCAGGATGTAGATCCTAGGTTGCGACACATCAGCCTTCGTAGAAAGGTTGTTGGTTCCCACTGTGGTTGCCAGCGTGTTTAGGTCAGAAATTGTTATTTTTATTATCTTAAATCTATTACAACTTCAGTCGTTACAATAAACTTAAATAAATAAAAAGTTAATCTTTTTATAAGATCTTCTTTCACAATAAAAATATAAAGATTACAATTCCTTCAAACAACACATAACAACAGTTTATCTCTTATTGTTGTTTGCGTGGGATCTTTGCTTGTGCTGGGGTTTACCCGTGGACCGCATGCGGATCAGATCTGATTGACAAAAGAATTAATCAGAGCTCTTACTTCACAAAGGAAGTATTCGCTGAAGTACTGATATCGACCAAGCGAAATTAGTACTCTTCTCGAGATTAAGACCAAGCCTAATCTCAAGAAAAGGTGGAAACGGGCTTCGGATCCTTCGAAAGACTCATTCTTTATGCCGAAGTTCGTCGGTATCTCGCTAGCCCTTGTTAAAATTCGTGGCTCTTGACTCTGAAGTTCGGCAGCACCTCCTCCTCGTCTTGATAATAATTCGCCGCTTGAGAATGGAGACCCTAGGCTTGTATTTATAGGACACCGGATGGGGGTATTTAGATAAGAATGAATGATTTGACCCCATCTTCAGTTAATAATGGCCTAATCACGTCTATAGATGATATTCAAGCAGTTGAGACACTCAGGAACGAACAAATCCCGAGAAAACAACAAAAGACCCGTAAAAAATGCGTTTGAGTATTAAGACTGCGTGGCAGGTCCCGCTGGGCGCTGGCGTCGCGTTGGCGGGCGGGTCAGGGGCGGCCGCTGTCTGCTGGCGTTGGCTCGGGAAATTTGAGCGCTTTGGCTGAACTCTTTGGCACTTTACGATTTTCGCTCTGGAACTTGTATTTTGCTGCTGTTTTAGCGTATCTGGTCATTTTGTTGAGCTTGTAGCGCTTGCGGCTAAGCTTGGCTTCATGGCGTTCGTGTATAGCTTTATTTACGGCAGCTTGAATACTGCGACAAATGCGCGGGGCAGTCTGGAGCTCTGATAAGCGGCGGCGGGCAGCTTTGGAAGCTGGCGCGACAAGCCGGCGGGGCCACTCGGATAATCCTTCCTTGCTAGACTCGGATGATGATATTCATCGTCTTCTCTTCGTCTCGAGCTGCGTGTGCACAGCTTATAGGCATTTTTAGAATGCCTAATAGCGCGGCAGTCGACCGCTAACCGTCGCAAAGACTCAGGAAAGTTTCTGTCGTTTTCGGCGTCGATACCGCGACGGGTTTTGGGGGCGGTCGACGGAGCAAACGCCTAACGAGTGGTTCTGGGCGAGTGGCTTCTGGGATTCGACACGCGAGTCGGGTC
>NC_033796.1:14624017-14629671 GCF_001876935.1 Asparagus officinalis
CCGCGTTGGCGCGGGTCAGCGGCCGCTGTCCTGCGTTGGCTCGGGAAATTTGACCTTGGCTGAACTCTTTGGCACTTTACGATTTTCCTGGACTTGTATTTTCTGCTGTTTTACGTATCTGGTCATTTTGTTGACTTGTACGCTTCGCTAACTTGCTTCATGCGTTCGTTAGCTTATTTACGGCACTTGAAACTGAACGACAAATGCGACGGGCACTTGGAGCTGACTGATAAGCACGGCGGGCACTTGGAACTGGCCGACAAGCCGTGGGCCACTCGGATAATCCTTCTTGACTCGGATGATGATATTCATCGTCTTCTCTTCGTCTCGAGCTGCGTGTGCACACTTATAGGCATTTTTAGATGCCTATAGCGCGGCAGTCGACCGCTAAACGTCCAAAGACTCAGGAAAGTTTCTGTCGTTTTCGCGGTCGACCGCGACGGGTTTTGCGGTCGACCGACCAAACCCTACGAGTGGTTCTGCGAGTGGTTCTGCGATCGACCGCGAGTCGGGTCTAAGCTGGGTTTTGGTTTTTAACCCGTTTCGTTTCTGAGTTGATATATAAGTTTAATTCTAATTAATTAGGGTTAAGCAATGACGTTTTGAGCAGTCTTTGAGAGGGGATTGTTGCACTTGCATCCGATTGTGGGAGATTTGTGAGAGATCTAGAGGATTTTTTTATTTTAGAGTTTATTTGAGAGATTTGTAACTCTATTTGTATTCTCTTGATTTCTAATAGTAAGAACTCCACCCTCATTGCCCCGTGGACGTAGGTAACTTGCCGAACCACGTAAATTTCGTTTGTCTTGCTTTGGTATTGTGTTTGGCTTATTAATTGTGATTTATCTCGTTCTTGTTCGTGTGGTTTCAAGCTTCCGCCGCGCACAACACCATAGAATACCAAGTGGGAGTTGCTGTTAATAGTTCTGCGTTAGTAAGTTTTTGGTGTTACCTTTTCCACTCAATTGAAGCTGTTCCGTCTCATCTCTGACTATGCAATAATTTGCTGATCCAAAATCCCAACAAGGAACGCAAGATGAAAAAGTTCAAACATTTAGGTCCACAAATCTGTTGGATTTTATGAAGAAATCCATGTACGCAAAGGGTCCTATCAACCGTCTTTTACAAATAATTGATGTTTACTAATGCAGACAGTCTTGGTTCATCAACTTGTTCTTTACATAAAATTGAACTGATGAGACTTTGCCAGAGTGTTATGACGGTGCATGGGTTTGTGGAAGAGAAGAAATGCTTTAGGTACAGTTGAACATTGTTATCTGGGTCAAGTTAAGCAGCAGCCCTTAAGTTAGAGTATTAAGGATACGTGGCTGATGTTTTCAAATTTTTACAGAGTATGATTTCCTTTTATTTTGATAAAACTTCACTTTGGTTTTAATTTTGTTATGTTTGTTGGATCATCCTGTCCAACAAACTACTTGTATCAGGTGTTGCATTTAGCATTGGCAGTCTCACTGTTATGATCTGGGTTACATGGTGTATCTAGAACTGAAGAAGAAATTGAAAATGTAGATAGAATGAGAGCACATAAAACAGTTCATTAAGTATTAGTCTGTTATTTATTTTCTTTTGGGTTGCAAAGTGAACGGAGTGTACAGAATTTGTTACTGACTACTGCATGCTTTTTGAGCTTCTGCCTTTCTGTGAAATGAGGTTAATATGATGAAAAATTCTGCTATGGCCATTTTTAACTAGTCCATGTAATCTGGTTAAGTCAATTTTATTTCCACTTCGAGTTTAATCATGCAACGACTTGATCACTGTGACCTATTTCAGTAACAAGTTGACCACTCAATTTTCCTATTGGTATTGACTTGTTGGCATGACCAAAATAGTCCAATATAGTTGTCATTAATGGATACAACATTTTAGCTTATGAGAAGTCCATTTGTTTACAGTTGGCATGAAGCTTCAAATTCTATTAGAACTTCATTTGATATGATACAACATTTCAGCTTATGAATATGCTCTGCTGTAGCTTTTGAGCTTCCATCATCAAAATTTCTCCATTACAAATAAACGCCATTAAGATTAGCTGTGGGGTTAAAACTCCAGTGGAATGAATTCTGCTCTGAGTAAGATTTTGTTTAAACAGATTTGATAGCTTTTGGTGATCTCATCTTTATTAGAAGTTACAATATCAGGTTTACTGCTAACATCAAATTTTGTTGAATTAGGCAGTTGGGGAGCTAGGAAGTAAAATTTATCATCTCATACTGCCTTGTCCCTCAAGATGTTTATGTAGATTATCAGAGTTGTTTTAGTGTAAACAAAGTGTTTTGAGAGAACAAATTTAAGCCTATTTTCTTCTCGAGTGAGAAATGCATCTAGAGGAAATTTTTTTACATAAATTGTGTTACTTAAGTCTTTTGTTTGAGATTTGCGAGTTCAGGAGGGTTGATATGGTTAATGATTGTGTCTCCAATGAACCCAAGTGATTATAACTAATATTCTAAAGGGTAAGTTTTCATTGACTAGAAAGAGAATCCCCTGTTGCGAAGCGCGTTAAGAGAAACTGAAATGATCATGCCTAGCTATGAGTAGTGTAGTCTTTATAAAGGATTCTAATCCTATATCTCATCATATAATGACATATTAAATTTAGTTAGGGTTTTTGACCGCGTGGATTGAATACTCGCATCCCTCTGTAGAGGAGATTGGTTATGCTATGTGAAAGAGCTAGTGAGCTTGAAGTACTCATTCTGCTGCTAGAAAATGAGTTATTTGCTTGACGTAGATTTGTGAACAATTCTATTCAATGACCCGGGCTGATCACTTGAACGTATTGAAGCCTGTAGATCTTGATAATATCACCAATTCACTGATAAATCCAATAAGGCAATAACAGTTTCCATGCTGATACATGTCACGTATTTATAATAAGTGTTGTATATTCCTAAGGTTAACATTAATGTGAGATACCTAAAATATAAAATATAAATGGGCACCTGTTACATAACCAACACAGACGTTAATCTTACTACACATATTTGTACTAGAGTTGGATTTCGTAATCTACTTATTGAATCTGACCTTTGTAGTCATTCATAATGTTTATTTATTATCAGATAAAGATCATCTAGGTCACAACAGAAAAGTAGTGCAAGGTTATGTAGTTATCAAGTTTAGTGGTAGGAATTTGGGTTAGTTTCCATAAGAGATTAAATCAGCACATTGACATTAATCTGTTTAAATGCCAATCTCGACACAAAACCAATAAAAGGAATAAATGACAACTCGAACAAGATCCAACGCCATTTCCTTTTTGAATTCAGGCTCTGGTATTACTAAATTTGTTTAAAGCACTAGCTTCATGTACCGTAATGCTATATTGAAAAGCTTGAGCGGGAAGTTCGACTGACAATATTTGCTGATCCTGAAAGGAGAGAGGTTTGGAGAAACAAGTTTAATGACTGTTAGCTCAAGTTATGTCAACTGACATCATTTGCTAACCTACCTTGAATTCGCTTGGTTGTCACAAAACTTCACTGTAAAGATTACAGTGTGACAAAAAGTGTACAATGAATTGAAGGTTAAATCACGAAGATAGCCTAAATCTCTGATGGATTTCCTTGATTTGTGTAGACTAAGGCATATTGTAGGTAAGGGTGGTTGCATATTTATGAGTGAGGACTTGTTATATCATAGGCAGATCCTTATACTTAGAGCTAATTTTTATAGCTAAATAAAATGGCTTGCTATTGACCGAGGGCTAAAATGAGATTTCATCCCAAAAGTGGTCGACATCAAAAGGAAATAAGATGATTACATTCGACTACCAAATTAGGTAATCAGAAGGGAACATGATCTCTTTATCTTTATGGTGACAGGCTAAAATATGTACTTATTTGACGGGATGGCCTCCAATGATCATAATGTCATATTATGAAAGAGTGGGTCAGTGGCTTCTCCCTTTTACTGAAATGAGCAACAACACATAGAAGTGGAGAATATATTTTCCTCTGTTTATGTATTTGATTGAGACTTTGATTCTTACAAGAGATGGTTGGGTCTGCTACCCACCAAAAATCATTATGTGCAGAGCCTAAAGTTGATAGCCATAAAGTTTAGGGTGGAAGCCATGAATTATTGGACTCTTTTTTCTCAATTCTCATTACATGCAACGGCTCACAGTCTATGGGACCAGTTTCTATTTGCCAGTTGCTCTTTTAACATCTATGGTAAGAGCACTTTGTGTAGGCTGCATCAAATTTAACTGCCCAGGATCTTTCCCTTCCCTTAATTATTTCATATCTTACTATGGTGCTCAACTTTATATTGTTCTATTATTGGCCATGAAGCACATGCTTTCCACCTGTCACAACAAAATCTTGTAACTTAATTAAGGTTTTTGTTTATAATCTTCTTGTTATACATCACATCCTCCAGCCTTTTGCTTCCCCATCACTGTCTGTGAATAGATCCCCTCCATGTTAACTTTCTTGCCAATTGCCGTAAAAGGACCTCTAAAGAACAAACATCTTCAGAAGACTCCAAAGATTTGGGTTTCCTACTTATATGTCAACAGTCATCCTTTTGGAATCTCATCAAATTTTTGAAGAAAAAGTGTTCACCCACTTTCAAGCCAGGTTGACTATACCCCGAATGGTTCTTCTTGTGATGTATTTTTCATAACATAACTTCGATACAGTTTGGCAGCTTCAATCAATACACACCACATGCTGATGATAATTATCATTTGACTGGTTTTTAATAATTAGGATATCTTTAAAATTTTAAGATTTATTATAGTAGTTTAAGCTGCAGATCCCTCACTTAGTTGGGTGTCGTCAGTATTTGGAGTATTTACAGTTTTAGTTCTCTCCATTTTGTTAACTTAAGAGGTTTTGATAGAGATAATGAAAATATCTATTGATTCTAGGCGGCTTCTTTGGTCCTGTACATGGAATGGTCTTCTCTTACCAATGCCCTAGCTAGTCAGTGCTATTTGATGTTGATGATGCCTGCCAAATTCTATTGACATTTATCTAGCAATTGATTCATAAACAAAAGGGTGCTATTTTTATTGTCTTTCATGCTTGTGGACTTCATAGCTGCCTACCGATGGCTATTGAGGAAATATCAAATGCCTTGCATGCTTAGCTATAGGTTTGTCTTCTATCCTCAAATTGTATCCACTAAGGCTCCATCCTATACATCTTTTCCTTGATCAATTTCGGGATACTAGTCCTTGGTCACGTCACACATCTATAGATAATTCACTGTTTTCTTTCCAACAAAAGAGGGGTGAAGAAAAGTGAAGAAAGTCCTTAGCATACCAATCCTAAGGACCTAGATATATATCATGTCTAATTTGTAAATAGTTGGCACCTAGATCTCTCTATTGTGTAGTGTACCTCTGAGTGGCAGCATCCAACGCTAGCTTTTGAAATTGGCCTCTTGTTTCATACCATCAATCAAGGGGCCCATGTAACGGTGACCCCTGATGCTTCAAAGGGAAGGTATATGTGCATTAAGTAGGCATAGTTTTAATAAAGTTGAAAGTTGAGGTGGTGATGCGGATGTCGATTACTTTGTGTAAAAATGAAAACTTGTTCCAATTAGCATTTAGGATGATTTGAGAATATGGGTGGAAAAAAGAAAACTTGTTCCAATTAGCATTCAGATTAGCATTT
>NC_033796.1:14629681-14637638 GCF_001876935.1 Asparagus officinalis
TGAAGAAAAGGTGTATAGTCTGATTGAGGATTGATGCAACCTTATGTCAACCCTCAGAAGTTGCCAAGGTACAGGGTTAGGAATCTATGAACAGTTACTAGTGATTAGATATCTATATTATTAGTTACAGTTTTAACTGTTCTGAATAGACTTTAAAGTATATGCTACAGCTTGAAGAGCATAAAGTTTGTCTTTATGTTCTAGTTATGACTACCATCTTTCATTTTAGGTTATATAAGCATAATTCAATGTATTATTTGTTTGATTTCTTTTCTTTACTTTTGTTAATAAACCTGGATATAACTCTTAATCCCTGTTGTAAGTGTAGTTTATGTGAATATCCTATGGTAGTCTAATCCTAAACTTACTGATATGCTATTGAAAGCTGCACTCTACCAACACACGCAAGTTTCTTTGTATCTATCTGAAATCAGGCTATGGTATGAAATAATGCATGACAAACCAATCTCCAAGTTTCTCTTTATATATTTGAAATCAGGCTGTGGCATAAACTAATGCATGACAAATCAATTATGCATCTTTTACTTGTGTAAATTCATGATGCAGAGAAAGAAACATCATAAATTATAATTGAACAAAGTGCTTTGCTCTTATGATACAGCATTCAAATTGTGATATCCCTTCTTGTGTGTATAGATGAAGAGGACCGCTGGCTGAAAAAGAATGCGTATTGCTGAAGAAGTCAAGGTCCAAAGAAGGATGCTAACCTGTCGGTCTGCAAGAATTTTTTATTTGGGGAGAAAATAGGAGCTATCCAACTTGTTCATTCAAAAAGGTATCAATATCATTGATATTAACTTGTTCATTTTTTTTTACAATGCAGTATTTTGTATATCTGTATTGCTTGAGCATCTAACTGTCTTGAGATCTGTATTCATGTGCAAGGAAAACTAATATTGCTGTCGTGTAGCACTTGCATTGAGGTCAGACTGTCTAAATTTTAAAAAAATCATTAAGTAAATAAGAATGAAGAGGAAAATTTGTAATAAAGAATGAAAAATTAATATGTTAGAAGTATTAATGGCAGTTAAAAATTATGTCTTTTGATAGACTTTCAATCACTGGATGCTGCTTTTCCAACTATCTTCTCAAGCGATAATGAGACCCTACAAGGAGGAGCACTAGTGGTATTATTATCTGTAGCATGGTTTGCATCTGTAATATCTCCAGCGATAACTTCATAGAAAATCATCCATATTGAAATTGCTTTGTAATTAATATGCTAAACAATTTTCACTGTCCCTCCCGTGGAAATAATAGTCTAATTAGCAACTTTAATAGAATAATATATCTACTATTTGTAAAATTTTCATTAAAAAGTAGACAATTTCAGATACCCTTTTCAATGTACTAAGGAAACGGGGACGTATACGAAATAAGTATCAAGGTCATTCATATTTCATGATATCATGCTCAAAATGAGGCAGATCGTGTTAATATTCGTTCATATTTTCATCAGAAATTGCCACTGGTTTCCTTGGATGACCCTACTCATATCACAAGCCTGTTATCTAGCCAGCTCTCTCTTGGCTTCATGTTGTCTATGCTGTTCATATTGTTGCTTAGTCTGTTCAGCGCCAACTTCAGTTGGCTATTTTGCTTCAACTCTTAAGCTTACCCTCTTTGCTTCTGTCTCCAGATTTCTCCTAATTTTCATCTGAAGCTTCCTCTGAAGCATGAAATGTAATGCATAATCCTCTTACAGTTGAATTTTGTATGTAATGTTAACATGATTGGAAGGAGTTCCAACTTTTATTATTTAAAAATTAAAAATTGAATATATTAAGCTCTAAGCCTAGTATAATAGCAAACTATGTCACACCCTACCTTTGACGCTATTTGTTTGCAAACATGACTTTTATGATACTATTTGTTTGCAAACATGACTTTTATGATAGGTAGGTGTTGCCTGCAATCGACCAACTCTATATTGTGACATCCAATTGCAGTCAAGATTGATAAATTCTCTTCATTGCAAGAAGTGCAAGCCAAATATCAAGATGGATTGTCAATTCTTGCAACATTACTATAAATAGTCAATTGACCTGTCCTTTTTTCAGAATTACATATTGCACATTTACTTGAGATTTAAACTTTAGGCTTTATTAGGACTTACTTCTCGAACCATCAACTTTTGGTTCCTCAAATATTTTGACTCATCTTGTAAAATGTGCTAGGATCATCTAGAATATTTGTACGCTACATATACACATACATAGCCTCTTATCATCTTATGTATGAGCACATGCTGCACATACATATACCTACACGCGTACACATGTATGCACAACACGTATATATGTACATTTTATCAACCGTTATCCTTCCTCTCTTAGGGGAGGTTATTGGTTGGGACAAATTGGGGCCAAATGGGAAAATTGTTCCAATGGAATAATTTTATCCCTTTGGGATATTTTGAGTGGGGTAAAGTGGGATAAGGAGACAATTTGAGCATTTGATTTGACAATTCATGTAGGGTAATTGATGATGTGACACCTTATTAAAATATAATTTTATCTATTAATTACTTCTAAATTAACTTATCCAATTGGTTTATTATATTATTTAGTATATTATATAATATAAACATTACTTTACTTTAAATTAAAACATAATATGTTGTACTATAACTAATAATTAATATTATTAATTATTATATTACATTATATTAGCCATGCTATACTATATAATAATTAATATAATATAAGACCAACATATTTAATATAATACATTATTTTATGTATACAAAAATATAATATGTTATACTATAATTACCAATTAATATTATTAATTATTATATTATATTACATTATATTGGTATGCTACATTATATAATAATTGATATAATATATGAACAATATATTTAATATAATACTTTAATAATATATTATTTAATTTGATATACTATAATATAGTATTATAGGATCAGTGTTGTTAATGCGCGAGGCGCAATGCGGGGCGCAAAACATCTTTACGCTCACATGCGCAAGGCGCAACGCGATGCGCGCGCCCGAGTGATGCAAGGCGCACACCGCACACATAATATTTCAATATATGTAATCAAGCGCGAAAGAACATGTTTTTAGAATTTACATAAAAAATATTATGATAAATAATATCTTACTACAAAATCATAATATATTGCCTTAATTTCTAATGCTAACACCCAACATAGTAGCAAATTTCATAAATTTTCAAATCAAATGTTAAATCAAGACTAATATCCAAACAAAGGATTAGTAATGGTCCTCAATTGAAGGTTATTAAAAAGGCCCAATGGATTTATTTTTCTTTTTGGGATATGAAATATCAAGTATAAAAACTCGATTGAAATGTTAACAAACAAAACTATATGAGGAAATATACTACATGCATCCTACACAAAGTACGGATGTACGCGAGGCGCAAAAGGCGCTGCTGCATCAGATGTGGGGCGCTTTGCCACCGCCCCGCATCGTAAGGCGCATGAAGCGCAATGAGGCGCGCGCCTTTAAAAACACTGTAATCGATCTGCTTCTAGTTTTGTTTTTGTTGCTGTCATTGTCTCTCTTTTTTCTGATGATAATTACAATAATATATATTAAAAGGTATCATGTTATAGAATAATATATTATATTATTTTAAACTATAGTATTATATTATATTATACTATAATATTTTATTAATATTTATAATTATTATATTATATTATAATAGTATGTCATATATATAATAACTTATATAATATATAAATAATGTATTTAATATAATATCTAATTTAATATATTAGAAGAGAGTCATACTTAAAATTTACCGCATAAAATATTATAATATTTTTATTCAATATAATATCATTTAAAATACTATATTGTAATTAAAATATAGTATAATATTATATGATAATTACTATGATATATAAAAATATCTAAAATGTATCATATTATAGTACAATAATATATTTATTATATTAATATAATATAATATAATATAATCACATAACATGATTTATATTATATTATAGTTTATAATTAAATGTAATTTACTGACATATTTATTAATTTTAATATGTCATATTATATTATACTATATTATTATATTGGTTTAATATAATACACTATAATATAATTGCTACAACAAAATATCAACTACAATTAATATAATATATCATATAATAATATATGTTATTAAAATATTATATAAAATTATAATAAATATGTTGTACTATTATATATTATAGTCTGTGAAATTGCATAATATCATAAAATAAATTATACATATAAATTAAACTATAATGATATTTTATTTTATTACATGATAATATAATATAATATATTGAATATATTATTATTTTATATTTTATATATCATGTCATATATTTATAATATAATTAGCATGTATTAGTTAAGTAATACAAAAAGGTTTGAAAATTATCCCAATTTCCTTTAAAGTGGAACAAAATTGTTCCAATATGAAGGATGGGGTAAATTTTTACTATTGAGACAAATCCAATTTACCTATTTGCTTTTAAAAGAGCAACAGATGACAGTCATCAGAAGATGGTTAAGTAGCTGACGAAAATCTCCCAATTTCTCCTTGGTTTTTTGTTTGTTTGTTTGTCAAGAAGGATTGCCTCGTTTTCCATCCCTATCAAACTAACAATTTGAGCCCCGTAATCCATGTCATTTACCTAACCTTGGTTTCCTAATCCCATCCATAATTATCACAAAATTTATGGTAGGCCAACAAGTCCTCAAAATCTTGGTTGAGACTCCACAAAAATCCATGTGAAGGTCGTGCACCGACCCCACTCCCCCCTTCTTCTTCTTCTTCCAAGGACTTCCTATTGTTCCCTACATCAGTCTTGGGGCCCAAAAGGTCAGAGATTTTGATTTAAGAGCGGGGAGCATTGATTCCAAGCAAAGCTCATCTCCTCCTTTTCTTTATAGGGGGTCAGTCCATTATATGATTATATGCGAGAGAGAGCACAAGTGGGCAAGTATGAGGCATGTTTATAGCACAAGAAATAATGATGGAGTTGGGAGACCAAACTCTTCACACAAAATTTAAGTAGATAGTGGTGGTGGGGTGGCAGAGAAATTTTTTCCCTTTTGCCTCTCAACCAACTTTCAAAGTTTTCATGTGTGTTGGGAACCTGACCCCTATCTTTCCTCTACCCGCCTTTATTCAGAATGGTATGGTACTACTTCAACTTTTGCTTTTAACATCGGAAAGAAAGAAAGAAAGAAAGAAAGAAAATAAGTGAGATTCTCACCAAATGGGTGAGTAGTAGAACAACAATGTAGATAAACTAAATAAAGGGCACATGTGCATAGGATTCACCTTTGAGTTGGATGATGAAAAGGGGAGAGGGAAAAAAAAAAGAAGTTGTTTTCCAGTTCCCTCTTGGAGAAGGAAGTATTCTTTTTTCGACGGTTAGATCTACCATGTTTGGTAATGATCGCGCGATCTCATCCGTTCGAACCGTGTCACTATCTAATATCATCGTTATAGATCTACCTACATGATGTGGAGGGTTGTGTGAACCTTTTCCCTCTCATTTTCCAGTCTTGTGATTGTTTTAAAGCAAAGTGGGGGTGGCAAAAATATAGTTGGGGTTGATGGGAGCAATAATTCAGTGGGGAGAATTTGCACAATGGATGGGGAATCACTTGCACCTATCTATATGCTCTTTGATGAGCATTTCCCTTTCTCGCTTTGCTTTTGTTTCCTTCTTTTAAATTTTTCCTCCCATTTCGTTCTCGGAGTGATTCTAGGCTTAAGTGGAGGTGACTATGGAGCCTTAGTGGCCCATGATCACATACATGTACGGCTCTGACTTGTATATCTCAGATCCGTGTCGTTCATTTAATTATAGCAATTTATATATTTTAAACATATATCGAGTCACGAGGCATTAACAAAAACAAAAGGGTGCTACGGAGAGAGAGAGAGAGAGAAGCTCGTCACGTTAGTTAGAGATTACTCGATGGTGGGTGGTGAACAACAAAAGCTTGAGATCATGGCAATCTTAAAGCTAACCTAGTTATCGAATCCAAAGATTAAAGAAAGCTTAATTGGTGCAGAGGCATGTTATAAAGAATCTGCCCTCCATCATTCATTGTGAGGAGCTTTGAGATCATAATGGTCTTAAAGGGGAACATATATCAGTTTGGGTTCATAAAATAAAGTTTCCTTTGTCCATGCCAACTATAGTTTAGGTCGTGATGACTAGTTTTTTTTTAAGGGGTAAGCACCATTATTTATGTCTATTGCATGCTCTCATCCTGAGTAGGTTAAGGACTCCTTGTATACAATGAACTTGAATTGTTTTATAGTTAATTTGGTTGGAATTGGTGGACTTCTATTGTGCAATTGTGATGCTAATTAATATTAGTATATGAGTTTTGAGTTAGCTTTGGCAAGAAAGATGCACACATGGCTCCAACTCCGAGATTGTAAACCTATCAAGTGAAGGGAGCCCCTAGACAAGGTCAAAGTCTAAGGTTTCCTTGTCATTATGAAGGAAGTGTTACAAGGAGAGACTAACAAATTAGGGAATCACTTTGAAGAAATCTTTAGATATCTTTTAAATTGATTGTTTTTTAAGGGAATATCTAGAAAGAAGGAAGGTTTTTAAATTAAAAAAACGCATACTGGACAGAAAGTGTTTGAAACATATAATGGTAATTCTTATATTATGGAATAAACAAAGATGTGGCAGATTTTATTACCTGTAATTACTTGGTCATGAAGCAATTTTTTTATTAAAAAAAAGATAATTTCGTTATAAATATTCTGTATGATTACTCTACTGTAGCGAACTTGGTCATGAAGCAATTTTTTTTTAAAAAAAAAGGAAAATTTGTTATAGATATTTTGCATGATTACTCTAATGTAGTGAGTGATTTATAAAATTATGCGAACATAAATTTTTAACAAGGTAAGAAACTGAACACGTTAATCAGGATGAGCTATTATTTGAAGGAGACATGACGAAAATAAATTTTGGTCCAACTTTTAAAACGTAATCAGACTTGTTTAAAGACAATCAATAATATCATTTATTCTAATTTATTAAATATTTGTTTTAATAAATTGTCAGCTACTCATACCATACATGTTGTGAAAATGCAATAAGTGGTACTTTACATGATTAATATGACTTCCTTGTTAAAAGAAATGGTCAGTTTTGGATGTACTAAACAATGATGCATGTGGGGGTTGAAAATGTAATAAGTTGTATCTTTTGGTAATCTGATGAGTGATGACCGAATCCCTTTTCTTTTCTTTTAAGTTTCAACTAAACTTGCTAAATTACTCAAGATGATTGGTGAAGCAAATCAAAAATTCTAAATAACAAAACTTGAGTTTTATTCTTAGGTATCCTAAAAATATAATATTCTTTCAATCGTAATTGACGGTCGCGTAAGTAAAAATACATTATATACTCGAGAAGTTATGAGTATGTTCGAAGATAGCTAAGAAACTAAAATTACAAATTTAGTTTACAAATATAATATTCTTATTTGTAGCTGAAGAAATTACAGAAACTCAGAAAAATCAGCAGAGAGTTGGGCGGTCGACCGCAAACGTGCACCGAAGCTGATGGGAATCAGAGTGTGTGGCGGTCGACCGAGGATGACTGTAGGATTTTCTGCTCTCGGGTTTGATGATTCGGTCGACCGGTGCGGTCGACCGCGAGACCTGCGCGGTCGACCGACGATGATCTGGGCTGGGCCTTTCGGTTTTTGACCCGTTTCATTTCTGAGTTGTATATAACTCAAATCCTGATTGTTTAGGGTTAAGGCAAGGACGAATTTGAGCATCCTTGGAGAGAGGATTGTTGCATTCAATTGTGGGAGAGATTTGAGAGATCAAGAGCTTTGTTTTAGGGTTTGGTCTGAGAGATTTGTAACTCTATTTATATTCTCTTGATTTCTAGTAGTAAAACTCCCCT
>NC_033796.1:14638426-14646511 GCF_001876935.1 Asparagus officinalis
TCAGAAGAATCAGGCAAACCAGGCGGCGGTCGACCGGTCCGGTCGACCGCATTCGTGCACAAAGCTTACTGTGCGACAGAAAGGTGGTCGGTCGACCGGGCCAGTCGACCGCAGGTGTTTCGGTCGACCGGTGCGGTCGACCGAGGAGCTCTCTGGATTTTTGGGTTTCTGCTGGAAGGTGGTCGGTCGACCGGGCCGGTCGACCGACGCTGTTTTGGGCTGGGCTTTCAGGTTTTTGACCCGTTTCGTTTTGTAAGCTATATATATCCTAAACCTGATTTGTTAGGGTATCTGTAGGACGATTTTGAGCAGCCTCTAAGAGAGATTTGTGGCATCCAATTGTGGGAGAGCTTTGAGAGATCAAGTGCTTTGTTTTAGGGTTTGGTCTGAGAGATTTGTAACCCTATTTGTATTACCTTGATTTCTAGTAGTAAAATCTCCCCCCTCCTTGCCCCGTGGACGTAGGCAACTTGCCGAACCACATAAATTCTTTGTTCTTGCTGTGATTGTGGTTTGCATATTGTTTGTGGTTTAGTTCGAGTTATTATTTGTGTTGCCCGAGAAAACTTCCGCCGCGCACAACAATTGATATCAGAGCTAGATCGACAACATGGGAGATGCAAGCACGTCAGGTTCGTCTCTAACTAAGGCGATACAGAGTCTGAGCATCAATAACACGAAGATTGATGTTCCGAAGTTCGATGGCAAGATCAATTTTGGATTGTGGAGGTGTCAGGTGATGGATGCTTTGGATGCACAGAATTTGGAGGAGACTCTTGAGTTAAAAGAGAAACCCGCTGAGGTGGAGGATAAGGTTTGGAGAAAGATGAACAGTAGAGCTTGTGGTGTTATTAGGTCATGCTTGATGCCGAATCTTATTTATGATGTCATGAACGAGACATCGGCGAAGAAGATGTGGGAAACACTCAATGAGAAATATCTTACGAAGAGCATTGAGAATCGGCTTCACTTGAAGAAGAGATTTTACCAGTTCAAGATGAAGAGAGGGGTTTCCATCAGGGAGCATGTCAACAACTTCACTAAGCTACTTTCAGATATGGCCAATGTTGATATTATAGTTGAGGATGAAGACAAGGCGATGCTACTTCTGTGTTCGTTGCCCGAAGATGATTATGGTACGTTCGTTCTCACTATGATCAATGGAAGAACTACAGTTAGCTACAAGGAGGTGACCTCAGCTTTGGTGAACTATGAGTTGAGGAAGAGTGATGGTGAACCCTCCGAGAAGGCATCGGGAGATGCGTTAGCAGTTCGAGGCCGAGATCCAAACCGTCGTCAGTTCAACCGCTCAAAGTCAAAGAATAGGAGTGCCTATAAGAGTGTTGGTAGAAATCAATGTCGGTATTGTAAAGAAGAAGGACATTGGAAGATTGACTGCCCAAAGTGGAAAGAAAAAGCCGGAAAGAATAAGGGGAAAGCTGCACAAGCTTCAGAAGTGAATGTTGCAAAAGCTATTGGTGAGCATTCAGATTCAGATTCTTCAGGCTATTCATGCCCTGCTTTACCGTCGGTTTGCTATGCGGATTCCACGGAGTGGATGATGGATTCGGGAGCTACATATCACATCTGCCCTAAGAGGGAGTGGTTTTCTAGCTTTGAGGAGCTGGAAAGAGGGGATGTCGTGCTTATGGGTAATGATCACGTATGCCCTATTGGTGGTATTGGTTCAGTCCGGATGGTGTAGTGAGGGAGTTGAAGGAAGTGAGGTTCGTACCGTAGTTGACAAAGAACATCATTTCTCTTGGGACTTTGGAGGCAGCAGGATATCGAGTGATCTTAGAGGACGCTACAGTGAAGGTCACGAAGGGTTCTATGGTGGTGATGCGAGGTGTCAGGGAAAACAACCTATACTATTTGAAGGACAAGACAGTTACAGGGGGTCTGACAGCTTCTATCACTACAGAGGAGGACACTACCACCTTATGGCACATGAGATTGGGACACACTGGTGATAAGTCCCTGCAGTCATTGGCTAAACAGGGGCTATTGAAAGGTGCTAAGACCTGCAAGATGGAATTGTGTGAGCATTGTGTACTTGGGAAGAAGACTAGAGTGAAGTTCGGCACCGCTGTTCATAACACCCAAGGTACATTGGATTATATTCACACGGACGTTTGGGGTCATTTCAAGAACACATCTCTTGGTGGGGCTAACTATTTTGTCACTTTCATTGATGATTATTCCAGGAGGAATTGGGTATACCCGATGAAGCATAAACATCAGGTCCTGGATATTTTTGTGGAGTGGAAAAAGAAAGTGGAGCTGCAGACAGGTAGAAAGGTGAAGACTCTACGTTCAGATAACGGTGGAGAGTACAAGAGTGATCCGTTTCTGCAGTTTTGCCGGGATCACGACACTTCACAGTTCGTGAGACACCGCAACAGAACGGGGTGGCTGAGAGATTGAACCGTACCTTGCTGGAGAAGGTGCGGTGTATGATGACGCAGAGTGGATTGCCTAGATCCTTTTGGGCCGAGGCGTTAGTTTATGCGAGCCATCTCGTGAACAGGTTTCCGTGCACTGCGATAGACGGGAAGACTCCTTTGGAGCGTTGGTTTGGTTCTGTGGCTAGTGACTATGAGTCGCTTCGGATATTCGGGTGTCCAGCTTATTATCATGTCAGTGATGGTAAATTAAATCCGAGAGCGAGGAAAGCATTCTTTGTGGGATTTAGAGATGGAGTCAAAGGCTTCAAGTTATGGGATCCACGGAATAAGAAGATAGTTATTAGCAGAGATGTCACATTTGACGAGGCGTACATGATGAGGCCTCGAGCCCCTCAGCAGGTGGAGGGAGACCAGACAGGAGAGATATCACAGCAGGTGGAGGATGATGTGACTCCACCCACTCCAGAGAGCACTGTATCCATTGAGGCTCCTACAGAGGTGACACTGGGAGGAGATGAGATGACAGACGGACAGATACAGGATACAGTAGATCATGGGACTCATGAACAGGGTCATGTTCAGAGGTCCATTGCAGCAGATAGACCGAGGAGAGAGATTCGTCGGCCAGCTAGGTATAATGATGTCATGGTCGCATATGCATTATCAGTGGAGGTCGTTGGATATGGTTCTCCAGCCACATTCAGGGAGGCAGAGTTTAGCCCCGATTCGATCAGGTGGAGGGAAGCTATGGAGGAGGAGATGCGGTCTCTTCAGAAGAACGACACTTGGACACTTGCACATCTACCTAAGGGTAAGAAAGCTATTGGTTGCAAGTGGGTATATGCGAAGAAGGAGGGATCTTCTATTGGGGACATTCGGTTCAAAGCCAGATTGGTTGCCAAGGGATATGCACAGCTTGAGGGCATTGATTACAACGAGGTATTTTCACCCGTTGTGAAGCATTCGTCGATTCGGATTTTATTGGCGCTGGTGGCACAGTTAGATTTGGATTTGGTCCAGATGGATGTGAAGACAGTCTTTCTACACGGAGATTTAGATGAGGAGATCTACATGACACAACCCCAGGATTTCAAAACTGCAGGAAAAGAAGATTTGGTTTGTAAGCTGAAGAAGTCTCTTTATGGTTTGAAGCAGTCATCAAGACAGCGGTATAAGAGATTCGACGGCTTCATGATTGGCCGAGGGTACACGAGGAGCCCATATTACCCATGTGTTTATATGCACAAGCTATAGGATGGTGAGCTCATATATTTACTTTTATATGTTGATGATATGCTTATTGCTTCCAGGAATTCTTCGGCTATTCGAAAGCTGAAAGAGGAGTTATCATCCGAGTTTGAGATGAAGGATCTTGTTGAGGAAAAGAAGATATTAGGTATGGAGATCGAGAGAGACAGGGTGAGAGGGAGTTTGAAGCTTACACAGAAGAGCTACTTGCAGAAGATGTTAAAGAAATTCAGCTTTGATGGCAATGCAAAAGCAGTTAGCACACCATTGGCTCCCCACTTCAAGCTTTCAGCGTTGATGTCACCTGTTTCAGTTGAGGACAGAGATTATATGTCGAAGGTCCCATATGCCAGTGCAGTAGGTAGCTTGATGTATGCGATGGTGTGTACGAGGCCAGATTTGTCACAGGCCGTGAGCATGGTATCGAGATACATGCATGACCCCGGGAAGGGTCACTGGGAGGCCGTGAAGTGGATTCTACGGTATGTTCAAGGCACCGTGGATGTTGGTTTAGTATTTCAGAAGGATGAGAAGGATGGGCAGGCTTGTATTGGATATGTGGATTCAGATTATGCTGGAGATCTTGACAAACGCCGGTCTACATCAGGTTATGCTTTTACATTGGCAGGTGCACCTGTATGTTGGCGTTGCACGCTTCAGTCCACAGTGGCTCTCTCTACTACAGAGGCAGAGTATATGGCGGTTACTGAAGCAATTAAGGAGGCTTTATGGTTGCGTGGATTATTGGAGGACTTGGGGATCGCTCAGGAGACTATTCAGATATATTGTGATAGTATGTTGGCTATCTATTTGACGAAGAACCAGGTTTATCATGCGCGCACGAAGCACATTGATGTCAGATTTCACTTTGTTCGGGACGTCTTGGATGATGGAGATGTCATATTGGAGAAGGTCCACACAAATGACAACCCTGCAGATATGTTGACCAAAGTTGTTTCAGGAGTGAAATTTGGTCATTGTTTGAAGCTTTTGAACATCCTTCAGTGCTGAGGCCTTTGGAGGCCATTTGTATGAACTACGTTCGGCTTGATTCCTTGGGCAAGAGGATACGTAGGCAGTCTTTAGATGCAGCCGGTTTGATCAGTTGATCAAGATGGGGGGAGATCGTGTTTCAGCTCGAGTATTGTTCCTGGACCTGTTGAGGAACTATTGGATGGTTTGGTGTCGGCTCAGTTTTGATGGAAACATTCGCCGAGGTGGAGAATTGAAGAAATTCGGTCGACCGGGCCGGTCGACCGGAATTGATCGCGGTCGACCTGCGCGGTCGACCGACGTCGTTTTGGGCTGGGCTTTCAGGTTTTTGACTCGTTTCGTTTTGTAAGCTATATATATCCTAAACCTGATTTGTTAGGGTATCTGTAGGACAATTTTGAGCAGCCTCTAAGAGAGATTTGTGGCATCCAATTGTGGGAGAGCTTTGAGAGATCAAGTGCTTTGTTTTAGGGTTTGGTCTGAGAGATTTGTAACCCTATTTGTATTCCCTTGATTTCTAGTAGTAAAATCTCCCCCCTCCTTGCCCCGTGGACGTAGGCAACTTGCCGAACCACGTAAATTCTTTGTTCTTGCTGTGATTGTGGTTTGCATATTGTTTGTGGTTTAGTTCGAGTTATTATTCGTGTTGCCCTAGAAAGCTTCCGCCGCGCACAACAGTAGCTAGATATAATTTTAGGTTTACTTAAGAAATGTATTCATATTGAAGCCGCAGTAATTTCAAGATCAGACGTGCGCACAGTTGAGTTTAACAGATGATAGAAACGAATTCATATCGAATTAGGGTTGAACTTCAAATTGGAGTTTCAACTTAGTATGGGATATTAGTGATGAGAGCCATTAAAAGAATTTTATCCGAACAAACTTTAAACACGTTTAAGACCAAAATTAAATAAAAATTGAGGAGGTTAAGAGATGTGATTATTAATAAAATACTTTAAGTAAAAAAGAATAATAGATTAATACAATATAGTGACCCACCGCAGGACTTGAATGGTTGGGAGGTCCCATATGACTCCCACCAATCTTTGATCTGATTTGGAACCATGTTATCAAAATAAGAATAAAAAAACCAATATAGTAAGAATTTGAATTTTTACTAATTACTAACTTAAAAAAGTATATTTGCTGTAAAGAGCTGTTTTTTTTAACAATGAAAAGGATTTGTTTAATTCAGAGAAACTATCTCAAGTTATTGTAATATAATTATTAGAACATAATGCCAATTAGATCTGTGTTTTCAAATGCATGTACAAAGATATCATGTACACGTCGTTGCTCAGATTTAGATCTAAAAATTTGTTAATTGTTTTTTTCCCCTTTTCTGTGGACATAATACTTTTTCAAACGATGATAAAATTGTAAATATTGAATTAGAGTCATACTTTAATTAATGGACATATTCCTATCGAACTAGAGTTAAACTTCGAATTGCTCAACTTAGGATAAAATTTTTTACTGATGTGACCCGTGAAAGAATTTTAGCTGAAGAACCTGTGAAAATGTCAAAGGCTAAAATAAATATTTTATTGAAAAAAAGGCTAAAATAAACATGGCTTGAGGAAGCTAATAAGAGATATGATTGCTGATAGCGTTATTACAATTTAAATTTTCGTTTGAAAAACGATGCAAAAAAACTAATAATCAGAACAAAATATCAGTTATTGTAAAGTTTGCATGGATATGACGTATCAAACATGCAAGTTACTCGATTTTAGATCTGGAAATTTTGCTGCGATAAAAAAAAATCTGAAAATTTTGTTTTTGTTTGTTACCTAATCGGTTAATATCTTTATTTTCCACTAAGCAAGGATAAATTTGCAAATATCCTAACTTTCACAAATGATATTAATCTGCCAGAAAAAGTAAAAGTAAAAACTGAACGCAGAAATCTCGGATACCACTATTAACGCGATGCGATAATTCACGAGATGACAAAACAAACCCTCGAGAAGCTGACAAGGATGACGGGCGTGAAATCAAGGTCGGGCCCACACGTGGGACCAGGAAATGGTCTTGTCGGATGCGCTTCCCCTGACCCCACACGTGCGCTCTTGGGCCCACCTCTCGCGGCCGGTTCACGTCCTCCGCGCCCTGAACTCTCGCCACGCGGCCACGGTACCAGCCAAAATACACGTGTTCTTAAGCGGTGAATGCATTCATTTTCCAATTAAAAACTGATTTAATTAGATTTTAAAAAAAAATCAATTTTCCAGTTTTCATAACTTCTCCGCTTTTCCCTCCGTAACCCCACAACCTGTACACGTTTGTCTCCACCTCACTTCCCGAAATACCCCCACCCGTTCCTTGCCAAAAATACCCCTACAATAAATAGATTACAAATGAAATTAGCTGACAAATCACAACTCCCACGAGCTACATAATTTCTCGTAACACGCTAAGGAAAGAAGACCAAAAAATGTAGAATTAGAAACCCACTATATAAATAACAAAAATTTCACCATATCTTTTATGTCACTGAATCTTTTTTTTTCTTCTGATTTCTTTATTATTATTATTTTCTTTCTCTCTCCCTCTCTAAACCAAACCCCTAATAAAACCCACCGTCACCCCATCCTTATTGCATGTTCCCCACTTTCTTCACCTTCTCCTCCCCCCTCTCCCTTTATCTGTGCCTCCATCCGTTGCTCTTCTCTCTCATTCATCTCTTTTCTCTCTTGACCAAAAACTTAGCCCATACAAATCCAATGGCAGTTGAAGCACAACATTATCACCTCCTCTCCCCTCAAACATACAAAAACAGGTATTTGTCGTGTCCTACGGCTTGACCCTTCATCGCCCGTCCTCTCTTATTTACTGAACTAACGCTCCTTTATTCGTTTGTTTTCTATTGCAGAGAGAGTATGAATCCGATAGTGAATCCATCTCATATGTTTGGCGGTAACGTGGGCCTGGCCGGCGTCGGACCATCGGGCCCGGTCTACAACACAGCTGTTCCCGCCGCCACCAACGTCAGAGGAGTAGTCGACAGTAACAACGGGGTGCTTATATCAAAGAAGAGATCGAGGGACTCGATTTCTTTCCTCGGTGAAGATGTTTCTTCCCAAGTTTATAACCATATGTCCGACGTCGATCGATTAATAGTTCAACACGTAATTCCCATACCCTTCTCGATCTGTTTTCCCTGCAATGAAATTTTCACCTTGAACGGACCGAATAACGATGGGTTGGTTTTGTATTGAATTCTGCAGGTATTAAATGCTAGGATGGAGTTGTCACAGAAGCGCGGACGGTTGGCAACCCAAATAATCGATTCCGTTTCCAAGCAACTCAGGTCTAAAGATGAAGAAATCGATCAGCTGAAAAAACTGAACTGGGCAATGGAAGAGAGGATAAAGAGCCTCGCCGTCGAAAACAATGCGTGGAGGTATTTGGCGCAGACTCAAGAAGCGGCAGC
>NC_033796.1:14646521-14689663 GCF_001876935.1 Asparagus officinalis
CAAGCGGCCGCGGTGGGGACCGCAGACGACGCCGAGTCGTGTTGCGGTGATAATTTTGGTGATAAAGAGCCGGCGAGTGCTGATCGGAGAAGAATGTGTAGAAATTGCGGCGACGGGGAGCCGTCGGTTTTGCTGCTCCCGTGTCGACATCTGTGCTTGTGTGCGAGTTGTGGGCCGAGGATTAATATGTGCCCGATTTGTAAATGCAGTAAGAATGGGAGTGTCAATGTAAATTTGTGTTGAGCAAAGGGAATTTATATTGAGGTTAGTTTTTAGAGATTTAGAGTTTTTTTTTTATTTTCCAAATTTTTTTTTGATGTTTGATACTGAAGGGATACGGCAGAATAATAGTTATGTTTCCGCTAGAATTTTTTAGAATCGTATAGTGATTCTAGTTTCGGAACTTTCTTGGGTTAATTACTCTGATCAGTGTGGTTTTTCTGATGAGTTTTCTGATTTATTTTGTTTTTATTTATTTTGGTCTCAGCAAGTTGGAGCGCGTTTCTAGAATGCTTTTCTAATGTTGTTAGATTTAAAACCATTCAATCTGTTCGATTGTTCTATTATTTATGTATTTATTGAATAAGAGATACTGAAGTGAAGTTATCCTCGAAAGTCAGTCTCAATGTAATAATAATAAAAAAATTAGGCATTTGATCTTTCTTTTATATCATATTAATTACTTGTTCCTCACCGCACTTTTTAACATATATCTTATCAATAGCAATGTTAGAACCTCCAAATGGTGACGGATTCTTATTTAACAAATATATGGTCTCAATAGCACTATTTAAATTCTAGTAGAGTGGAAGAAATTGTTAAAATTGTATTTTGCCAGTATGTCCATGTCAGCCTCATGCTACAAGTTAAAATATAATCCAACTATAATTATATTTACCAATAGCATGACTAGTATAAACAATTTATTTTTTATACATGTGCGTGTATGCGATCCAGCTTCCCTAAACATTTAGTTACCCTTGTAAAAACTTCTATTTTTACCACTCAAAGTCAAATTTTTGTAAGAACTTTCATCTTTACTGTTCCAGGTCAAAAGTTTGAAGCCCCTGGAGGATCAAGCCTCAAAGCCTCTTTAGTGTTGTCATGTTTGAATAAAATAATAAAGAGCAAAATATTCAATGAATTTATGGATAACGCTATCTTATATTGTCGGGTAGCAATTAGGGATGGAGGAAGTTAGTGAGCCCACATGAGAAAAAATGTCATGGCTGGCTATCTAACTGCCACGTGGGTGATTCATTATTTCCGAACTTTTTACGGATAAATAATGCTAGGGGCACACCCTCAACCACACTTCCAACCACACCCTCACACTCTCTATAGTGCTAGTGGGCCATGCATGATATTTTTTTTAAAATATCATACATAGCCCACTAGCACTATAGAGAATGTGGAGGTGCGGTTGGGAGTGTGGTTGAGGTTGTGCCCCTAGTGGGACTCTTTACGGATCAAGTTCATGTAATAATGAATCTTCACATACATCCTCCTTACCACGTGGCGTCTTACATAAACTCAAAAGTTGAGTTTTTATGTGTTTTTAATTTATGGAATCTATGATGCTTGGCATGTTGGGTCAGTGACTTTGTTTTCTTTTTATTTTATGTTCTCTAGTTGTCTTTATCTAGATTTTTTGTGGTTTTAAAGAAATTATCAATGATTCTTATCTCCAGCGGTTTAAAATTTATATATCTAAATAGTATACGCAATTCATTAAAAAAAAACATCTATTATATAATTGAATATGTGTATCAACTGTAATTTAAGAAAATAATCAAATATAATTTGATGATGTCGATAAAAATATGAACCACTAAATAAAAATTTGATGATATCAATAGAAATTTGAAAGCATTCGTTGCTGGACTTTAGTTTTTATATCACCCAATCACTGTTAGATGATATCATATGGGATATTTATAGTTAGTTACGTGAGGAGTATTTCTAATAATATTTTATTACATCCAATCTCAATAGTAAGCTGATTACTTTCATGCGTTTAGATCTATTGGGCCCCGCAAGTGGATGGGCCCAGTCTGTTCCTTCATAAGGAACATGCATGCCTCCACATGGATTGGGTCCCCTTATGCTCGTGGCTCTGCATAGTATTTTGATGGTACTTGTTTTACTAGCATCGCAGGCTTTTACTAATACTTGTAAAATTTTTCTTTTCTTTTATGTTTGTCAATTAGATTTTTAAAAAATTCAAATGTAGGGTCCCTTTTATGATATTCGTCTCCAAAAATATGTATACTTTGAACTAGGTTTGAAAAAGACGATATTCCCCTATTTGTGTAGATTACACCCAATAGATCGTTATAGTTAAAAATATGTAATTTTAATTGATAATTAACTCACAATCGTTTGTTATTCATGCTATATTGCTATGTCCTTACATTTTGCGTGCTATTGTTGTTGCCCTTGTGCCTGGATGAAAGTGTTTAAAACCTCATCTTTTAACGAAGACATATATAGTTAGTTCAATGTTGTTGTAAGTTATGATACAAAAAGATTGTTTCTAAAAATGCTTATGCTCGGGCTATCAGATTACAGGAAAGAAGGAGAAAAAGGAATGCTGATAGTTTGCAAACTGTTGGAGCTGTTAGAAGAGAAAACAGAGATTTGGTGAATGTGGTGATTCGGCTAGAATGAATTACAATCGGCTCAGTTTTGACAATGTCTGTTACTGAATTTTAAAACTTTGTTCAAGTTGGAATCGTTTTACTTTTGGATTTTGATGGTAACTATTAGGATCATTTCCTTGTGGGGGATCTATGGATGTGTACAGAGGTGTGTTTTTCATGTTTTGTAGTTTTTGTAGTGGACTTTAATACACACTCTTGGTTGGGGGTTGGGGTTGGGGTTGTATTTTTATGTAACAACCACTTTTGTTAATTTAACTGGCTGGATTACCTTTGTGGTAATCCATCATTTTTCTCAAAAAAAAAGATAGTTTCAATTATACCTATGTTTCAAAAAATATATTTTACTAGATGTTTTTGCACACAAAAAGGTTATTGCAAAATCAAAATAGGGGAAAAAGAAGTTTCTGCAATGTTCAAATTGAAGCGGTCCAAATTTAAACATAGTGGTAAGCATATTTTTAAATATCGTCTTCGGGGCCTAATTCGAATAAGGCACGTCTCTCTAATGCTAGAAAAGTTTTAAATTTGTTAATTGATATATAAATTTTTTAAGATGTTGACCTAGGATAAATAAATTATTATTGTAATTATAAGGTAGAAGTTATTTCCTTATCAGGTGGTAGACTGGTAGTAGGATGATATTAATATTTTGAATTAAATTGACAAATGGATCAGCTATGCGTTTGATTAGTAAATTTAAGATGATAACAACAGCTGGTATGGTTTTTGTTATTTTTGGCAATTGTGATTAACGTCACTGGTGAGCATGATTCATGGTTGTTACTGCCGACCTAAATAGGTGGGATAAGTCCATTTTATTTATTTATTAGGATAAAATGATCATTTATTTTTTAAAGTATTGATAAACTCTCAAGTTGTCTCCTAAAATATCAATTTAACTATTTTACCCCTCAAACTATGTTTGTGGTTTTAATTTGATCGTTTTGTGAGCCTATAATTAAATATTTAATAGATTAATGATGTTATAATATTTTTTTGTATTTCTTCATGAGTTTTTATATGTTTACCTTCTTCTTTCCCAAACTAAAAGGATTTTAAATTACTTTTTCCCAAAAAACTTTTTACTCTTTAACCTTTTTTGTGAATTAAAAAAATATTTTTTAAATTGTAAAAAATACAAGAAATGTAAATAAAAAACAATATCACACCCTTTAGCTGTTAAAATATTTGACTATAAGCTTACAAAATGAGCACATTGGACATATACACATAGTTTAAGTGGGAAATAGGCAAATTGATACTTCAGAAAATATATTGAGAGCTCATCAATACTTAAAAGGAAAATGATCATTTTATTCTATTTATTATTGAAGTATGATAATGCACATCAACTAATCCATCAACTATAGATAGGGCAAAAAAGCAAAAGAAAGAAAGGAGAATAAATAAAAAGAACTAAATCAACACGTAGCGCGAAGTTAATATAATAAAAGGGTAAATTACACCAAACCCCAAGGAACTTTCGACGCTTTATAGCAAACTCCTATTAATCTTCAAAATCGTACTAAACCGACCAACAACTTTTGCGTTTTGCAAAATTCCTCAATAAGTTTCTGCATTTTGCATATACTCTCATAAATTAGAACCAAAATTAAATTAAAAAGGCATTTAGAAAGTTTTTGGTGGTATAGCCTAATTTCCCCAAAAAATATTAAGGATCTTTTGAATGTTATTATAGTTTTAGTGCAATTTTGAAGGTTATTGAGAGCTTACTATAGGGGGTGTTTGGTTGCACAATTTTATAGAAAAGTTTTCTCAAAATGTCTGAAAATGGCAATTCTATAATTAAATTTTTTTTTATAGATTTTCGTAAACTGTGTTTGGTTCAAAAAAATTTACAGAAATGTTTTCTGTAAAGTACAAAAAATATACCAAATTTTACAGAATTCAATTTTCTCTCAAAAAACGGACGAAAATCACCCAGAAATCTGACACCACATTGACACTTTTCTATAAAGTTGATACGTTTCTATAAATTTAGGGGGCGTTTGGTTCAATTTCTACAAATTATAGAAAGTTTTGCTATTTTCTATAAAGTATGGGCCATTTTTTTGTTTTGAACCAAACAAGCAAAGTAAAAAAACAAAAAAATTGGTACTTTTTGATTTCTTAAAACTTTTCCTATAATTTTTTTAAGAAATACAAGAAAATTATATTTTGGGTGGAAAATATTTCCTATAATTTGTAGAAATTGAACCAAACATGCCCTAAAACACTAAAAATTCTTGAGGGTTTAGTATAATCTACCCATAATAAAATGAAGTCCAAAAATCGAGAGCAATTTACATAGAGATCTTTTTCTAGAGATCAAACACCTAATAAGATGCATTAAGTAACCCCCATTCGTTCGTGAGATACTGGATTTAACTTTTAAGACTGAGCTTCATAAACTACAAACATACAAAGATTCATAAACTAATATACTTACTATAAACTTGCTTAATGATAATTACATATAACTAATTTAAATAGAAAAACTAATATAGTTGAAAATCCAAGAGCCAATCTGCAACAATAGAAATACAAGAGGTTTATCTGCAATTCTATCCACAATTTACCCTAACTAGATAAGGATATGAATACTTCGATTGGAATATATGAATAGATATCTAAATCACCACAAAAATAACTTTGCCATATATACGTACGTAAGAAAATGTCTTATACATAGAGCTTAAAAATATATTCAATATTATATGTTACAACATCATGATCAATATTCCAAAATAAAAAGTTATAAAAATCTAGCCTTTGAAGCTAAACAACCTAGTGAAAACATGCACCCACACAGAAGGACACATGTGTGCATGACGCATGAGCAGCACAAGACAATGCACCACTGTTTCCTTGTGGTCTCCGAGTCTGGAGAAGGTGGGGAAACCCCACGCTTAGGTGCGTAGAAATTATCACCAAACCAAAAAACAAAATCAATTCAATTGTGGGTCAGATTCAGATGATGCGAGGCTTGTGTGCAGTGCACTTCTCGTGGGGCGTGTGCGGGTGAGAGAGAGCGAGATCAGATGAGTCTTTGCGTGCTTGCGTGCGTGGGGTGCAATTTTTTCTTTTTGCGTTTTTTGAATTAAATATCATGTCATGTAGTAAATAAATGTTAATTTAATCGTTATCTTTCTCATTTCTCTCGGTTGAAGATAAAGAAAGAGACATGAGAACAGGGCTTGCTATCTACAGTCTTAATATTGCCATTGTCTTCAATCACAGGAATCACATTATCGCATACGACTTTCATGTGGGGGTTCCTCGTCCCCACCATCCTTACCTCTCGTTGTTCCCTATGACGAACTGAATATTTGTATTTATACCAAGTTATCGAAATTCCTTAAAAAATATATGGAGACTCTGTTTAGCTTTGTTTATCCTACGATCGAGTAGATTGATAATGTCATTATTAATGCATGGTCCCTTGAATTTGAAAATATTATTAAATTTAATATTTATTTTTGCTTCTAATTCACACATTGTTTACTATTTCTAACTAGAATTTAGTTACTTCTTTTGAAATTGTAAGCTATAGGCTTTTCACAAAAAAAAATTTATATAACGAAAACAATGGAGTCATCCCTTGCAAAAGTGATAAATTAGGGGGAATAACATAACATTTAATATTCCAAGATCTAAGCTTAATATATAAAGCAGTACAATGTGAGACGGTGGTTAGGTTCCAGTGTTTTTATGGTTTTTTTTATCTTACAAATAGATGATTAGGTGCATGGTTCAATTTATTCTTTCTGCCTCGTGAATCTGTGTAAGCCATCAAATGAACGTTCTCACCTCTTGACAATACGATCTCTGTTTAATATTAGCTAAATCAATTACCAAAAGGTCAACAAAATGATCTAAGCTTTTAAATTTTGTTTATTATTTAGTCGGTGAGAAATTTACTATCGGAGCCACTTGTTATCCATGTGATGCATGAGAGTGAAACATCACACTTGTGATGTATATATATGATTGGTAACAACAAAGTGGTTAATCAAATAATGGTACCTGAATCAGCATTCAATGAGAACTAGCTTCAATCAATACAAAACAAAGATGTTAACCTGCCATCAAACTTTGCCCAAAACAATTACAATCAATAATTTTAGAGTTATCCATGTAGATACGGAGACTCCAGAGGGTAATTACACCAAAATGATGGTGTACCCGAATCAACATTTATTAAGAACTTCGTATATATCAACAACAACAACAAAAAAATGAATAATGACAACCTGCCATCAAGCTTCTCCGTTGCCCAAACAATTACAATCAATAATCTTAGAGCTATTCATGTAGATGCAGATATGCAGTCTAATCGACTCTAGAGTCTAATCACACCAAAATGTAATTAATCCTAGTGCAAACAAATATCAACAGGTAACCATTGCCGTTAGAGTTCAACGTCGGTAATCAATTTTAAGAGAACCAGGTCGTCATCGAACATTAAATGACAGAAGCGCCCGTTGCAGGGAGAGACACAAAAAGGATATATACAGCAGTATACCACCCATCATCGGACGTACGTCCCACGCACCCTGCTGCCGACGATGATGAGTTGGATGTGGACACACACTCCAATGCCGGTTTCATTTATTATGATTTTTTGTCTCTTCGTTTTTCTACCAACAATCAACCCTCATCTACGGCCTTTATTTATTATTATTTTTTTTTTTGTTGGTGGGGCTAAACTCTAAAGATTAGCTTCGCTTAGCTTTCTAGTCCATTTGGAAAATGCAAGTGTATCTCAGGCCCATCATCATGCCTTTGCTTTTACTAATGTTTTTTTTTTTTTTTGAAAGTGACGGAAAAGAAAGGGAAATGGCATGATGCGGAGACGAGCGGGGGGAATGCGAAAGTGCAACGTAACATGGACGAGGGGGAAATCTTTCTTTACGCCTAGTGAAAAAAATGGGCACGCATGTAGCCCCCTCGTATTAAAGATTTGATATGGATTCTTCCTTTGTTCTCTCCTCTCCGCACCATCATCATCTATAATGGCAAAATGCGGAGACGAGGGAGTCAATACAGAAGAAGAATACCATCTACCGCAAATTCTTTACGTCTTTCTTGGACAGCACGGCTTCTCCGGTGCATTTGCTTTGCGCTGGGAGGGTTTCCAAATCCTACTTCGTCGCAAATCCCTCAACGTGTGGGGGCTTACCGATGACTTCACTTCGCATTGATGGACGCATTTGTTGAGTTGTTGGAGTAGGGTTAAAGCAAGACAAATTGTTTATTCCATAGTTGGAAGGGGAAATTAATGATGGGGATCGTGACAAGGACTCGGAGGGAATTATTCTAACCAAGGTTTGAAGAGATTGGTGCAACCGTCACCTCCCCCACTAATTAGTACAAATCCATGTGATAATGTGTTTGCACTTGGGAGGATCGCCTAATAACCAAATCCAAATGTTTAAGTGTGCGAACAAACCAAATAAAATAAACAGGGGGAGGCGAAATCTAGCACATTATTATAGATGATTGTCCGACTCCTGTTGGCCATGTTATTAACTTTCTAGAATTTGAAAAAGAGGGGAGTAATATCAAAACCCCTACTAATTAATCCTCCACACAACCCAACTACCCAAGACATTGGCTAGCTTGTTTTTTTTTTTTTTTTTTTTTTTTTTTTTTTTTTGTGTTTGCACTTGGGAGGATCGCCTAATAACCAAATCCAAATGTTTAAGTGTGCGAACAAACCAAATAAAATAAACAGGGGGAGGCGAAATCTAGCACATTATTATAGATGATTGTCCGACTCCTGTTGGCCATGTTATTAACTTTCTAGAATTTGAAAAAGAGGGGAGTAATATCAAAACCCCTACTAATTAATCCTCCACACAACCCAACTACCCAAGACATTGGCTAGCTTGTTTTTTTTTTTTTTTTGTGTTATTGCTTGTTTCTGGATAGGTCTTTTACGCGGACGTGGGAGGTGCAAGTTGACAAATAATGCTTACGATAAAAGATAGTGAGGGGCGATTTTGTTCTATATTGCGCCCTTGTGAACGGATTGGGACTGATGTAATTTTGTGGAGGGAACGGCTCAACTTTAAATAATGGCCATGATTCATGGCAAAATGATCCCAATCAAGGCACTATTGGAAAAGGAAAAAAAAAAGGAGAGAGAGAGAGAATAATTCCACCCTCTTGCTCTCTTTTTAACCTATTCCCAACCATTTGTTTATTTATTGAAGGTGGGATTATTTCCAACATCAAGTGACAAGGTCCTCACATGTCATGGGTTTGACAATGACCTTTCTTAGAACTGGTACTTGTAATGGACAAGCAAGAGGTGACAACCATGGCAGAGATCTTCATCCCTTGCTAAATTGAATATTGGAAATGCGTTGATAATGATGGGAAAGATAGCTACTTATTCTCCTAAATTTGTTGGTTTCAAAAAAAGAAATGTACTGATCAACTGCTAGGTATTAAAACAAATCAGTAGGAAAGGGTTTACATTATTTCTCTAACCGAGTATAAAAATGCCTTCACCTAACGTGAGTAGGCAAGATCAAGGCCATGTTAAGGCAGCAGCAAACTGACAGGGATTGGTCAGCTAAGGAATTCAAATCAAAGACGGGATCAAAAGATCAGTTCTGCTGATCACACGGAGCATTTAGTCTACAACAAATGATAATTTGATGACGTTAGGCGTGTTGTTATCTCCACATTTAAAATTCCTACCTATGTCTTCTTTAACATTTTCTTTTTATTGAATGTTTGAGTAAACAAAGGTGGGCTTACTTTCTGCCTGCTTTATAAGTTGGAATAATTTGCTTCAAGAAAATTCAGTAAAAAAAAAAAAATCAAAAAAATCAATCACCGAATACAGCAACGTGATAATTGACCCATTAATTTATCACAGTTCTCCAGCCCAAAATGTCTACAAAGGGCATGAGACTGGCTTCTTCGTTGTGCGACTTTCTTCATTGATTGAAGCCTACATTTCAGTATTACAATAGAAATTAGTTTCTCGTTCCCTTAGATTAGAACAAATATTATTTGGAATCATTTTTTTTCTACCAATGTAATTTGAAATTTCTATAATGATTGTTTGAATCAAGAAATTGCAATTGGAACTAAACTAACTTTGTCCGCGGATCTTTTTGTTACTGCCGCATCTGTAAATATTGAAGCTTGGTTAGTGTTTTATCAACATGTCTAACAAAAGAAGATATCTAAACAGTTTGTTTTCTAAGGATGGTGAAAAATGGAAATTTGTTTCAGGCCCAAACTCCAAAATTCCCAAGTCAATGTATTAGTGCAATGGAAATAAGTTTCTTATTTCATTGGATCAATACATATTACAATAAAGATAAGTTCCTCGTTTCATTAAATTGACTAAAAGTCCCTATGTTTGTCTATGAGCTTACCTTGATTAGAATTTAATTTCTAGAAGATTCACGCTAAGCTTCTCTAATTCAAAATATAATTTCAATATGATGAAATTAGTTTCATTAACTTTGATATTTAAATTACTTATATCATTATGGAGTTCCCGCGCCCCAAAATATGAGTTCTTGCAATATTTTTCAAGTGCCGTTCTTTCGAGTTGAAAGCGCTCTACAACTGAAAAGCAGTAGTACATGGTGTGCGAAATAAACAAGTCAACATCACATTGTAACAAGAACCCCATGTTTAGTTGTAACCGCAACAAAAGTAATACTGCGAGTTTGCAGTGGACCTAAGAACAAGAAATTTTGGTGCAACAGCTACAGATGAGGGGCAAAAGTTTAGCCAGTGATGTGCAATACAGACAAATTACTAACATACAATCATTAAGTTTGATTTAAGACACAATTTACAGTGAATAAGCCATTAATAACATAAAATAAAAAATGACATTTGATTTCCTGGCATATATATGGGACGAATAAAGCTAAGCAGCAGTCTAATTCCACAAGTTGATCATAAGAAAGTGTATTACCAGTAGTCTTTCCATGCGTTCAACAACTGTGCAAACATGCACGAGCATAGTTTCCGGTATTCTGTGAAACAAAATCAAGTATAAACAGGTTCCTCTGTGTTTCAATGGGGGTCCGCAGTATGTTTTCCCCCTGCACAAAGCAAATCAACAATAGAAGGTTAGCTACCTTTCGCGAGAAATGTTTTAAACATGAAGATTTTCATCTCGAAAAGGGTTAATTGTGAATAAACCCCTTGTAGTGTCACTCAATTGCAAAGAGACCCCCTATAGTTCTATGTTCTATTTGTTGCGAGTACACCCATTTACTTCTACTTGTTGCAAATAGACCCCCTGTAGTATTAGTATTGTCCCCAGCGCGAACATCCCTTTAGTAAATTTTTGACTGTTTTAAAAGTGGGAAAAAAACCAATTGGGTGTCAATCCTCACTAACAAGCTGTCTATCCGTCTCCTCAAACATTTTTAACATATTTAAGAAAAAAAGGAAGGCGGGAGGGGAGGGGGTGCGGGGGGGGATGCGGAAGCCGAATCATGGTGTTCTATTCAAACAATGGAACTAAGATGGGTCTCTTTGCATTTAGGTAATACCATAGGGGGATCTGTTCACAACTAACCCTTTAGGAAAAGTTGTTTAAGCGGATTCATTTGCTAAAACTGGAGCTACATCAAAACACTCCCAGATACAGCATGCCAGATGATGTAGGAATAAAATTAGTTCTTAAGACAAGAAAACAACGTAAATACTAGAAACACTTATTTTAATATTTTTAATTCTAATAACAATTGAACACAATGAACATAACTTGTTTTACGTCTAACAATAATTGAACACAATGTACACAATAAACAGCTTCCTCTTTATATAATATAATAAAACAAAGTCCAAACATGAGAGTATTTTCCAGAGATCAAACACCAAACAAGATGCATTAATTTACATAGAAACATTTTTCCAAAGACCTTGATATATTTTATTTTTAATACAGAAACATATCACACCCAGTGCTATCACTGCGCAATGGGCAACACGAGGCCCAAAGTCACTTGACATGCACATTTGCGCAAGGCGCAATGCGATGCGCGCGCCTAAGTGAAGCAAGGCACAAACCACACACATAATTTTTCAAGATAGATAATCAAGGATTAAATAACATGTTTCTAAATTTTTACATAAATAATATGTCAAGTTAAATGATATTTACTACCAAATCACAAAAAAGGTCTTAATTCATAATGCGAACACAACCAACATAGTAGCAAAGTTCATAATTTTCGGAATCAAAGGTCAAATCAAGACTAATATTGAAGAAAAATCAACTAGTAAACGAAAACGAGTTAGGGTCCTCAATCGGCCTACTAGAATGGCCTAATGGGTTCATTTTTCTTTTTGAGATATCTACTTATCAGGTATGAAAACCTGATTTAAACGTTACACAACAAAAATATATAGGCTATGCCTTGTGTAGGCCTCATGCGAAAAGCCCTCATGCAGGGCACTTGCGAAGCAAAAAAAGGCATTGCGCCTTAGATGCAGGACGCTTTGCCACCACCGCATCACAGGGCGCATTAGGCCCACACCTTTGATAACATTGATTAAACCTTTAGTACAAATCAATTATTTTCTGATGCTGCTTTCCATAAGATAACAGGAAAGACAGAAGAAATTAATATCCCCCAATGAGCAGTATATATTAACTAGGTGTTGAAAAATGCTATAATGTATCAATGAAACACATAGGGAAATGCAATGCAAGAATGTGCTGTATAATTGAAGATATGTGTGGAAACGTTTTATACAAATCGAAGCATATCCAAGTATTTTGCAGGTCACATATGTCCATCTCATCCAAGGCTTGACAGAAGTTGTGGAACTACAAAAGGCTAAACCATTTTGGTCAAGTGGAATTATACATAAGCTTTAAACTAGACATTCTCCACAGTATCTAGTGTCTACAAAAAAAAATCTAATGTGATTAATCTATTTTGTAAAGTTACATAGCATGCAATCGAGAAACCTACTAATATATAAGCAAAAACATTCTTGAATTTCTCTATTGCAGCTCACAGTAGTCTCAGCAATTGCTGTAAAAATGCTTGGCATTGTATGACAAGTTAACTTTAAGCAATGTTTTTTTCCTTGGAGATAGTGAAAAATTTTAGATGATAATTTTTATATTACTGTGTAATCCGGTCCTTCACAATTGTATTTGGTCTTAATAGTAATAATAACAGGATTTGACTGTTTGCCAACCAATCAGAAAAATATAATAAGCTGAGAAGTTAAATGAAGTAATATTAATTAGTTATGGTGAGGTGAGATGGGGTATTGAGGGCAGGTATAAGAGAAGATATAATGCTATGATGGAAAGTAGACCATAAGAATCCACATAAAGAAAACCATCCAAGATAGTCAATGATGAGAAGTTTGAAATTATGGAATAAATTTTCATGATTATTTTCAGAATATAAAAAACACCGACACACTAGCCTAAAATGAAAATGATCTTCCATGATGATCACTGCGTATGCAGAGGTCCATGACAAACAAAATTATCCTAGCTGGGTTGAGGTTCTACAATTATCAACACAATCATCTATGCTAATTGAGGGAAGAGGCAAGAACAACATCATGAGGCCTAAGACCATGAAAATATCTTCATTGAGAAATTAAATCTAACTTCTATGAATTTTCCCTTCCTACCATGATGTCATTCCCTCTAAGTGCCAGCTTTTACAACCAAAAAGATCTGTATCTAATAGTTAATTTGCAAAAACAACCGAAAAGGAAAAGGAAATGAAAGGAAACAGGGCTATTAATAAATGCATTGAAAAAAAAGCTTTAGATTTTTTAGCTAGCTAGGAATTAATCCCATGGTTTAAAAGAAGTCTAAAAGGTCATTTTCATCGGTAATTGATTTTGGCAACTGTGGATAAATTGACAGTAATTATTGTGAGACTAAAGTGAATATAGTTCTCAAAATACCCCATATATATCTTATAAGGAAATTTTCATCATAATGCAGACCAGTAAACAGTATATGTTAAAAGGTTGAAACGTGCTGTCTCCACAGTCATACATTAATGTATTGACCCAAAAAAAGTAACACATCTGTAATGAAATATATGTCACAAGTTTTTCTTTACTATAATGCCACTTAAACTACAGAAAAGAGAATATAAATAAAATGCTCAAAAAGACAAGAAAGGATATCCCAGATAATCGACCATACTCCAAAAGCCTATTAAAATGAACACCAGTTCCCAGAGTCTTACCAAAGTGCATGTTTGGCATCTGTCAAACTGACTTATAAGAGCATCTCCAACAGCTTCCCCAAAATTTTCTCCAAAATGGAGAAACAAAAGTCATATTCTTCAAATTATTTTTTCTCCAACTCCAACAGCTTCCCCATTTTGAAAAATCGCATTTATTACAATAATAAAGCTCTCCCTAAAAATTTGGAGAATGCTGCAGATTTGGGGAAGGCTCCCTATTTTTTCTCCTCCTTCCCTATTTTGGGGAATGAGATGGGGAATCTGTTGGATCAAAAAAAAGCTCTATATTCTCCAAATTTGAGTATTTCAAGAAGATGGGGAAGCTGTTGGAGATGCTCTAAGCCACAAGTTGCACATAAGCCATTGCAACATGTTTGGCAACCGTCTTATTTTGGCTTATAAGTCCGGAAAAAAAAAGCTCCCCTAACCCAACTTATTTTTTGGTGGCTTATAAGCCATATAGTTTGACCAAGTAAATATCAAGTTTATGCCTCAAAATTAAGATAATTCCAAAGTCTATTCAATGTTTAAATTTAGAGCCATGCTTTTTTTTGTCATTTTGACAACAATGATGGACTATAATCCACCCATTTGACAAACATTTCCCTATTAAAGTGACTTATAATCCATTTTTTTACCAAACACTTTGGCTTATAATCCACTTGGCTTATAATTTATTTGTGGATTATAAGCCAAGTGGATTATAAGCTAGGTTCCCAAGCATGCCCAAAGGTTGACAAAGGCATCTCACCACATTGAAACCAGCAAAAGATGCCATATTGTTGAAATGCAGCACTTACTATCTCTGAAGCACGGATTCGCCCCCGGAGGTCACGAATCCGTGTCCTACTCGAATCGGACAAGGATTCGTCACGACACGTGCACGACACGTGTCGGACACGGTCAATCCGTGTCCGACACGGGTCAGCGGTCAAATTAGGCTCGGACACGGTCAAAGGAGCTCGGACACGGCTCGGATTTGCCGAAGACCGATTCATTCGGGTTGCGGGTTTGGTTGTTAAAATCCAACCCGAACCGTTCGATTAAAAAACCCATCCTTATTTCTTAAATCTCCCGTTCGATTTGATCCTCAGCTGATTCAAATGAAAGAAAATAAGAAAAAACCCTAACCCTAACCCTAATCCTCTCTCTCAATCTCTCAGCTTCCACTTCATAAAGAAAATAAGAAAAAACCCTAACCCTAACCCTAATCCTCTCTCTCAATCTCTCAGCTTCCACTTCATCTTGAGGTACTTTTTCTAACCCTAATCCTCTCTCTCAATCTCTCAGCTTCCACTTCATCTTGAGGTACTTTTTGTTTACAAACTTATTATTTTGTGATAGATTCATATTTTAGATTGTTAGTTAAATTTTATAAATTTTTCTATATATAATAATATTTTTTTAAAAAAATCCTTGTCGTATCCCCGTATCCTATTTTTTTGGATTTTGTCGTATGCCGTATCCGTGTTCGTGTCGTATCCGTGTCCCGTATCCGTATCCGTGCATCATAGCTTACTATATCACCTAAGCTGGATACACCCATAGGGTCATCAAGGCTATGCCAATAAATCAGGTTTCTGAACACTTTCAAAGTGACATATTCTGATCTCAAGATATTCCCGAAGGTTATTCTAATTTCTCTCTAACAACAGCAGGCTGACTCCAATACAAACTGTAGTTTTAGGAATCAACTGAGTAACATGAGTATGGATCGTGAAATTCAGAAGCTAAAGGTGACTGACAATGGTTTAAAGCTTAGACCCTTTAACCTGGATGGTAGTTGGAGACTTGGAGTTACATTTGGTCGAACCATCTGAAACAGCTGAACAGAGTTTCACAGGGTACATGTAGCAAATAAACAACTGACAAACACTTAATGGTAATAATATTCTGTTGACATTAGTAATATGTGTAAGGGGTTATGTGTAAGTTGTGTAGGGCCTATATAAGCCCAAGAGATCTCATAACTGTACGGAGGACTACTCGCAGTAATGCGGGAAATCCTCCCGATAGATATGGTTGGGATCTTGCTCAGTTTGTATCATATTCTAACATCCACCCTGCACATGGAGCATTCATTGCATCATTGGACTCTGTTACTATACCTAACAATTGGCAGGTTGCAAAGAAGGACCAGAAATGGAAAGCTGCTATGCACGAAGAGCTAGGGGCCCTTGAGAAGAACCGCACTTGGGAGTTAGTAAAACTACCAAAAGGGAAGAGAGCAGTTGGATGCAAGTGGGTCTTCACTGTGAAGCTGAATCCAGATGGACAGGTTGAGCGCTACAAAGCTCGTCTGGTGGGAAAAGGATATAGTCAGACATACGGCATCGACTATGATGAGACTTTTGCACCAGTGGCGAAGATGAGCACTGTTCGAACCTTGATCTCTCTGGCAGTAAATGGTGGATGGAAGCTACACCAATTAGATGTGAAGAATGCATTTCTTCATGGAGATCTGGTGGAAGAGGTATACATGGAAATTCCGCCAGGATTCAACACAGAACAGACAGTGGGCAAGGTCTGCAGATTGAAGAAGTCTCTATATGGCCTGAAACAATCTCCTCGTGCTTGGTTCGACAGATTTAGGCGGGCTATGATAGGTATGGGATACCGGCAGATTAACGCTGATCATACCGTGTTCTTCCGACGAAATGAAGGTCACATCACTGTGCTTGCGGTATACGTGGATGATATGATCATTACAGGGGATGATGAGAAGGAGATTGCCAAACTCAAAGTGAGACTGGGTAAGGAGTTCAAGGTGAAAGATCTTGGCTTGCTTCGATACTTTCTTGGAATAGAAATAGCTCGCGGAGCGGAGGGGATTGTCTTATCCCAGAGAAAGTATACACTGGATCTTCTTAAAGAGACAGGGATGTTAGGGTGTAAACCTGCAACTACACCAATCGACCAGAAGTTCAAGCTGGGTGCTGAGGCTGGAGAACCAGTTGATCGTGACAGATACCAAAGGCTGGTAGGGAGGTTGATCTACCTGAGTCACACACGTCCCGATATCTCTTTTGCAGTGAGCGTGGTGAGCCACTACATGCATGATCCAAGGAAGGGTCATATGGACGCTGTGTACCAGATTCTGAGATATCTGAAGAGTGCCCCTGGAAAGGGACTGATATTCAGGAAAAATGGATATGTGAGCATCGAGGGTTATTGCGACTCTGATTGGGCTAGCTGTGCTAATGACAGGAGGTCCACCTCGGGATACTGCATCTTTATAGGAGGCAACTTAGTCTCGTGGAAGAGCAAGAAGCAATCAGTGGTGACGAGATCAACAGCTGAGGCAGAGTATAGAGCTATGGCCTTAGGAGTTGCTGAGTTGTTATGGTTGAAGAGTATGCTGGTTGAGCTGAAGCTGGATCAAGGAGCTAAGATAAAGTTATGGTGTGACAACAAGTCAGCTATCAGTATCGCCAACAACCCAGTGCAGCATGATAGAACCAAACACATCGAGATCGATAGGTTCTTCATCAAAGAGAAGTTGGATAGTGGACTATTGGAGCTAAGTCATGTTTTAACTAAGGACCAGGCAGCAGATTGTCTGACTAAAGGACTTAGCTCATTAGACATGATTAGAGGATGTGACAAGATGGGCTTAGTGGATATCTTTCGCCCATCTTAAGGAGGAGTGTTGACATTAGTAATATATGTAAGGGGTTATGTATAAGTTGTGTATGGCCTATATAAGCCCAAGAGATCTCATAATAGGGTAAGGGTTTGTATTAACAACTTATTCACTTAAGGAACTGAATTATTTATTTTGAATATGGTTTACAAAGACATTTGATGCGTCTAAAAAGAATTCTGGAACCGGTTGCGAAGACATTCAAAAGGTTTGTTGCTTAGATGTAGAAACTAAAAATGAGCTGGAGAAAATCAAGCTTGGAAAACTTCGTTCAGAAAGGATCAACAAAGAAAGGTTGATCAGTTGATAGATAAATATTTAAAATAAAGAAGCAAACATACCTTGGCTTTAAGGACTGCTACTGGAAACTCGTATCTGCAATATAAACAGAAAGAAAATTTGAGGTTCATAGAAAATTTCCATGGCAAACATTTTGCAAAAGTAAAATTTGATGATATACTTGGTTCCCATATATATATGCAACTGAAGGACCAAGGTGTCAAAATATTCAAGTACTTCACAATCTGTTAAAATTTTTAATACTGATCTTACACTCACAAAGACTGAAAGATTTAACATAGAACACAGGAAAACATTTTCAAATTTCTTTTGTTAGAGGAAATTCGGTTAGATTCTTGCCTAATAAGTAAAGAATAACTGTGGCATAACTCAGAAAAGAGGCTAATAAAACAAATGATATAAAAATAACGTCCAATATGGATGGCAACTTCACCTTTGCCTTGCCATGAAGTAGGTGGTTCTTCATATATGCAGTACTCTGGAAAGAAAAAAGGACAAGTAAGAATTACACACACTTTTGAATCAAGTAAAATACAGTAAATAATAATAGTAATAATAGTAGTCATAGTAATAATAGTGCAAAGCTAAAGCAGCAGCAACATTAGAAGGCACTCATAATATCCCTAAACGAAAATAAAAGGTTAGAAACTAAAGTGGCAATAGAGTCTGATGAACCAATCAAAATCCAAATCATATCTTTGTGTTCAGATCCTTAGTTAATATCAGGATTTAGATAATGAATGCTAAGAATCCAAACTCAATAACTCGATAAGCGTCCATACAAATTAATTCACATAGTTGCCACTAAATCATATTTTTCTTCCTAAACTTTTATAAGTTTGTTTACTCATTTTCATAAGTATTACTTGAGTAGATACAAAAATTACAAAAGCAATAAAAATGTATTTTCCATTTAAAATTGACATATTTTGGAAGAAATGTTCAATATTGAGTTAATGACTATTGCGATAACGTAAACCATACCTTGAATCAGATAAATTATTGTTGGATTTCAAGAGAGATAATTTTTTTTTCAGCGGCTTTGGTTCCTTAAATGGATCCTACATACTTATAGTGAATCTACAAGTGGATCTTACAAGACTGAATCCTAATCCGACCCCTTGCCACAAGTATATGGACAGGTCAAAACAATAGTAATTTAACCAGTTACACTCAAGAGGAGCCAAAGCACAACAATCTATGTTTCAAGTTCCAACAGATCATCAGCATTATCAGCCAGGTTACCCGGACACTTCATCCAAGCTCCAATATCTGTGCCCCTGTCCGACACTTCTTGGACACTTCTTGAATGCATATATACATTTATTCAGACGTGTACTCAATTATATAACACACTTTAATTCAAAAAACTCGCGATACACTTCTTGAACATATATCGTACACTTCACCTCAAATTTATGCAACTCATTGGACTCGTGACAGGCTCGTTTTAGCACATACCTAATTCATAAGTATGATTTAAAGGGTGGTCGTTCGGGTACCTAGTTCAAAAATGAGCAGTTTTTCAATTTATAATATACTTGTTAAGAGAAACATAAAAATGATAAAATGATTTTAGTTATCATGACATGTGAATGAAAAACAATCTCAGCCTCAAATTGATTATTAATTTTCATATGTATGTATATAGCCGAGTCCCCTTATCCCAACTTTTACAATTTTGCTGTGTGAGGTATCCGTGTTTGTGTTCGTGTCTGTACCCGTATCCATGCAACATAGATTATCAGCATCTAAGATTTACATCACCATCTGCAGCTTAGCTTATTTTTCAAATGGAGATGGTTGCGGGTATACCTCTAATCAGAAGGTTCTAAGTGAAGATCAACCATAATTTTCTAATAATCTGTCACCAAATTTCAAATATCAAAATTGGTATCAGGCCGAAACATAACAAAAGGCCTTCGAGTTGGTGCCAAGGCAAGTCAGAACTATCCTAGAACCATATAGATAATAGCATAAAAGGAAATCTACCATGTTAGTGGAACAGTTTAAGCCAGTCAGCCAAAGAGAAGCTTCAGAAAGGATCCACATCAGTCCCAATTATTGCTAATCTTCTAGTGAACTCATACTTCTTTTAATGGTGAAAACAGATAGGATAAAACAACATAAATTGGCTAATAACTCACTAATAACTACCGGATTTGAGTGAAAGATTGAAGGAGTTAAATTATAGTCTACAGTTAACATTTACCAATTAGTCATGCATCCATTGTAGGTGTCTGCAAATGATGAAATGTATCAAGGAATTAATTAATAACTGAATGCATGCAAAAAGATGTCAAATGGAGAACAAAGCATCTCATCTTACCCATTTTGGTTGAACACAATGGATTATGGTCCTAAGTCCTCATTTCTAACCACAACAACGTGCTCCTTACCACAAACTCTTGTTCACAACAAACTTGCCTTGGAAGGGTTCCCTTCCTCCGGATAATATGTGTTTTTCCATGCAACTGCACAATATTTTCTGCTGATATGAGCATGCATTTAAGGAAATAGGTGCACTAGTTGGGTGCCTATCCAAACTTGGAATTCTGACATCGTCAATTTTACACTGCTCTTTACATGATAAATATTTATGATGCTAGAGAAACACTGAAATAATCACCTTTCTTTTTAAGACAGATACAGCTGGTGTCACTATTAGCTTTCATAATGAATCCTTGAAGCAGAATAATAATGCCTCTGTGCATTTGCATGCCCTAGTGCTTGGAGTTTTTCATGTCTTTCATCAATATAGGTACATTTAGTCAATAAAAACATGCTTAGAAAATAAAGCTGTCTATTAATTTTTCAAGTTTTCAACCCTCTTAATTTTTGTCTTACAGACGCACAAGACTAATCCAGAAAAGATCTTTCACTAAAATAGGAAATTACAATTAAAACAGGTTAAGAACAAAACAATAACCTTCTTTCCAGTTTTTTTCTTGAGCTTAATGGCTATTTCTTGAAGCAAAGAGTACTATCCTCAAAGTTTATGGTTACTTATATATCCCGTTTCTCCATTTAACTCTATGAAGGATGACTTAACTAATATTTTTGCGAGATATTTGCTTTCGTCTAGGATCTAGCTACTGCTATAAGTACAATTCCACCACGTGATTTAAATTCAAAAAGTGTCTACTCCTTTTAAACCGCACATATCCAAACCATTTCAAAGGTTCTACCTTATCTTAATATCTTAAATCACAGCACCTCAAATTTTACAAATGCACACAATTATATATTTCAGCATATTGACACTTACCAATCTTACCATTCTCAGTCAAAGTAAACTCATGACTTGGTCAAGTTATTCTTAATACAGCCTCTGAATCATAAAACATGGCTAGTCATATAGCCATCTTATAAGAAATTTACCTTGACTTTATGGACATCACATAGGAATATATTATAGTATTTAATTTCTAGACTATGACCGATCTCATGTTATAGAAAAGACTACGATCTTTGTCCAAATAATAAAATAAAAAGATAAGTCCAAAAAATAAGCCCCATATCTACTAGTTATTGCAAAATATTCTTTGTAATTTAGAGAAAACTATAACATTTGTAGCAGATGTTGATTTGTTTCACTAACGCCATGTATTCTGACTTGTATGTTGCAAAATCTTAGTAGAATGTACAAATTATGTTTACTCATACATGTCCATTTATAGACAGAGAAGAAGTCAAACGAACTAGCTTTTCTCTTTCTAGACAGTATGTCGATCAACTTGAACAAGATGGATAATTTAATATCCCGTCATATCATCAGATTATAATGGGATTAACTTGAACCTAATCGTTATTAGAAGCAGCCACGCTTAAATCCTATCTTTTCAAAAGTAGCTCATTTGGTTCCACGAACCACATCCTCCTTTTTTAATAGTGGTGCAGATCTTTTAATAATTGTGTATTAGCATTATAAGTGGCTCTTGAGAAGAAGAATTATTCAAGATGGTGGGCCGGAACTTCTCTTTATCGTGAAAAATCTAATCTCACCATGATAGTGAACTATTGATCCCAAGTTACAGAAAACGAGGCAGAACACAAGCCTCATATCAACTGGGGAAATAAATATGTACATAACTATAAGTTTTCAAACAATAACCTATACAGTTTTCCCATTAGGGTCCAACTGACTTTCAAGCACATTGACCATCCTCTCATGTTTCAAATTTCTACAACGTAATCCGTCAAAAACAAAATTCAGTTTTTCCAAAATTTAGTATCTTAAGTTGCGATGCTCTTCATCGGAGAGCTTGGTCCAATTCACAACACAAATTCAGTATATAAACCGAGATTCAGAAACCAACACCAACATTTTCACACAATTCACAGCCCCAAAATCAAAAATACTCGAACTATAAAAGAAGCACAGCGTCAATACCTTAGGATTACGCGGATAACTCTCCAGATCTAGAAGCCTCTGCATCGACATGCGCGCGATCTCAGAGATCGTATCCTCCCTAATCTTCGAATCTTCATCCGCAAGCTCCTCATACGCGGCCTCAAACGCTTCCCGCCAAAACCTCGGCAATTGAATCTGGCGATTGTGAGAGTAAACCTCCCACATCTTTCTCACTACTTTCTCTCTCTCCTCCACTTCCTAAATCAAATCAAGAAAAAAAAAGATCTAGCAATTTAAGTAGATGAACAAGATCGAAATAAGTGACCGTAGCGTACCAAAACATCGAGATCGGATCGGATCGCGGCGTCCGTGTCGGTAGCGGCCGAGGATTTGAGCGTGACGGTGCCGGTGAGCATCGACCAGCAGGCGAGGAGGAGGATGGCGATGAGCGCGTAGAGCTTGTAGCGGCCTTTTCCGAAAAGTTTGCTTGTAGCGGGAGTGGATATCGGCAGCAGATCGGAGTCCTTCATGTTTCAGCAAATTTTGTCGCAGTTGAGTGGGTGAGTGGAGTGGGATTTATGGGTGTGGGGTTTGGGATCTTGGGTGGAGATTTAGGGGCTGTTTGTTTTTTTTTTTTTTTTTTAAAAATGGAGAAAGCTTTCAAAAATTTCAGCTTTTTGGCAGCTTTTCTTCAAAATCATCCCTTAAAAAATAATTTTGGGGGAAAGCTACTAAAAAGCTGACATTTTTGACAGATTTATCCTTTTTTACCATCCAAAAAAACCTATCCAAACAGCCACTTATACAAGGGGTGGCTTGTTGTAGAATGATTGGGCCTTGGGGTCTAAGTTTGACTAGTTACGGGACCCACTATAGATCCGGGGGATGTAGATATTTTGTTAATTAGTGGGCTGCAGATTTTTTTCCCCCTTTTAAAAGTTTATAATTGAGCTGACACAATTTATTGTGGTAGATTACTCTTTCTTTAATTGCATCTCAATGTAGATACTGCTTTTTTTAAGCAAAGACCGGCGATTTGTAAGATCGTTAGCTTAGGTAGTTACTAGTGTCATGTCCACGTGATGCTGCCATAAGTATTTTCAATGCAATACTTTATCGATGAGATAACCTTGATTCTCAATATATCTATTTATTTAGAAGGCAAAACACAATCGATACCTTTTAGAGCTATTTCTAAATATATTTGAAATTAGAGAGGACAAATTTCATGTACAAAAATTTAAGCGTGCATTTAGTAGCGTTGTTTGCAAGAAATTTTGACCACTCGGTCTAGAATTTTCGTTGAAACTCAACGATATGCTGTCAACTTTAGTACAAAGAGATCACTCAGAAAGACTCAGGAAAGTCAAAAGGAAAAAGAAATTGCTCAGAAAGACTCAGATAAATTTATGCTTGTAAACACGTAACAATGACTACTGTATAATTGTTGATGGTTTATAAGGTCACACAATTAGTTGGATCCAAGATAGGATCGGTTTGTTCAGTGTTTAAAAGGGGCCGTTTTCTTCTATGACTTTATGTCTGTTTCTTGAGTTGGGTGTCTGAGGAATCCGCACAAGTAGAAATCTGTAAGAGTGCGAGAATTTGTTCCCTCATTGTACCTCCAACGATCAAGTTAGTTGATGAACTTGAATGGGGTCAAAAAAGAACTGTGTGTTCTTGTAATTGTGCAGTGTATGCGTAAGAGGATTAGATTTGCGTCCCCCCTTAATGTTAGAATAGTACATATATTTATACTCAATACATAAGGGGTAGATTAGTCACTTCGGTCGAGCACAGAAGGGCGATGGCGAAGTGCAGACTGGCAGCTGAGTCAACATCTGCTTTACATGTGTCGGTTGGCGACTGGATGGAGGATCTCCTCAGCATTAAATGAGAAGTGAGAGGGAGTACGGCGGTGACTCACGTGGTCTGATGAGTCATAAAGACTGTTAGGGTCGAGCTTTGCTACAGGGACCCAAAATATGGGATCAATAAGGGGGACAAGTGAGGTGTCTCCCTCCTATTGGATAATGAGTTGGCCATCATTAATGATGGCCAACTCGTTTTAATGATGACCAACTCGTTATTCAATAGGAGGGGGGCACCTCACTTGTCCCCTCTATTGGTCCCATATTTTGGATCCTTGAGGAATTTTTCAAGCAGAAGTTATCCTCTAGCTTTGCCGAGAAGTAACATCTTTCGAGTCGTCCTCGTGAGGCATTAGTCGAATGGTCGAGAGGACTCCTGATGAGCCATCTTCGACAAGAGGGTTAACTAGTACCGCTTCTCGAGTCGACCAAAAGGAATATCGACTCGACCAGTCGGCTAAGTCGGACTCTCTTGGCTTGGTCTACTAAGTCAATTGTGAAATTACCCTAGGGGGTGAATAGGGTAATAAAACAATAAATATGCAATAAATAAAATTCAATGCAACACAAGACACAAATTAAATGCTAAGGTAATAAATAAGGAGGAGAGTTAGAGAATAGTTATCCAAGATGACACAGCGATATGTTCACAGGGTTCAGTCCTCTGACCTATGTCCCCGACCACCTCTCCCGATGGTAACTTCACTATCACACCCGGTTTGGAAGTTGAAACTTTTTCACAACGATCTCCCCACGAGATCTTACAATCCTCACTATGATCTCCTCAAGATCAATCTCACCACACAATCACAATATGAAATAAAAGAAACTCTCTCACAACAATCCTATGACAAGGATCAAGAGATAAACAAATCAAGCTTAGAGGTTTGTGAGATGTGGAATTGAGAAACCAAAAACTTAGAAACAATTGAGAATGAAAGTTTGAGCTCAAGAACACTTAAAAACAAAACTTAGGGATTTTTCTTTGCTTGCTTAGTTGCTGAAGTGAAGAGAGTAATGGGGTATATATAGGAACCCCAAACAATAGCCCAAATCCCAAACAAGTACCAAAATCCCGAAAATTCAGTTGGTACAAAAACTAGTCGTTACAGTAGATCCGGTCCACCGACGGATCATGTTCGGTCGACCGACTATTTGACCGTTGTACACTCAGCAATCCGGAACTGGTTCGGTCGACCGACAATGTTGTTCTGATCGATCGACCCTCATTCATCGGTCGACCGCACAATGTAAATCAATTGACCGAAGGTGACTGTCTGCAGGGTCATGGAAACAGCTTCTCTGGTCGGTCGACAGACGGGCATGGCTCGGTCAACTGAAAACATGTACATACAGGAATTTGATATTAGTTGAAAATCTGACTTTGTAAATTCAAAATAAAATATCAAATAAACTCCAAAAATTATAAAATTTTGGAAAATGTTTATAAACATGAATGTAAACATGTTAGAATGGAAATTTTTGAAAACTCATTTCCCAATTGTAAAACCTTATCATTTTTCAAAAATGGTCAAAAACATGTTTTTTATAAGTGTATGTGTGAACCCCAATAGCTTCAAGTGTTATCTACTCAATGACTTGCCTACATTAAGCTCTAGAGAGAAAATAAAAATTTAAATATCTCTCACATATGAATACATTGCTTGATACATTGCTTGAGTTCTGATACTTGCTCATATGTTGATGAAGCTTCTCTTGTGTAAGTTGCTCTTGAAAGCTTGTTTTCATCAATTTGCTTCTACCTCCTTGGAGATCATCGTTGTAGCTCATATTCCATCAAATCCTACAATTTGTTGGCACTATTTTGCTTGGCAAAATACGATCTACACAATATCACTCAATCAAGCAATTAGTACCAATAATGGTGTTTGTAAATCATCATCAAAACAAAAGAACTAACAAATTGGGGCATTGGTAGCAGAAATACATCCGTCCACCACTTGTCAATGAATTGTATTTTGGCGAATGTGGACACCATAACAATAATCATCTCCATTCAAAAGTGTGAAAATTTTGAAGTGCGCAATCATTATGCTTGTGTCAAAACAACAATAAGATAAGTCTGGGAAAATGAGGGAGGATGGAGGATTGAGATACTTATATGGTTCTTGGTAAACTTCGCATGGTAGGCAAAATTAAATTTTGTTAAATGTTTCAAGCGAACAATTATGAGAAAAAAATGATACGCTAGTTCCAAAAAAAAAGGAAATTGGGAGGAAAAGATGGATGATTAAAATACTTACATATGGATCTTAATAAACTTAGCATAGTGATCAATTTCAATCTGCTTAAAATGTTAATTTCCAGGGAACAACTTCAAAGGGGTTGTAAATTAAGTTTCTTGGGTTACAATTGTAGAGAGGAAGAGGATTAGGTGAAAGAGAAGTTATTAAGAACAGATGAAGTAAGGATGAAAAGTTAGATTAGTAACTTGAGGGAAACTGGGAAAATGATAAGTTAGGTTACTAGTAATCAAAATTATCCAGAGCTTTCCCTGCTAAATGAAAATCACCAAATAAATTGACATGGATTGAACCGTTGAAAGTGGCTACAGAGATTGTTTATTAAAAAGAATTCCCCGTATGATAGTTGAAAAGAAACTTAAGAGGCAAGGCAAATGCCTAAGTGGAAGATAAATAAATAATATAAGCAAACGCCTAAGAGACTGCCACATGTAGAGGTAGGATCTTACTTTAGTATAGACATACTAGTGTGCACCCCCACCCCGTGTAAAACATGATCCCTAATTTTTTAAGCACTGTATTTTAAACTAGTCTCCTTCTAAGTTTTAATATACATTTGATTTAATTATTGTATGTTTAAAATTAGAAATCATATCCACTCTTGTATACTTGAAGAATAATCTAAGTTTTAGTACATTTGGTTTAGAAATCATATATATTTCTCTATACTTAAAGAAAGATCCAAGTTTTAACAGATTTTATTTGCTTTAATGTTTTATGATACAGTAAAATATTGTAGCATGAACAGTAATTATTTGGATTCTCCATTAAATATAGAGGAGTAGATTTGTACTAGCATTTTAGTTTGTGCTAAGCACAATTATTTTTTCATGATTCAATTTTTTGATAATTACAAAGACCCTATAGTGTATGCATCAGGCTAATACGTATCATATGACCACTTTTATTCTCTATATTCTTAATTTAGTTTACATTTACTGAAATATATATTAGTTAAGTAAATTATTCAAATAGAAATATATTATTAATAATCTTAATTAGCTAATTAGGTATGTAAATTAGATATTTTTGTAATCAATAGAGAATATAATTTTTAACCAAATTTTTTATTTGATTTATTATGCCCCAGCATTTCTTGTTAAGATATGTTACAATTTTACCACGTTAACATGTAAGGTTAGTATTTAAACGTAAAATAAATTCAAAAAAGAAATTCAATAAAAAAATGAAAAATTACATTCTCAACTCTGAAAATAGAAGAGCACTCAATATCAAGAGCCTCACTCCACAATTACAAAACACTAGTGTTTTAGGCCGTGCTAAGCACGGTCATATCATAATTCATCTATATTTTGTCGTGTTTCAATCACTCTTATCCGAATATAAATGTAAAGATCTAACCACTCAACCCTCATCAAAACACGTGAATCTCACTCTCACCCACCCCCATTGAGGTTAGATAACATATTACTATCTGAAAACAATGATATTAAATAATTTATATAAAGCTATAATTAAAATTAAGATCATTTAAACTAATTTTTTCATAATAAATAAATAAAATAAGATAATCAAAATATCCTAAATGCAACTTGAATGATATTAAGATATAAGATAGTTTAATGTTCAAAAAACATTATTCACGAATGATGCATCACCCAAAAAAGTTCATACTCAATCAACCAGTCATAGGATATAATAAGCAACACGTTAACAAAAGTTCTAATAATTTTAAATTATTATTTTCCATCTTGATCCTCTTCTTGAAAGTTGAAAGAGCTAGTTCTTTGTCTATTTTAATTTCTCCTCCAGAGTACATACTAAATCTCTCCACATAGTGATAGCTATGATGTTGAATCTAATAAAATAATAAAAAAATATTTAATATTTTTTGTTATAAAAATATATTTATGTATATTTCATACACACAATAATAAAATTGTAACTTACTTATATTATCATGCATTCTAAATCTTTCAAACAAAACATTTTTCCATTCCTGTTTATGTTGTCAATCACATACATTTTATCAACTATTCCAATCATATCTATATAAGAAAATAATTAAAGTTTAGTATAATTTGATATACATGATAATCAATGAGGAATATAAATTTAATACATACCTATAAGAAATTCGTTTGAATCGATTCTTAATTCAATCTCTCCATAAAGGAAGATATTCAAATTTGTATTATTATATATCATTGTCATCCTCCTTTAGAGCCTTGATATTTGTACGATAATACAAATAGATACCGGAGTGCTTACTAGTTTGTACATCTTACTTGCAATAACAATATTTATGTTTGAGAAAATATGAATTTTTAAATTAATTTTCTCAGTCATAATGCATCATTCTTATGGCAAAAACCATGTACATGCATGTTCTGTTTAAAATTGCATATCAAAATTAAAGTAAATTAATATTATTTAAAATTACAAGTATAACTATATATAAAAATTTAAATATACCTCGTTATCAAGAAGAATAAAGTTAATTCCATACAAGATTTCAGCAATTATATTTTTTCTTTCCATGTTCCAAGTATTGATTTAAAACTAATGGTTAGGTTTTACACTTATAAAGATAAACGGTTGATTAAGAAGTCTATGTGTTACAAAATTAAGATTCAGTAAGATATCACTTTTTAATAATTTAATAATAAATATATATTAGTTAAAAAAATTCCTATATATTAAATATTGAGAGATATATATCATATCATATCATACTCTCTTTAAAAGCATGAGTTCAAGAAAAACTTTTTATGGACAATATTACCTTTAATATTTTAAATATTTTATTTAAATCTTAATATATCCTAATGATAAATATATCCTATCCTAATACCACATGAACTATCTGTAGCTCAATAATTTTAAAAAATAATATTAATTAAAATTTATAGTTAACAATTCAATATCTCAAAACTTGTAGAAACACCCTCAAAAGTTCAAATTACAAACAAGCACCATGAAATTCTAAAATTTTAAAGCTTGCAAACAACATAGATGAATTCAAGGGTTTACTATGATGCACCTAAAATCTTTTGATGTTTCAAAACTTAAAATGATAAACATGAAATCAAGATATTAACAGCAGCCTCTGAAGAATTTAAACTTTGTAATTAACAACCTCAATCAATGTCTCAAAAATTATAGAAACACCCTCAAAAGTTTAAAATATAAAAAAGCACCCTAAAATTCTAAAATTTTAAAAATTTCAAACAACAAAGATGAATTCAAGATATTACCCTCAAGCACCTAAAAGTTTAAAATTTATAACCAGTACACATCAAATCCGGAAACTATTGGCAGATCATTAAAATCTAATTTTTTAAAAAATAACCCGAATTTTTAATAATTGTAAAAAATACCCTTAAAATTTAGAGTTACAAGAAATATCCTAACATATAAAAATTACCACCGACAGGTGAAGCATAAATAGAAGTTATAACCACCAAACTTAAAAGGAATTAAAAAAACACTCTCGAAGTTCTAAAAATTATAAATCACACCCTCAAAGTTTAATCTCAAATCTTGGCAAAGAAATTGTAATTGCTTGGATGACTTGGCAAAGAAGATTAATATGGATGACTTAGATTGGGAATATACAGTGAAATTTTTTGAAAAAGGAGGAACTGATTTGTCAAGCTCTGATGGGAAGGTTAAACTCAAAGGTTTTGCTTTAGGGTATAAATTTAGTAACATAGAGTATAAATAGATGGATGTAAAATTCCCATAAAAATAGTTATGAACAATACTTTGTCAATATCTTTTTATGAATTACATCATGCTCTCTTTAAAAGCACGAGTTCAAGAAAATCTTTCAGTAGACAAAAATACCTTCGGAATTCAAATACTAAACTATTAAATAAGAGTAAGTTGATAAATTGATAAATTCTTATTGGATATACATAGTATAAAAATAAGGATATAGTTTAAATCGAAATGTAAACATGAATGAAAGAGTAGCTTAACTAAATTAGACGATTTATAAATGCCAAATTACCCCCTCGCTCTTAGATGTGATCAATGTTCAAACTGTATACAATTATTCACGTGCTACATGATTAACAATGCCAAACTGCGAACAATTATTCACATGTTATATGATTAATAATTATACACGATATGACAATCTCTCACCGACTAAAATTCAAGTAGTTCGCGGCAAGCTTAGATAAATTAGAAGATTTATCAAATGCCAAATTTACCCCCTTGCTCTTATATGTGATCAATGATCAAACTGTAAATAATTATTCACTTGCTATATATTAATAATGCCAAACTGCAAACAATTATTCACATGCTATATGATTAATAATTACACACAAAGTGGCAATCTCTCACCAACTAAAATTCAAGTAGTTCAAGGTACTGCATAATTAGTTTTAAAAGTTTAATTATACTATTATTATTTAAATAGAACTCTATTTAAAATTGTTATCCTCTCGCATGCAACATTATATGTAACATCACATGCCAATATATATAAGTCAAGAAATTATAACGATTTCTATAGCACTTTTATTTCCTTCTACAGTTATGTGCCTTTGTTATTAGATTTGATTAGATTATTTTAAAGCAATTAATTATATTGTATGTTTGATTTTTTTTCGAGATCAATAAATTGTAATAATTTTCATAGCATTTTCATCTTCTTCAACATGTATGTGCATTTGTTATTTTCTTCTAATTAGATTAGAATAGATTGTTTAAAAATTATGAATTATGAAATTGCAACAACTTTTATAATACTTTTATCTATTTTCTTCTTATTAGATTAGATTAGATTATTTTAAAATAATTAATTATATTGTATATTTAATTTTTTTTGGATCATAAAGTTTAATTATACTATTATTATTTAAACAAATATTGTTTGTATAAAAGTCAAAGAGAATCTCACACATTTTTTAGATCTCAATGTCAATTATAATACTTATATATAGGTTTTGGTTAAAATAAATTTCTTGTTTGGAGTTAACTTATATGATCCTACTTTAATCGGATTAGATAATTTAACATTTGTACACCCAAACTCTTTCACAAAACCAAGAGATTTTTAAAATTAATCTTGGGGGTTACTTGCATTGAAAAAAATTATATTAGAGTGTCCATACAGTTTATTTTATAGTTTAAAATTGTCAACATATTTTGTCTCTTATGCGTATTAATTATGTGTAATAATATAATTTAATTGATCCAAGTATATCCTAATATATTTCTAGACTCTTGTCTTATTTTTTGCTCTTTATTATGTACAAAACCTAGCGATTCTTATTCAATTCCTTCTTCTTCCTTTTTTCTCTTGACATTATCTTTTGTTCTTCATTATGTACAAACCCATTTCATGGTTAGGGTTATGGTTTTCGAGGGAGGAGCAAAAGACAAATATGTTGATTTTTGTGTTGGACTCTATTATTTGAAGAGATCAATTTTAAGAAATCCAACTCCAACATGATATCACAGTTGACGTAGATGATAAAGACGTTACTCTAGAATTGCCTAGGAAAAATATAAATGTGGAGAAAGATTGATCTCGACTCAATCAAAATATGAAACAAAAAGAATAAAATTATAATATTTTTTCAACATTTTATATTATAACTTAATTTTTTGAGTAAAATTAGGAAATTTTAGAAGGAATTTTCATGCAAATTTTTTAAGATTTTTGTATGCTTATGTGATTGCTTTTATCACATAAAATTATACTATAGTTACTATTAATCTTTAGTTTTAATCTTTTTATTATTTTAAGTCTATTAAATAATGTAGGCTAATCTCATATATATGTATCATGCTTGTCGTACTTCTTTTTTTCTATATTTGCTTTTGAGATTGTTTATTATAAATCTTTAGCTTATAATGTTGAAAAGTATTGTGCAATTCTATTTTTAATGCAATAAGAAATGTTATTTCTTTATTGCTAAAACTATAGTTCATAATGATATTGTTATTCATCCTTGACTCCATACTATAACTTGGGATTAGTAGAATTTAGAATATGATATATATTATCAATTTAACTTATTTTTTTTATTATTCTACTTGAAGATATTGTTATATCAATTAATATCTTTTTTTAGGAAATCAACAATGATATCCCAATTAAGTATATTGATTCCAGTTTAATACAAAATCCATTAGATCGATTTTTTACAATGTTTAAATAAAAAGTATAACAAATCTAATAATCAAAATGAATCTTACTTATTTATAGTAATAAATAAATTATTTTGATATTTAACCATGTGCGCATGTGCATAAAACTAGTTTCTTTAAAATTTGAACAGATCTTATCGAATTTGGTTCTTGATTTACGGGAAAAAAAAGTGAAAGCACTACTTAAAGAATGATATTCACCTATTACCTATATCACCTTATCCCGTATTCGGTTTTCGTAATTGTGGAGTACACATTTTCCCTATCTTACCACGTCCTCCTTAAAACTGATCACGTTTTTTTTCATAAACCTTTATAGCCTGTTTGGATTTGTAAGGGGTGAAGGAAAGTTAAGGGAATCTAGCTGAGAGAATGGAAGGGAACGGAGTTCCCTTCCCCTTAGTTACACCTCAGTTTGAGGGTAACAAATTTTATACTATTAGGACGTGAACTAAGGGGAACTAGGATGAATAACTTTGCCTCCTAAATGTTCCCAAAAAAGATAAATAGAAGTGAATGGTTCCCCTAACTTCATTTCACCCTTATTCCCCTCAATCCAAACAAGCCCTTAAAAAATAGCTATTAAAGAGATCACTGGGCTTAATCTGACGGTCAACATACCATCGCGCAACAGTAGTCTTAATTTAATCAAATCAAATCAAATGATTCCACCCTTAATCAGATTTCTTTGCACGCAAGTAAATTGAAATCAAACCCCTAATCCATCCCATTTCCCCTCTCTCTAAAACCCTATAAATACTTTTCTTGAAGTGAACCCAGAAATCAAAAAGCCAACTACAATGGCCACCGAAGACTACAACTCCTCAGATTGGGAGAAGCTCTCCTCCGACCTCTCCTCTTCCTCCTCCGACGAAGAGCCGGCCGCTAGAACCGACACCGACTCCGACACCGACTCCGACTGGTTCGTCGTCAAGAAAAAGGAACAAAAGCGCAAACAAGAATCGGACGACGACGACGACGTCGACATGGTAAGATTCTACTGCCCCCAAGAAGATTCCGATCACGACGATCTCACCTTCTTGAAAGCAGTCCTCGGCGATTGCATCCCCGAAATCATGGCCGAAGAAAAATTCTCTCTTGACTACATCGAGCAGGACGTTTTCCCTCGTCTCCCCACAAGAGCCCTCCTCCGCCTCGGGCCCGCTTCGGCCCGTTGGGCCCGATGGATCTCCAGCCCGTTCTTCATCCACACGCACTCTCTAACCGCCCGATCTTTATCGGGCTTCTTCTTCCACAACTCGAGGGGGTCTCCATCGTTTGTATCGCTCGACGTCGAATCTTGCTTGTTGCCTGATCCTTCGCTTTCTTTCCTCCCTGAGCCTGTTCATATTAAAGCGTCGAATTATGGGTTGATCTGCTGCAGAGGCCGTCGGAGTTTGAAATACTACATGTGCAACCCGACGACAGCACAATGGGCCTTGCTGCCGCCCCCGGCCCACGACCATGGAGACGACCCTGCTGTCGTCATTGTGATGCAAGAACCCGTAACCTACAACTTTGATGCGGATTTTTTTCTTGTTTGCGCGTATGAGATCTTTGAAGGGGTTTTTGGGTTCGAGACTTTCTCCTCGGAGAAATGGGAGTGGAGAAATTCGAACGAGATTGTAGCCGCAGAGAAGATCGTGTCGGGTTGTCGGGTTCAGGGGTGTCGGTACTGGGGGCTGCGTACTGGAGGACGACATTGCAGAGCGTGGTGGCGTTCGATCCGGTGGCGGACACGTGGCGTGAGATGATTTGTCCGGTGGAGACAGAAAGGCAATGGCAAATTGGGGAAATTGGGAGGAAATTGTGTGTTGTGAACGCAGGGCATTCGGCGAAAGTGGAGGTCAGGGTTTGGGATGGGGGGAACAGCTGGAGGAAGGCGGAGAGGGGGAGAGGGAGGTGGCGATGTGGGACCCGATCAGGAAGGCGGTGACGGCAACGGATGTTGAGTGGGGGAGTGAGAGGGTGGCCGGGGAACCTGGACCTGGATACCGTGCTGATTTTGTGCCGTTCGTGAGCAGCCTCGTGAATGTCAAGAGGTTTTAAAGATTGGATCTTTATTTCGCTTCGTGTTCTTTTGCTACTTCAAGTTGCTAGTCACAGGTTAGATGATGCATATTTGATTTGTGATATTAGGTTTTTGTGACTGTTATGACTTATGAGATATTTGTGTGGTATGATCTTGAATTAAATAATTAACTAACGAAAAATAAATTGAACTAGGTATGGTGTGCATCTTTGATTTGTGATATCATGTTCTTTGAATGTTATGTGATATTGGTGCGGTATGAAAGTGAACCAGCTAGATAGGTGATATGTTGTGTGAGGAGTGCTTTTGTGAGGATTTCAATTATAAGCATAGTTATTATTTGTATTATTCGCAAAAATTAGCTGCATTTGAATTTATAGTTGTTTGTTTAGCAGTGAATGTAGTCTTTTGTAAAAAGTATGAAATATGTAGCTGTAATTGTAAAAATAAGTCATATGTGCAACAAGTAGGTATATCTGTAAAATGCTCTATATTTTATGAAATTGTTTTTTTTTTTTTAAAAGCGCCTTATAAGTATCTGCTGAACAAACAACTCTGAAATCTTTAACCTCTCGCTTTTGCTTATACATGCAATCGCCAATCAAGAAGCTGGTTGGTGGTATAATTTTTATGTCTACCTAATGCAATCCACTGAATTATTACTTTGTGGGTAGCTTTACACTTGTTTGTTTATTAGAAAAGATTGTCTTATATTAACGTGTTTCAACTTCAATTTAGACTATTCTCTTACTTGAGGAAGGCACCATCTCATCTTAATTCTCAACCTAGTGTCTTGACCTTGACTTCATTCCGAAAAAGATAAAAATAAAAAAAAAAGAAGAAGAATAAGAATAATAAGACCTTGTCTTATCTTGACTTGTCTCTCTTTTTTTTTACTGTGGCAAATATACATTTGTCTTTGCAAGTGCTTTCATTAACTTTGTTCAGATAAAATCAGTTAGCGTGTACCTATTAGTTTACTGGAAAAGATTATTTTTTTGCTTTTTTGTGAGTTGTTATCTGTGTCACTTGAAATTTTTTATTTGTGTTTGACGAAATAATGAACCTATATGTTATTCGCTTGTTTGATTAAGCATCTTTTCATTTGCAATATCAATTCTTTCTGATGATTCTATCATCTATGATATTATTGTGCTACGGAATTATGTAGATAAGGTATATGACTTGATTTTCTGAGATTTATATTCTTTTGCATCTTTTTATTGCATGAGCCCTGCTCTGTTTGTTGGCAATTATAACTGTAATTATAGATGTCGTTTGCATAATGTAGATGTATTTGAAATTATGGCTGTTTTTGTTTGTTGTATCATAATAATTGAGTTGAAAATTAAAATAGATAAATGATTTGCGGTTCTGATGAAAAAAATAGCTACAAATTAGAACTATCACTCTGCTAATTGCAGCCACAATTACAATTTTTCACTAACCAAACAAGTCGGAAATCTTTAGCTGGTCTATACCTATATGGAATGGTCAATCAAGAAACTTTTTAGTGGTTCATTTCTATCCTTTGTTCACAATGTAACCTACTGAATTTTTAATTAGCGTGTGTAGTTGTAAATTTGCTTGTTAATGGAGAAGGTTGTCTTATAAAAAAAATACATGTTTCACTTTCAATTAAGGTTGTCTTATAACTTTGAAAGTTACTTCTATAACCTACTTTTTACTTCTAATACTTCCATTATCCAAACGGGCCCTAAGGGTCTGTTCGTTTGCTAAAAAAAATCAGAAATGTCCTGCCACCTCACCTTTCAAGAAAACCCCCATGTGCCACATAGGTTTTTGTTTTCAAGAGTTTTCCATTTCTCATGTTTGTTTCGTTTTTAAATTTCAAGAAATGAAGTGCCACATAGGATGCCACCTCACATTTTCAAGAAATCTATTTTCACAACAAAAACCTATGAAAACACTGGGAAATATCACTTCAGAGAATTATTAATTAATAAAAACACTGTTGGAATAGTGAAGAAGAATAAAACATAATACTTAAATTCCTGATTTCTCATTTCCTTTTTTTTGTTCTCAAACAAACACAAAAAAATAGAAATCAATACTACTGTTACTATGGTGGTTTTTTTTTGTTTTTTGTGTAACTTGGCAGTGAAAATGAGAGTTTTCTTTGCAAAACAAACAAAAAAAGAAATATAGGAAATATGTTGAAATGGGCTGAAATCATTTCACAAGTGACATTTCCATTTCCTTTTTTTTTTTTTGGAAATAGCCAAACAGTTCATAAGACTATTCTCTTACCGGGGAAGGCATCATCTCAGATTAATTCCAAAAGCATGCATTGACATTGACTTAACTTTCTTTTCAGTGACAATTTTATAATTTTCTTTGTCGGTTATTTTCACGTACTTTGTTCAAGTAAAATTTAGCCAACGTGTACTTGGGTTTTCAAGTCACAAGTTAGTCTTGTGACTGTTGCAATCAAAGTGAGCAACACTGTTTGTTTCTTTGTTGATGACCTTTTCCTTTTCATAAGTCATTTTCATCTACAAAACCTCTCTCTAGTTTCCTTCGTAGATTTCTTCAAACTTCGTCAATTTCCTGTGAACTTCTTGTTGTGCGCGGCGGAAGCTTTCTCAGGCAACACAAACAATAACTCGAACTAAACAACAAACAATATGCAAACCACAACCACATCAAGAACACACAATTTACGTGGTTCGGCAATTCGCCTACGTCCACGGGACAAGGAGGGGGGGGGGATTTTACTATTAGAAATCAAGAGAATAGCATAGGGTTGACAAATCTGGCTCAGCATCGCCAACCCTAAAACAAGCAGCCTTGATCTCGCTCAAAGCTCTCCCAACAATTGGATGGCAACACAATCTCGTCTGAGAGGCTGGCTCAAATGCGTCCTACAGATAACCCTAAAACGAAATCAGGTTTAGGGTTATATATTACGTTTTACAAAGAGCGAAACGCGTGCAAAACAACCTGAAGCCCAGTCCAAATCATCGTCGGTCGAGTCCCGCACAGGTCTCGCGGTCGACGGCGCCACCGGTTCGACCCGAAATCATGCAAAACCCGAGAGCAGAAAATCTACAGTCATCCGCGGTACGACCGCGCCGGTCGACTCACGCACACCAGCTCGCGTCGACCCGCGCCGGTCGAGACCCGCCACGCACGTGCAGAGAGCCGCGCGAACACACTCGGGACGCGGCCTACAGGCACGCCACGCCGTCTGCCCGTGCCGAGTCCGATTCCCAGTCGGTCTGGTGCACGTTTGCGGTCGATCGCGCCGGTCGACCGCCCAACTCTCTGCTGATTTTTCCTGATTCTCTGTAATTCTTCAATTCTCCACCTCGGCGAATGTTTCCATCAAAACTGAGCCGACACCAAATCATCCAATAGTCCCTCAACAAGTCAGGGAACCAATCTAGAGCTGAAACGTGATCTCCCCCCCATCTGAATCAACTGATCAAACCGGCTGCATCTGAAAGACTGCCTACGTATCCTCTTGCCCAAGAAATCAAGCCGAACGTAGTTCACCCAAATGGCCTCCAAAGGCCTCAGCACTGAAGGATGTTCAAAAGCTTCAAACAATTACCAAATTTCACTCCTGAAACAACTTTGGTCAACATATCTGCAGGATTGTCATTTGTGTGGACCTTTTCCAATATGACATCACCATCATCCAAGACGTCCCGTACAAAGTGGAATCTGACGTCGATGTGCTTAGTGCGCGCATGATAAACCTGGTTCTTCGCTAAATAGATAACCGACATGCTATCACAATATATCCGAATAGTCTCCTGAGCAATCCCCAAGTCCTCCAATAATCCACGCAACCATAAAGTCTCCTTAATTGCTTCAGAGCGTGCAACGCCAACATACAGGCCCCCCTGCAAATGTAAAAGCATAACCTGACGTAGACCGGCGTTTGTCAAGATCTCCAGCATAGTCTGAATCCACATATCCAATACAAGCATGCCCATCCTTCTCATCCTTCTGAAATACTAAACCAACATCCACGGTGCCTCGAACATACCGTAGAATCCACTTCACGGCCTCCCAGTGACCCTTCCCGGGGTCGTGCATGTATCTCGATACCATGCTCACGGCCTGTGATAAATCTGGCCTCGTACATACCATCACATACATCAAGCTACCTACTACACTGGCATATGGGACCTTCGACATATAATCTCTGTCCTCAACTGAAATACATCAAGCTACCTACTACACTGGCATATGGGACCTTCGACATATAATCTCTGTCCTCAACTGAAACAAGTAACATCAACGCTGAAAGCTTGAAGTGGGGAGCCAATGGTGTGCTAACTGCTTTTGCATTTCCATCAAAGCTGAATTTCTTCAACATCTTCTGCAAGTAGTTCTTCTGTGTAAGCTTCAAACACCCTCTCACCCTGTCTCTCTCGATCTCTATACCCAATATCTTTTTTGCCTCACCAAGATCCTTCATCTCAAACTCGGATGATAACTCCTCTTTCAGCTTTCGAATAGCCGAAGAATTCCTGGAAGCAATAAGCATATCGTTAACATATAAAAGCAAATATATGAGCTCACCATCCTGTAGCTTGTGCATATAAACACATGGGTCATATGGGCTCCTCGTGTACCCTCGGCCAATCATAAAGTCGTCGAATCTCTTATACCACTGTCTTGGTGACTGCTTCAAATCATAAAGAGACTTCTTCAGCTTGCAAACCAAATCTTCCTTTTCTGCAGCTTTGAAACCCTGAGGTTGTGTCATGTAGATCTCCTCATCTAAATCTCCGTGTAGAAAGGCTGTCTTCACATCCATCTGGACCAAATCCAAATCCAACTGTGCCACCAACGCCAATAAAATCCGAATCGACGAATGCTTCACAACGGGTGAAAATACCTCGTTGTAATTAATGCCCTCAAGCTGTGCATATCCCTTGGCAACCAGTCTGGCTTTGAACCGAATGTCCCCAATAGAGGATCCCTCCTTCTTTGCATATACCCACTTGCAACCAATAGCTTTCTTACCCTTAGGTAGATGTGCAAGTGTCCAAGTGTCGTTCTTCGGAAGAGACCGCATCTCCTCCTTCATAGCTTCCCTCCACCTGATCGAATCGGGGCTAGACTCTACCTCCCTGAATGTGGCTGGAACCATATCGTCAACGACCTCCACTGATAATGCATATGCGACCATGACATCATTATACCTAGCTGGCCGACGAATCTCTCTCCTCGGTCTATCTGCTACAATGGACCTCTGAACATGACCCTGTTCATGAGTCCCATGATCCACTGTATCCTGTATCTGCCTGGCTGTCATCTTATCTCCTCCCAGTGTCACCTCTGTAGGAGCCTCAATGGATACAGTGCTCTCTGGAGTGGGTGTCCTCCCAGTGTCACCTCTGTAGGAGCCTCAATGGATACAGTGCTCTCTGGAGTGGGTGGAGTCACATCTTCCTCTACCTGCTGCGATATCTCTCATGTCTGGTCTCCCTCCACCTGCTGAGGGGCTTGAGGCCTCATCATGTACGCCTCGTCAAATGTGACATCTCTGCTAATAACTATCTTCTTGTCCTGTGGATCCCATAATTTGAAGCCTTTGACTCTATCTCTAAATCCCACAAAGACTGCTTTCCTCGCTGTCGGATTTAATTTACCATCACTGACATGATAATAAGCTGGACACCCGAATACCCGAAGCGACTCATAGTCACTAGCCACCGAACCAAACCAACGCTCCAAAGGAGTCTTCCCGTCTATCGTAGTGCATGGCAACCTGTTCACGAGATGGCTCGCATAAACTACTGCATCGGCCCAAAAAGATCTAGGCAATCCACTCTGCGTCATCATACACCGCACCTTCTCCAGCAAGGTACGGTTCAATCTCTCAGCCATCCCGTTCTGTTGCGGTGTTTCTCGAACTGTGAAGTGTCTTCTAATGCCGTGATCCCGGCAAAACTACAGAAACGGATCACTCTTGTACTCTCCACCGTTATCTGAACGTAGAGTCTTCACCTTTCTACCTGTCTGCAGCTCCACTTTCTTCTTCCACTCCACAAAAATATCCAGGAGCTAATGTTTATGCTTCATCAGGTATACCCAATTCCTCCTAGAATAATCATCAATGAAAGTGACAAAATAGTTGGCCCCACCAAGAGATGTGTTCTTGGAAGGACCCCAAACATCTGTGTGAATATAATCCAATGTACCTCGTGTGTTATGAACAGCGGTGCCAAACTTCACTCTAGTCTTCTTTCCAAGTACACAATGCTCACACAATTCCATCTTGCAGGTCTTAGCACCTTTCAATAACCGCTGTTTAGCCAATGACTGTAGGGACTTATCACCTGTGTGTCCAAGTCTCATGTGCCATAAGGTGGTAGTGTCCTCCTCTGTAGTGATAGAAGCTGCCAGACCCCATGTAACTGTCTTGCCCTTCAAGTAGTATAGGTTGTTTTCCCTGACACCTCGCATCACCACCATAGAACCCTTCGTGACCTTCACTGTAGCTTCCTCTAAGATCACTCGATATCCTGCTGCCTCCAAAGTCCCAAGAGAAATGATGTTCTTCGTTAACTGTGGCACGAATCTCACTTCCTTTAATTCCCTCACTACACCATCATGCATCCTGATCCGGACTGAACCAATACCACCAATAGGACATACGTGGTCATTACCCATAAGCACGACATCCCCTCTTTCTAGCTCCTCAAAGCTAAAGAACCACTCCCTCTTAGGGCAGATGTGATATGTAGCTCCCGAATCCATCATCCACTTCGTGGAATCCGCATAGCAAACCGACGGTAATGCAGGGCATGAATAGCCTGAAGAATCTGAATCTGAATGCTCACCAATAGCTTTTGCAACATTCACTTCTGAAGCTTGTGCAGCTTTCCCCTTATTCTTCTCGGCTTTTTCTTTCCACTTTGGGCAGTCTATCTTCCAATGTCCTTCTTCTTTACAATACCGACATTGATTTCTACCAACACTCTTATAGGCACTCCTATTCTTTGACTTTGAGCGGTTGAACTAACGACGGTTTGGATCTCGGCCTCGAACTGCTAACGCATCTCCCGTTGCCTTCTCGGAGGGTTCACCATCACTCTTCCTCAACTCATAGTTCACCAAAGCTGAGGTCACCTCCTTGTAGCTAACTGTAGTTCTTCCATTGATCATAGTGAGAACGAACGTACCATAATCATCTTCGGGCAACGAACATAGAAGTAGCATCGCCTTGTCTTCATCCTCAACTATAATATCCACATTGGCCATATCTGAAAGTAGCTTAGTGAAGTTGTTGACATGATCCCTGATGGAAACCCCTCTCTTCATCTTAAACTGGTAAAATCTCTTCTTCAAGTGAAGCTGATTCTCAATGCTCTTCGTAAGATATTTCTCATTGAGTGTTTCCCACATCTTCTTCGCCGACGTCTCGTTCATAACATCATAAATAAGATCCGGCGTCAAGCATGACCTAATAACACCACAAGCTCTACTGTTCATCTTTCTCCAAACCTTATCCTCCAACTCAGCGGGTTTCTCTTTTAACTCAAGAGTCTCCTCCAAATTCTGTGCATCCAAAGCATCCATCACCTGACACCTCCACAATCCAAAATTGATCTTGCCATCGAACTTCGGAACATCAATCTTCGTGTTATTGATGCTCAGACTCTGTATCGCCTTTGTTAGAGACGAACCTGACGTGCTTGCATCTCCCATGTTGTCGATCTAGCTCTGATACCAATTGTTGTGCGCGGCGGAAGCTTTCTAGGGCAACACAAACAATAACTCGAACTAAACCACAAACAATATGCAAACCACAACCACAGCAAGAACACATAATTTACGTGATTCGGCAAATTGCCTACGTCCACGGGGCAAGGAGGGGGGAGATTTTACTACTAGAAATCAAGGGAATACAAATAGGGTTACAAATCTCTCAGACCAAACCCTAAAACAAAGCACTTGATCTCTCAAAGCTCTCCCACAATTGGATGCAACAAATCTCTCTTAGAGGCTGCTCAAAATCGTCCTTCAGATACCCTAACAAATCAGGTTTAGGATATATATAGCTTACAAAACGAAACGGGTCAAAAACCTAAAAGCCCAGCCCAAAGGTCTGGTGCACGTTTGCGGTCGACCGCGCCGGTCGACCGCCCAACTCTCTGCTGATTTTTCCTGATTCTCTGTAATTCTTCACTTCTTCTCTACCCCACGTCTCTTGACTTCAGAAGTCAATTCTAGTCGGAAACACATTAAAGTGTTCTTCTGTTCATATCCAATAAGCTACGAGGAAAGTATCTCTTCTCTTTTATTTAATCAGTCTATATTCTATTTATCTTGTATTTAATAGCACGTAGTTCTCATGGAGAATGTTTGAAAGAGATTCAGTAGAACAAATTTTCATGAAAGTAGTTGTTAAAATTTAGGGTGTGTTTGGATTTCAATGGGGTTAAGGGAAGTTAAGGGAAACTAGGTGAGAGAAGGGAAGGGAAGGGAAGGGAGTTCCCTTCCCCTTGATTACACCCTAATTTGAGGGGTAACAAATTTTATACTATTAAGGGGTGAACCAAGGAGAACTAGGGTGAATAACTTCACATCCTAAATGTTCCCAAACAAGGTGAATGGTTCCCCTAACTTCCCTTCTCCCTTATCCCCTCAATCCAAACAAGCCCTTAGAGA
>NC_033796.1:14689684-14755984 GCF_001876935.1 Asparagus officinalis
CACAGCAGCAGTGGGTCCCACCCCCTACCCCCTCTCTTGCGAGTTGGCGAGCCAAATAGCATTTTGCTAAAATTTATATGAGGTCGTTTGAAGTTCTTTCATTAAGGTTTTAAATAAAAACGTCCAATCAGATAATCTTATACAATTAATGAGAACTCTGTGGAGCTTGAATAGTCTAATGATTTTAGTACTGACTCAAGCAGTCAAAATATTAAGAATGTTGCCTGATGGACTTATGGGAAGATATTTCTTATAAATGTCATAATAAAACAAATACTGAAAGAAGTACAAAGGATATGATGTTCTGTGAAGTAGAAAAGTAACATTGGTGCATAAAATTTCAACCAAATAGATCAATAATGAGCATTTACCAAAAAAGTTCATTTTTAGATTATCAGAGACAATGTATTAGTAGGGTTATTATTCCTAATAAATACTAACCTTATAATACTATTATTGCTTTAATGTTACTGTAGTCAAATTTGCAGTGTATTGCATACTGTTTCTTTCACTAGGTACATAGAAAAAATGTTAGGCCTTTTTGGCATAAGTCAGATGTATGTTAACAAAGCAACAAGCGACGCCGCTGGCCAAGGACGATGAAAACCGGCGCACATCCAGATCTCAGGCCCGCGAGGTCTTGCTTTCAGATCTGATTCAGATCTCTCGCATGTGGGTATGGTGGGCATTCCTCCCCCTGCACCCCGGGTGTTTGATGGTTGCTCTGAGAGGGGTGCTTCGGTGGATACAAGTCAGGTGGAGGAATTAGTTCGGCTCGTTGCCCCTCCTTTGGCGCCATCTAAGTTGTTTGTCTGTTGCCCTCTTAAGGGGCTTGACGGTTGCGTGGCGGGGGGCTCTGAGGGTAGGGGGCTCACCCCTGGGTATTTGGTTGTTCATTTACGCAAACATCATCTCAATTCGGAGTCTAAGGTCGAGGAATACAAGAGGCTTTTAAGCCGTGACATTACCGTTTTCAACGCATTTGAGGCCTCTCTGCGTGCGATGGGGCTATGGATGTGTGGTTCGTGCTTGAGGATCCATGCTCTTAGTAAACATTGTAAGCATGACAAGGGACTTTCTGTTTCACCACCTTCAGAGGGCGACGAGGGCAATACGGAGTGCGCCATTGTGGGTATCCCTAGACCGGGCGTCCCTCCTATCCTCGAGTCTGTGTCACATATCCCTTCCCTGGGTCCGCAACATTGTAAGCTTGACAGTAGTGCAGTTGAGAGGGTGTTTAATTGGGGTTTTCGTACGGTTAAAAGCATTCATCCTTCTTGTAGGTTGGCGTTCTCAGCTGCCCTCAAAGCCTCACTGTTTGGGGTGTCTTCTAACCCGCGATCTGTTGATGCTTGGGTTTGGCTTTTGATCTTGCCGTGTTGTACTTTGAGGGTTATTAAAACCCATGATCGCAAGAGTTCGAGGTCCGGTATCAGGAAGGCTCTTCAGCAACGACATATCTTGGAGGCATTGTCTACTTGGGGTGAGGTTGGAGGCCCCCATAAACTCCTTGACTCCATGGTCAGAGAGCTCCCCTCTCCCCCCTCTGCTCGTTTGCACGACCCCGATGCCCGCCCCATGGCTAACAATGTAAAGCAGTGTTTGAGGAAGATATCGGATGGGCACTTTTCGGCAGCCGTGAAGGTCCTCACGTCCTCGGGAGTTGCACCTGACACTCCGCAGACGCGTCAGTCCCTTGAGGACAAGCACCCTTCGGCGACTCCACCGGTGTTGCCAGCTTTGGGGTATGACCAAGAGCCACTCTTAGTGGACAGCAGGGAGGTTCTTCATTGCCTGCGGTCCTTCCCTAAGGGGACCTCTTGTGGTCGTGATGGCCTTCGAGCCCAACACTTATTAGATGCTCTTTGTGGTCCGGAGTCCACTATTGCTAACGACCTTCTCGCAGCTCTCACTCCAGTGGTTAATTTGTGGTTGCAAGGGCGCTGTCCGGCCTCCTTAGCGGAGTTTATTGCTAGTGCTCCCCTCACTCCGTTGTTAAAGGGTGATGAGGGTATTAGGGCGATTGTGGTAGGTGCCATTTGGAGGCGTCTCGTCTCTAAGGTGGCCATGATGAAGGTGGGAAAAGATATGGCGAGTTATTTGGGAGATTTTCAGTTTGGGGTGGGAGTCTCAGGAGGGGCAGAAGCAGTTTTGCATGCGGTTAATAGGTTCGTTGGTGCCCATCATGCGGATGACTCGCTCTCCATGCTTTTGGTCGACTTTCGCAATGCATTTAACTTGGTGGACAGGAGTAGTATGTTGCGAGAAGTGCGCCTCAAGTGTTCGGCGATCTCTCCTAAGGTGGAATTTCTCTATGTGCAGCCCGCTAGACTATACTTGGGGGGGAATTTCATTTGGTCTGCTCGGGGGGTCCAGCAAGGGGATCCGTTAGGGCCTCTGTTGTTCGCACTCACGCTTCACCCGTTGATTCTTCGAGTGCAGGAAGAGTGCAAGTTGGCTCTTCAGGCTTGGTACTTGGACGATGGGACCTTGATCGGGGATACTTTGGAGATTGCTAAGGCATATAAGATGATCGAGACTGAAGGCCCAAGGCTTGGGTTGGACCTCAATGTCACCAAAACTGAATTATTTTGGCCCTCCCCGGATCCTAGGAGTTTGATGGAGGGGTTGTTTCCCTTGGATATCAGTAGGCCTCGCGATGGAGTGAGGCTTTTAGGTGGAGCAGTTAGCATGGAGGAGGAGTTTGTTCGTGGGTTAGCAGCGAAGAGGGTGGCTAAAGCGACTCAGTTAATGGGAGCGTTGGGCCAACTTAGGGATCCTCAGTGCGAGCTTGTCCTTTTGAGGGCTTGTGCGGGTTTGTCCAAGTTGTATTTTGCCTTGAGGACTTGCCCGCCACAGCTCTTTGCTCAGGCGGCGACTCAGTTCGATATTGTGCTTCGGAGGTCTGTCGAGAGCATTGTCACATCCGAAGGCCCAGGCTTCGGGGATCTCCAATGGAGGCTAGCCTCTTTACCTATCAAGGCGGGCGGGTTAGGGGTCTACGCAGCGACCGATGCTATACATTTTTCTTTTGTAGCCTCACGGATTCATTCCATCGAGCTTCAAGACCACATTTTGAGAGGTTATGGTGATGTTTCTTTAGGTGTGCATTTTTCTTCCGCACGGGCTTCTCTTCAAGCCAAGCTACCTGAGGTTGACCTTCTTCAAATCACCACTAAAGGGTCTGTCCCCCCAAAACCAATGCATTACTTGGCAGACATCTTTTTTGGTGGCGTTTGTAGAGATCTATCGACGGAGTTTGACCTATCAGACAGGCAGGTTGCGATTGTTGGGTGTCTGCGGGCAAAGGATGCCCAGGATTTCTTGTTGGCCATGCCTATTGAGGGATTGGGGCAGCGTATGACTCCGGGGGAGTACCAGGCCATCCTCAGGTACAGGTTGTTGGTTCCTTTGTTCGTGGAGGGGACAATGTGCCCAGTTTGTCGTAGGACGCCGATGGATGCTTTTGGAGAGCATGCCATCCACTGTCAGAAGCAGCCGGGGTTCAAGTACAGGCACGACTTAGTCAGAGATGTCTTGTATGATATCCTCCGAAGAGCAGGGATCCCATCCAAGAAGGAAGCGCCGGTCAACTTCCTCACTCCTCCTGGAGAGGCTAGATCTACTTTAAGGCCGGCAGACATTCTTGTCTACAGTTGGAGCGGAGGGAAGCACGCTTGTGTTGATCTTACGGGGGTGTCTCCGTTGGTGGGGTTTGGTAATGGAGTGTTCACGGTTGGGCATGCAGCGGATAGGGCGGCAGAGGCAAAGGTGGGCAAACATGATCAAGCTTGCAAGGACAATCACCACAGTTTCATCCCGTTCGCGTTCGATACGTTTGGTTATCTTGCAGCTGATGCAACGGAGTTCCTTAGGAGGGTACAAAAATTTATGAATAGGAATGTGGCTACAGCAGGATCAGCTGACTACGTGTTTCGTCGTTGGGTTTTGCAATTCAGAAAGGATTAGCGGCGCAGCTTGTTGCCCGCTTGTCATCATCACATGTATAATATTTTCTTATATAAAAAATGTCAATTGTTAAGCATACATATCTCACAAACATTTAAGGGGCATAAAAGACTTGTACACACTGCATTAAGGGTGGTTCAGTTATTAGAATTTGTTCTTAGCAAATATTTTGTACCGATGCAGATTGTGCATTTTGATAAAAGACTATTAGAAAATGAAGAGCCCTCATAGCGTCTCCTCTCCTAAAAGACAACTAGAAAATGAAGAACCCTCATTGTGTCTCCTTTCCTGTTCGGTTTTGGACTAGTGGAATTGCCTATCTAATCTCTTTGATCGATCCTCTTCTTTGTGAACACATTTGTGTTTGCTGGCCATGATGCATTTAGGATATAATCGAGCGAGGAAAGTTGACTGGGCTCATCAAATTTGGAAGTGATATATGAAAATTTAATTTTTATAAACTCAGATATGCCATAAAAGATTATAGAATGATAGAATAATATATCTTTTTTTTAATTAAATAACTACTAAACAGTATCATATCTTCTTGGTTAGGGCCTTGGTCTTATTCACTAAACCTCTACTTTATTTATACTTGTAATTTGCTTTGTACGTAGTCACGAGCAAAGCTTGCACATAATACTTTGATTTGAGAATAGGTGCAAAAGCCCCTCTCCTGAACGAGTTCTGTTTCATGTTTCACAAAATTTTAAGGTATGGTTATATGTACTGGCAGTAGACCGTTGAACCTGTTCATCATTTTTTATGCATGAAAACTTCAAGACAATAACTTTCTGCTATAACCTCATTTCTGTCCTGTAAAAAACAACAGAGGAAATTAGCATAAGTTTTTTCAAGTAACATAATGACTGGGGTTGTGATTATTATTATGAGATAGCTTGCTCTTAATTTGTATAAATTATCTCCCAAAATTCTTCATGCTTTTATCACCCTACATATTTTTATGGCCCCTAATACAAAATGTTTACTTATTAGTGAAATGTATATATATAATACAATTGTTTTAATTTTTCTGTATTGCATTCCGACATGACCAAGAAAAGCAACACTCTTTGAATCGTAGCTTAATTGCTAATGAGTTTTTTATGTGTTTTATTGACTCGTTTTATTATTTGTAACCTTACGGGGGGCCGCTGTTGGGAATTTAATGCCTAAATCCCTAATGCAACAGAAACGCAGAATAGAAAAAGTACACAAAGATTTACGAGGTTCGGCAACTGCCTACGTCCTCGGGAGCCACACGGTAAATTTCTTATTAATCAAACAAGAAATTACAAATCAAGAGCAGATCCCAAACTAAGATCTCTCAAATGAACACTGTAGCTACAGTGTTAATAGTTAAAGAGAATATTCCCTTTCAAATCTCTCTCTCTCTCTAAATCCTTTCTTAATCTCCCCTCAAGATTCTGTTGAGAGCTGGAGATGAAAACCAAAATCGCTGCTGCGATTTCAAGGTTGGAGAAGAGGAACGCTGCTGCGTTATTGTGCCGCCGCCAGAGAAAGATTAATCAGGGGAGGAAGAAAAAAGCACGAACCCTAGGGCATCGGGGTTTGCTTTTATAGGAGGCTGGCGACAGCCTGTCGCCAGCCACGCGAAGACGCGGACGTCGGAGCGCCAAAACGCGGACGTCAGAGCTCAAACGCGAGGGTCGGTGTCCCAAACGCGAGGGTCGGATCCAAAAACGCCAAGGTCGCGTTGCCCACACACCGAGGTCGGGAATCGCCAAAATTCGAGCTCGCCTGCTCGAGCTTCACCTGGAGCTTTCGCCGTCGACTTCGCCTGAGTTGACGCCCACGCTCGCCTGTGTGGTTCTCAAGCTCGTCGGAGCTTCGCCGGAGCTCCTCGTCGGAATTGAGGTTTGATCTACACCCCATTCTAACAATCTCCCACTTGGAGATCAAACCGCCGTCAACAGGCTATCTCATCAAGGTCCTCTCCTGTGTGGCTCAGCCCTCATCATCTATGCATGGAGGCCAACTGAAGTTGCGCACAACTCCAGTTTCTGAACGGTCACCGTCTTTGTTAACATGTCTGCTGGATTCTTACTTCCTGGAATCTTTTTCAGTTTTAACACGTCATCTTCCAACAGGGATCTGATGAAGTGGTACCGAAGCGCAATATGCTTCGTTCTAGAATAAAATGCTGAATTCTTTGCCAAGTGTATTGCACTCTGACTATCACTGTGCAAAACATTCTTCTCCTGTTTGAATCTCAGCTCTGTCAACAAACCTTGAAGCCATATCATCTCTTCTGTACCTGTGACATCCAACTAACAGCTGTAGTTCCAACGGTGAATACATAGCCGGTGGTGCTTCTTCGGTGATCAACTTCGCCGCCGAAGTCTGCATCTACGTACCCTTGCACTTCTACCTCTCCCTTACCAAAGTGCAAACACTTCTGTGTGGTGCCTCGTAGATATCTCATAATCCACTTGACCGCTTCCCAATGAGCTTTTCCTGGATTCGACATAAACCGGCTGACCACTCCCACTGCATGGCCAATATCTGGTCTCGTACAGACCATTGCGTACATCAAACTTCCGATAGTTGAGGCGTAAGGAACCTGAGCCATACTCACTTTCGCTTCTTCTGACTGAGGAGACTGATCATTCGATAGACAAAAATGACTGGCCAATGGTGTGCTCACAGGCTTGGCGTCGCCCATGTTGAATATCTGCAAAACACGGTTGATGTACTCCGTCTGAGATAACTGCAAGAGACCTCTCTTCTTATCTCTCGTGATTTGCATTCCAAGGATCTTCTTCGCTGGACCCAAGTCCTTCATGTCAAACTCCTTTGACAGCTGCTGCTTCAAACTCTTGATATCCTCCATATCTGCTCCTGCAACCAACATATCATCAACATACAGCAGTAGGATGATATAACTGGATTGATATCTTTTGAAGTAGCAACAGTGGTCGACATTGCACTTCTAGAAACCTTCCTTATGCATAAAGCCGTCAAACTTTCTGTACCACTGTCTTGGAGCTTGTTTCAGGCCATACAAGCTCTTCTTGAGTCTGCACACCAGGTTCTTCTTCTTTTCTTCTGAGAAACCTTCTGGCTGGTGCATGTATATCTCCTCTTCTAGATCTCCGTGAAGAAACGCCGTCTTCACGTCTAACTGCTCGAGATGAAGATCTTCAATTGCTACAATACTCATCACGGTCCTGATAGTATTTAGCTTCACCACGGGAGCGAAAATATCGGTGTAGTCAATTCCTTCCTTCTGCTGGAAACCTTTGACAACTAGCCGGGCTTTATATCTTCTGGAATCATCTTGATCCTCTTTCACCCGGTACACCCATTTGTTTTGGAGTGTCTTCTTACCCGTGGGCAACTCAGCTAGTTCCCACGTCTGGTTTGATATGAGAGACTTCATCTCATTTTTCATGGCAAGCTCCCACTTGCTCGCATCTCCACACTGACAAGCTTCATCATAGCTTTTAGGCTCCCCACCATCTGTCAACAACAGATAGTTCATGTATCTCCTATTGGGTACAGGAGGACGAGAAGATCTTCTTAATATCGGAGCTGGTGCGTCGAGCTCCTACGCACCATCTTATCCAACAGGTTCTTCTGGCTGAGGACCTTCTGCATTGGGTTCTTCCGAGAGGTTACTCGGGACATCATCTGCATCTACAAATATTGACTCGCTCTCTGAGTCATCTGTCTTGTGCATGTCCTTGTACATCACCTTCTCGTTGAATATCACATCTCTGCTCCGGATCACCTTCTTGTTTTCGTTGTCCCAAATGCGGTAGCCGAACTCATCTTCACCATAGCCGATGAAAGTGCATTTCTTTGACTTGGGATCAAGCTTATTCCTGCCTTGATCACTAATATGCACGTAAGCTACACAACCGAAAACTTTAAGATGTGAGAGTTTTACCTCCTTTCCGTACCATACCTCCTCTGGTATTCTGTGCTCCAATGGAACCGATGGACCTCGGTTGATCAAGTAAGCTGCTGTGTTGACCGCTTCTGCCCAGAACTGCTTCGGTAGGCCTGACTGTACACGAATGCTTCTGGCTCTCTCTGTCAACGTTCGGTTCATCTGCTCAGCTACACCATTTTGCTGAGGCGTGCCGGGCACGGTTCTCTCCATTCTGATCCCGTGCTCATAGCAGAACTTCTTGAATCCGGTGTCTTCATACTCACCGCCATTGTCGGTCCTGAGCTTCTTTATTCTCAGACCGGTCTCATTCTCGACCATAGCTTTCCATCTCCTGAAAGCCTCAAATACTTCTGACTTATGCTTCAGAAAGTAGACCCACACTTTCCGAGAGTAATCATCGATAAAAGTCACGAAGTAGTGTATTCCACCAATGGACGCGGTGGTTGTTGGTCCCCACACATCTGAGTGAACGAGCTCTAGCTTCTCTTTCCTGGGGGTTCTGCCACTTGTCTGAAAGCTGACTCTCTTCTGCTTTCCAAGTATACATTCTTCACACATATCCATCTCCACTGACTTCAGTCTTGGGAGTTTTCCCCTCATGTGCATGATTTCCATCCCCTTTTCACTTATATGACCGAGTCTCTGGTGCCATAACTTTGAAGTCTCATTGCCCGCTGCAACTGAGATCAAACAACGTGCACCTGCTGCCATATACAGGGTACCAGTCTTCTTGCCTCGGGCAATCGTCATTGTGCCCTTTGAGATCTTCCAATCATCTCCATGGAAGGTCGTAGTGTATCCTTCGCCAGCAAATTGGCCTACAGATATTAAGTTCTTTCTCAGGTCGGGAATATGCCTGACATCCTTCAGCTCCTATACTGACCCGTTCAACTTAATTTTCACCACGCCTTTGCCCATAATAGCACATGGTTGATCATCACCAAGATATATGTATCTAAGATTTTTGGGAACATACTTCTCGAAGAATTCTTTTTGAGAGGTAGCATGGAACGACGCTCCTGAATCTAACACCCAAGATTCCTCCTTGCTCTCCAAAGAGCATATCAATGCGTCGTCTCCTCCTGAAGTGGAAGTGACATTCACCTCTGCCTTCGCCTCCTTCTCTTTCTGTGCACTCTTGCACTGATTCTTGTAATGCCCGGTCTTTCCACAATTCCAACACTCAATAGCCTTCGAGCTGTTGCTTGGATTCCTTGACTTGGATCTCCTGTCCTTTGATCTACCCCTGAAGTTTGATTTGCCTCGTCCGTTTCCTCTGATTGAATTTCTACCTCTTGACTCTGTATGCAATACTGAAGAGGTTGTACCTTCACCCGTCTCTTTCCGTCGGATCTCCTTACTGAGAACCAAATCACGAACGTCGTCGAACTTCAACTTTTTCTTTCCCGACGAGCTACTCACTGTCGTGACTGTAGCGTTCTAACTCTCTGGTAGGGAAGACAAAAGTATCAACGCCCGAACTTCCTCATCAAACTCAATCTCAACTAAACTCAATTGGGTTGTAACCGTATTAAGTTCATTGAGGTGTTGTGCTACTGACGCGCCTTCCGCCATTTTCAGATTGAATAACCGTCGCATCAAATGAACTTTGTTCGCGGCTGATGGTTTCTCATACATGTTTGAGAGTGCTGCCATAAGACCTGCCGTGGTCTTCTCCTTCGCTATGTTGAACGCAACATTGCGATTCAACATCAATCTGATAACTCCGAGGGCTTGTCTATCTAGAAGGTTCCACTCATCTGCCTTCATAGAATCCGGCTTCTTCCCCGATAGTGGTTGATACAGATTTTTCTGATACAGATAATCCTCTATCTGTATTTTCCAGAATCCAAAATATGTTCCATTAAATTTCTTAAGTCTCATTTTTCCTTCATCTGCGGTCATGACTCCCACTTGAATCTGACTTCCTCTAGATCGTTTCACGCTCTGATACCAGTTGTTGGGAATTTAACGCCTAAATCCCTAATGCAACAGAAACGCAGAATAGAAAAAGTACACCAAGATTTACGAGGTTCGGCAGCTGCCTACGTCCTCGGGAGCCACACAGTAAATTTCTTATTAATCAAATAAGAAATTATAAATCAAGAGCAGATCCCAAACTGAGATCTCTCAAATGAACACTGTAGCTACAGTGTTAATAGTTAAAGAGAATAATCCCTTTCAAATCTCTCTCTCTCTCTCTCTAAATCCTTTCTTAATCTCCCCTCAAGATTCTGTTGAGAGCTGGAGATGAAAACCAAAATCGCAGCAGCGATTTTAAGGTTGGAGAAGAGGAACGCTGCTGCGTTTATGTGCCGCCGCCAGAGAAAAAAAAATTAGGGGAGGAAGAAAAAAGCACGAACCTTAGGGCATCGGGGTTTGCTTTTATAGGCGAACATGACAGGCTGGCGACAGCCTGACGCGAGGGTCGGAGCGCCTGGACGCGATCGTCGGAGCTTGGACGCGAGGGTCGGTGTCCCAAACGCGAGGGTCGGATCCAAAAACGCCAAGGTCGCGTTGCCCACACGCCGAGGTTGGGAATCGCCAAAATTCGAGCTCGCCTGCTCGAGCTTCACCTGGAGCTTTCGCCGTCGACTTCGCCTGAGTCGACGCCCACGCTCGCCTGCGTGGTTCTCAAGCTCGTTGGAGCTTCGCCGGAGCTCCTCGTCGGAATTGAGGTTTGATCTACACCTCATTCTAACAGCCGCAAACATAAGCTTGAGATTGTTGGATTTAATCTAATAAATCTATTTGTGGGTACATATGATTAATCAATGTGTATTGCTATCTTTCAGGATAACCCACTAAAGTGATCAATTAAGTTGGGTTAATTTGGTATTTAAATAAGTCATGGGGTTATATGTGCAGATACCAGGTTGTAATTAAAGGGTTATGAGGTATCTTCAGAAAACAAAAGATTACATGCTCACATACAGAAAATCAGAGAAATTAGAGGTCATTGGGTATTCGGACTCTGATTTTGCTGGATGCCAAGATAGCAGGAAGTCTACATCAGGCTACATTTATATGTTAGCAGGAGGAGCTATATCATGGAAAAGTGTCAAACAAACACTAGTAGCTTCCTCCACTATGGCAGCAGAATTTGTAGCTTGCTATGAGGCATCCAATCAGGGAATATGGCTGCGAAATTTTGTCACGGGACTGCGCATTTTGGAAAATGTTGAAAGACCACTAAGGTTATATTGTGACAATAAATCTGCAGTAATGTATTCCAATAACAACAGGAGCTCAACTAAGTCAAAACATATTGACATTAAGTTCCTGGTTGTGAAAGAAAGGGTACAGAGTGGACAGATATCCATAGAGCACATTGGGACAAACTCCATGTTAGCTGATCCTCTTACTAAGGGATTGCCACCTAAGGTCTTTCATGAGCATACTGCTCATATGGGTGTGGTATTATTTGAGGATATTATGTTTTAGTGGGAGTTTGTATTTGTGGTGCTTTATGTTTGTTTGTATTGTCTGATCAGAATAAAGTTTTCAGTTAAGACACTCTGTTACATTATGTTTGGTTTTGACCTCACTAAGGAGGACCAGTTGAAAATAGACATGTACTGATCACATTGCATGTAATTTTCATGCTGCACATCCATGATTGATCTATGTCATTTGATTGTATTGATATATGTGACCATTGATGGGTCGAGTCACGATAAATGTGACGAAGGCCGCTTTGATCCTATATTGATATAGTCAATGGACGAGATTGTTCGGAAATACCTTTTCAGTGATAGCAATTTTGAGCTCATAAGGTTATACACAGTTTAAGGAATCATATGGTGCCCAAGTGGGAGATTGTTGGATTTAATCTAATAAATCTATTTGTGGGCACATATGATTAATCAATGTGTATTGCTATCTTTCAGGATAACCCACTAAAGTGATCAATTAAGTTGGGTTAATTTGGTATTTAAATAAGTCATGGGGTTATATGTGCAGATACCAGGTTGTAATTGTAATTTATTGAGGGGCTAAATTACAAAAGTACAACATCTATAAATAAGGGGTTATGGTCCCTAATCTAGGGTTACATTCTCTAATTCTCTTCACCCCCATCTAAGAGAGAAATTCGGATTTTAGAGGAACCCTAAGGTTAGAAGATCATCAAAAACCCAAATCAAGATTTCATCCATGGATTCAGGTATAAGCTTCCGCTCTTTTGATTATTGTTAATCTCTTTGAATTAATCATGGCTATATGGTTTTAGATCTCAAGTTTTGATGTAGATCTATCAGAGATTGCCTTTCGAATCTAGATTTGAACTGTCAAGACAAAGGTTAGTTCTGTTTCCCCCGCTTCTGTTACTTCAACTGCTCTACTCTTGTTATCACTAGCATACTGATTAAACTGTTGGCATAGGTGTATATAATTATATTCTAAATCTATGCAATAAACTGAGAACAATAATTAAACTTGCTCGGTTATTATGACATTTGAAAGCTGAACGCATGCTGAATCACATAGTTCTCGACGATATATATCAGTTTGTTACATGAAATTCTCTTCTTTCTGTCTTGGCAGGAATCAAGCTACCCAAGGCTAGGAAAAATGGAAGACGGAAACAAGACTTGTTAAAATTTCGGGATTAAATTTTTAGTTCAATAGAGAGATGCTACTCTGCCTTTTGTGGATTTCTTTCTTCAGAATATGGCGTTTGCACTTTTAGGTGCCTCAAATGTTTACTGAACATTACTTTCTCTAATAGTTTTTTTTTTCTTTTGAAAAAAAATCTAATTAGTTGATGTTCATACTTTTTTTGAGTGCAAGGGATGACCACAAATATGACGTATCAGCATTAGAGATTTTCTTTCTGTAGTAAAATTAGAAGTGTTTTTCTTGTGTACGGTCAATTTATTTGCGTATAGTTTTTTCACTGTTCCCTTTTGTTCTGGTTTGACTAGTACCAGATTTCAAAGTAGCCGTCGATATCACATGAATGCTTAAAACTTTGGAAAATGATAGGTGCACACCCCCAACCACACCTCTCTCTCATTGCTACAGTGCACCGGACCTCACATGGGATTTTAAATTTTTAAAATCCCATACGAGGCCCGGTGCACTGTAACAAATGAGAGAGGGGGTGTGGTTAGATGTGTGGTTGAGGGTGTGCCCCTAGTGCCACCCTAAAACTTTAGTAAAGCAGAGACATAAGCCCAGCTATCTAGATATGTAATCATTCAACATTTGTGACGGGGAGAAGTTATTTCCTATCATTCAGGACCCGTTTGGATGAGGTATTTTGCCCCGAAAATTAGGAGTTTGGCAGCTTTTCCCCAAAACCTCCTCTTAAATAAGCGATTTTGGGGGAAATCTGTCAAAAAGCTGTCATTTTGACAGCTTTCCTTCTAATTTTCAGGGCAAAATACCCCATCCAAACGGGCCCTCACAAAAACTTCTCCCAACTTTAGTCTAAGTAATCCCCATCCAAACGGGCCCTCATAAAAACTTCTCCCAACTTTAGTCTAAGTAATCTAGTTCCGAAACCTATCCATATTTCACAATATCTTATACTGAAAATTAGGAACATTATGCTAGTTGGAACTTGGGAGTCTAATTTCCTTCGTGCGTCTTTTGCTACCTAGTTTTTCTTACACACAACCCAAAAAAAAAAATCAGCAGCAAGCAAGAGGAAAAAACTATGTAGCAAAAGGAGTATGAGTATCTGAAACTCTTTTTATTATGTTGTGCCTGAACTCTGAAGACCATGCGTTGTAATCAAATTATTCACCTTCCTCTTATGTGTTTCATTATTATGACAATATCATACGTTTGTGGCAAAATTAACTAATTCTATGGATGATTGATGCAGGGGAAATATTGAGGTCTTTATGGTGATTTCGGATTCTAACCCTTGCTATGAAGACGCACATATGAGGCTTGCTGCAGTACTCTTAATGTTGTTATTGAGTCCAACTGAGTGTTATGTTTGTTTCCTGGTCTTTTCTTTCTTCTGTCATGATCCTGTTCATGCCTGAACATTTGAAAGATGGGAAATAAGTAGACTATGGTTGTGCTACTATTTTGTTTATAGACGAACTTACTACTCTTCTAGTTTATCAAGTAATTAAGTAGATTGTCCTTACTAATCGTGATTGTGTTGCTGATAGTTATGATGGCATTTATATCAAGTTATTGATCTTATACAGATCCTTACATACCTTGTGTTTTCTATCTTGATTCATTTAAATATTCTCGCAATTTTGTTGTTATTGATCTTTTGGGTTTTGGTTTTGAAATCTGAGGTTAATTTTGCAAATGTGTGAGGTCTGTACTTTTATCCAGGCTTGTAAATGGTTGAATCATGAACTTGTCTGTCTTTGTTTGTTTATCAAAAGCCCCAACAAGTTTGCAAAAAGCCCCCAAAAAGTTTGTAAAAAGTCCACAATAGTTTACAAAAAGCCCCCTAAAAGTTTATAAAAAACACCCCAAAAGTATTATATACATATACATAATATAGTTAAATGGGCAAATGGGCGACCCGTTTATTAAATGGACGGTCAAAAACCCACCCATTTAAATAATGTTAAATGAGCCATAAATGAGTAAATGGGCAAAACATGCCCGCCCATTTATGATCCGTCCATTTAATACCCAAACCAACCTATTTAACATCCCTATCCAAACATTAGAAGGTACTATCAAGCGCCTGCGTTACAGTCCCTCTACGCATCGGTGTAAATTGTATTATTAGGGTTGTTTCTATATTAGTCCCTCACACCTTTCTTATTTTGAAATCGGTCCCGCAAACCACTGAAACTGCTATCAGGTCCTCAAATCACGTTGCAAGTTTGATAATCTCGAGTCTCACACATACTTTATTTAGCAAGGTGTAATTAATCGAATTGAAAGAATTAATCTAAAATAGTAAATCTCAAACTCCCTCGTAACAGAGAGAGATTGTTGACCGTTAGTGCCGAGGGTCTCTCCTCCTCTCTCCCTTCTTCCCCAATTCTCAACACGCGTGAAGGGGAGAGAGGAGGGAGGGGGCAAAAAAAAAAAAAAAAAAAAAAAAATAATCTAAAATAGTAAATCTCAAACTCCCTCGTAACAGAGAGAGATTGTTGACCGTTAGTGCCGAGGGTCTCTCCTCCTCTCTCCCTTCTTCCCCAATTCTCAACACGCGTGAAGGGGAGAGAGGAGGGGGGGGGCAAAAAAAAAAAAAAAAAAAAAAAATTCAGAGGTGGATGCTCTTTCTCATAGCATTAGCCAGTTTTTCTGCTCGCATTTTCCTTTGACAGGCATCAAGAGTTGCTTTGATCCGTTACCCATAACTTCGTCCCCGGACTAAAAGTTAAGGGGACGTAGAAAGATGAATAATACTACTACGATCTCCCATAATAATACCTCGGTCCCCCAAAAATCTACTCGATCATCAACCTCTTCGTCCAAAAATGATACTTCTCCTCCCTCAGAGAGTCCATCTCCTCCTCCACCTCCACCGCCCTCGCCATCGCCGCCGCCCCCAGACCCCCCCAAAACTTCCCCGTCGCCGTCGCCTCCGTCGCCTCCATCAAATTCTGACAAGGGAAATAGCTCTCTTGTCCCACCATCTCCCGTGCAGTCGAATTCATCACAGGCGTCTTCGTCTCCTTCGCCATTGTCTCCTCCGGATAAAAGTAACACAGGGAGAGGGGATTCAAGTTCGCCTTCGGATACTAATGATGGTCATGAGACGGAGGTGGGAGGACAATCTGAGTCAATTTTGGTTATTGCGGGGATTGTTGGGGGGATTGCTACCCTTGTTATTATTATGATTGTTGTCGCGTGTGTTTGGAAGAAGAAGAAGGGGAAGCCTCACGGTCGTGATCGGATGCAGTATTATGCAGATTCGTCGGAGCAGACGGGTATTTTTTTTTCCTTAGTTCTAATGTTTATATTGAAAATGAATTTGGACTTAATAATGATTTAGTTGAATGGATCAGTTTTGTGTTTGATTGAAAATTTAAAAGTTATGGTAGAAATGAATGCCATACGATAAATATACTTTTTGTCAATAGTTTGCCCTACGAGATTCTGAAACATTTATGAAATAACGAACGATTTGGATAAACTACACGAATGATCTAGTGTTTATTTTCATAGATAGCTGCAAACTTCTTAATTGCATCTTATTTCTGTTTACTCTTTTGAAGTGAATTAGCTTTTCACAACAAAAAAAAACTGTTTTTAAAGGGGAAAAAATGGTGAAAATCACTTGTACAAAATGTTTTTGAAGATGTGTCTACATTCTCTTCGCGGTCAAATATAAAGAATCACAACAAATTATAATGAATTCATAATTTATACATATTTATAAGGATTAACTGCCGATGGATCCCCCTGTACTGTTGGCCAATTGATTTCAATTGCTGCTGATAGACCTTGGCTTGAATTTTTGACTCCTTCACTATTAGAGAAAGAGAAATTTGTTTTTTATTACATAAACCTTCTGAACGTAAAATTGTCAAAAAGTTCATTGAGAGTAGAGGGTCTATCTGAAATTGGGCAACAGTAAAGCGGTCTATCCGCAATTAATCTTAAAAAATAACTAGCATAGCAGAGCTAAGAAGTTTTTGATTTAGTTGAATTTGGCTCTACAAAGAAGGCTAGACTTAACTATTATTCTCTCAATTGCAACTTATAACATGTACATATCTCAGGCATACATGTTTCGAATTTAGGCAAGGATTCATATTATGTTGGTGGAGTACAAGGCCAAAAATGTGGTACCCATGATAACAACTCTCAACTACCTCAAGCTGGGGCATGGAAACCACCACCACTCCTAGCAATACCAAGCAATGAATCAGGTTCAGCATTCTCAGGTCCTCACGACCCTGCACTCCCTCCTCCTTCCCCAAATCTCGCTCTAGGATTCAACCAGAGCACTTTCACTTACGAAGAACTCGCAACCGCCACCAATGGGTTCACTCAGGCCAATTTATTAGGCCAAGGTGGTTTTGGATATGTTCACAAAGGAGTTTTACCTAATGGTAAAGAGATTGCGGTTAAGTCTCTTAAGTCAGGGAGTGGACAAGGGGAGAGAGAGTTTCAGGCTGAGGTGGATATTATTAGTAGAGTTCATCATCGACATTTGGTTTCTCTTGTTGGGTATTGTATTTCTGGGGCTAAGAGGTTGTTGGTGTATGATTTTGTGCCAAACAAAACTCTTGAGTATCATTTACATGGTGCGTATCATTTGCAGAGGTTGATACAATGAAAACAGATTGAAGAATAGTTCAAATATTGTAGTGTATTATGTACAGGAAAGGGGATTCCAACAATGACCTGGCCTACAAGACTCAAGATTGCATTAGGGGCAGCCAAAGGCCTGGCTTACTTGCACGAAGACTGTAAGCAGGCAATTCTTTATTTGTAATTAAAAAAAATTGCTCGTCATCTATAGCTTTGATTAATATGTTTTTATGATTTTTTTTTTGATTGAAGGTCACCCTCGTATTATCCATCGGGATATCAAGTCTCCCAACATCCTCATAGATTTAAAGTTTGAAGCCATGGTAAGTTTACATGCTTATATTTGAAGCTTTACTAACAGATTATACTATTTGATTGAATTTGTTCTAGAGAAATATTTGATTTATGATGTTTGTTCAAGAAAAATGAGTAATTATTATGTGATAGAAGTAAGAAAAAAGATCTGGTAGGCCAATTAATGTTAAGAAACTGAAAAGCGTTTGCATACTCAAAGTTCTGAAGATATTTTATTTTCTATTCAGTTGAGAGTGTGAGAGGTATTCGCAATGTTTATTAGAAATACCGGCATAAGGACAGTTGGATTTCTTGTATATACGAAGTACTAATATGTCTAGCCCATTTGAGCTTGATTTTTTTGCAATTATTCATGTTATACATTTTTTTAACATAAACAAAAGGGTATCGATTTAATTTCCATGTCAAATTTACAATCTCTATTGCAATATGTTCTGTTTTACTTTTTCACGAGCTAATTAGATCATTGTGAACAAATTCAACGCTGAGTTTAGTGAACACATTTTTTTCTTAAAAAAGATTAGCGTAAATACATGTTTATGTTCATTTTTAAGCTGCATTATCTCCTTTACATATTCATTTTCTTATGTACTCTAGAACCGAATCAGGTTGCAGACTTTGGACTGGCAAAGCTATCTTCAGACAACAACACTCATGTTTCAACTCGTGTAATGGGAACTTTTGGGTGAGCAACACATTCCATGACAATTAGCTTAACATTCACATGTGACCAAAATTTGATCAAGAACAACCTTTTAAAAAACATAAATTAAATTCTCTGATGCTTACAGGTATCTAGCTCCAGAATATGCTTCTAGTGGAAAACTAACACAGAAATCTGATGTTTTCTCATATGGGGTGATGCTTCTGGAGCTAATAACTGGTCAGCGACCATCCGATGCTTCACAGTCATTCATGGAAGATAGTCTAGTGGACTGGGTTAGCTTTTTTCTACAATTATGTTTCATTTTCTTAACAAATTAAACAAAGTTTTTTTTTCCTTTTTTTAAAATTAGGCAAGGCCAGTTCTATCACATGCATTATCTGATGGAAACTATGATGAATTGGTGGATCCAAATCTAGAGGGAAACTACGAACCAATGGAGATGGCTCGAATGGTGGCCTGTGCTGCTGCAGCTGTTCGCCATTCTGCAAAGAAGCGTCCTAAAATGAGCCAGGTATATGTTAAACTAACCATCTTTTTATTTATTCTCAATGCGCATAACTAGTTAGCTTCTAAAATATATGGTTTAATGAACTGGAATGTAGATTGTTCGAGCACTTGATGGTGATTTATCACTCGAAGAGCTGAACGAGGGAGTTAGGCCGGGGCAAAGCATGGTATTTAGTTCAGGTTCTGACTATGATTCAGATCTTTATATGCAAAACCCAAGGAGAAATATGAGAAAGCCCTCAATACCTAATACTGAGTTTAATGGAGAATGCAATGAACAAATTGGTGACTTTCGACATCGTGGTGCTGGTAGCTCAAGCGGAGAAGTGATAGGAAAAGTTGGAGTTTAGGAATTCATCTGTAAAGTTTGTAACATAGAGGGTTTTTTCATCCTTTTTTCTTCTTTTATACATGTTAATTATTACCAAAATATAGAAATATTAATACAGAGTCAAAAATTGGCTGACATTCTTTGTAAATATTGTATCTTATGTATAGTCCTGCACTGGAAATCAAACTAGTGGAAACATTCGGTATTCAGTAAAATGGAAGAACAATGCGTATACATAAAGATATTCTTCCCCGACTTTTCAGTAAAAGTCGAGCACTCATCTGAAATTTGAATGTTCACGTACTCATTGTTAGTCTAAGTGTGTAGACCCAAAGCTGAATCAAAAAGACGAAAAAAACAGTCTAGTCGCTGGCCGGTCGACCGACGGAGGAGGTCCGGTTGACCGCAATGCCTGTAGGAAACTGAAAAGAAATCGACACTCTGGTCAGTCGACCGACATGAGGAGTCCGGTCGATCGAAACGTGCACGCCAGACCCTGCAGAATTTGTCATTCTAGCCGGTCGACCGAAGCACATGAAGCACGTGGCCCGGTCGACCGGAGTCGGGATTTTCAGAATCCTGATTTTTTTGGGAATCTGTTTTGGGTTGGGATCCTATATATACCTAAACGTTTTTAGGGTTATTAAAACACGTGAAAAAGAGGGTTTTGAGAGGATTTCTTTCAGAGAGATCTCAGAGAGATTAAAACCTATTTGTGGGCATTGTAATCTTCTTCAATTAATCAAAGAATTATGTGGTGTGGCTCCCGAGGACGTAGGCACGTTGCCGAACCTCGTTAAATCTGGTGTGATCTTTCTTATTTACTTTCTTGTAAGATCTTTTATTTGCGTGATTTTCCTACTTTCCTACTCTCAAACACAAGGTCCGGAAGGGCACAGATTCGATTTGATTGTTTCGAGTCCCCAACAACTAATATCAGAGCTTTGTTCAGAAGGTTTGTGTGAGAGTCGTGGCAGGGGAAAGCAAATCTAAGATCGAGAAGTTTGATGCCTCGGACTTCGCCTACTGGAAGTTGTAGATGGAGGACTATTTGTACCAGAAGGATTTGTATCGTTCGTTGATGGGCAAAGCTAAAGGAAAGAAGAAAGAGGAATCAGACGAGAAGTGGGAGATACTAGACAGGAAGGATCTAGGGCAAATCCGGTTGTTGCTCGTTAAAACAGTCGCACACAATATATTGAAGGAGAAGACGACGGTGAGGCTTATGGAAGCTCTCGTAAAGATGTACGAGCAACCGTCAGCTGCAAATAAGGTGCATCTCGTCAAAATACTCTTCAACCTCAAGATGACAGAAGGACACTCCTTCATGATGCACCTCAGCGAGTTCAACATGATTGTTGATCAACTTATCTCTGTGGACATCACATTTGATGATGAAGTATAGGCCCTATTGATTCTATCATAGTTACCGGATAGTTGGCCAGGTTGTGTGACCGCAATTAGCAATTTGACGGGGAAGGAAAAGTTGAAGCTGAGCGAGGTTATTAGCATGATTTTATCCGAGAAGGTTAGAAGAAAATCGTCTGAATCAGAAGATTTAGGATCAACCCTAAATCTCGAGCAGAGAGACAGAAGCTAGAAGAAGGGTAACCACAACATGAATCGGTCGAAATCAACCAAGAAGAGGTCAAACTCAAAAGTTATACCTATTAAAGGAAAGTGTTGGAACTGCGACAAGGAGCACCATATGTCTTTAGCCTGTAAAGTACAGAAGAAGGATGCAAATGAGCAGGAGTCTCATCTCGTGCAAGATGCCTTAATCCTTGCTATGGATAACGATTCTGATTCATGGGTTATTGATTTAGGAGCCTCGTTCCACGTCACTGCTAATAGGAAATTTTTTCATAACTATGTAGCAGGGGACTTTGGGAAAGTATACTTGGGGGATAATGAACCCTATAGTGTTGTTGGAAGAGATGATATGCAAATACTGTTGAAGGGCTCTAAGTAGAATCTGAAGAATGTTAGACACGTACTTAAGCTAAAGAAGAATCTTATTTTCGTTGGCCAGTTTGGAGTGGAATGCTATGTTTTAATATTCATCTGGGGATTCGTGGAAATCTCCAACGCGAGTGACACCTCTCTACCTAAGGTAATAAAATAGGAGCTCTCTACCTCACCTCACACGCGAGTAACACCTTCGTAATTGCAGCTGGCAAGGAGAGTGCAGATTTGTGGCATAATAGGTTGGGACACATGAGTGAGAAGAGAATAAAAATTCTACACTCACAGGGAAAGCTAACCGGTATCGATTCTATAAAAAGTTAGTGTTTGCGAGGACTGCATCTACGGAAAACAGAAGAGAGTTAGTTTTCAGAAGGGTGGAAGACCACCTGAATCTCAGAAGCTAGAGCTTGTTTATACAGACATATGTGGTCCAACTAGTGTGTCTTCTCTTGACGGTTCGACGTATTATGTCACATTTATCGATGATCACTCGAAAAAAAGTATAGGTATACTTCATAAAGCATAAGTTAGAGGTGTTCGGGATCTTCAAGAAGTGGAAGACCATTGTGAAGAATGAGACAGATCTAAAGATGAAGTTTTTGAGATCAGACATTGGTGAAGAATACAACCTGGAGGAGTTCAAGAGGTTTTGTACTCTAAACATGATTCGTTTGGAGAGGACTACTTTTGGGATGTCGCAGCAGAACGGCGTTGCAGAAAGGATGGATAGGATATTAACGGAGCGTGTCACGAACATGCGATTATATGTAGGTCTGCCTAAGACATTTTGGGCGGATACGGTGCATACGATAGTTTACTTGATTAATCATGAACCATCGGTTCCATTGAATTTTGGGATTCCAGAAAAGGTTTGGAGTGGCAAGAAGATCAATCTTTCACACTTGCAAGTATTTGGTTGCGTGACATATATTCATATTAGTGACCATGTAAGAGACAAGCTAGAAGCTACGTCACATAAGTCTACATTCATTGGATACGACATTAATAAGTTCGGTATCGTCTGATGAGAAGAACAAGAAGATCATCAGGAGCAGAGATGTGATATTCAATGAGGAGGTGATGTATAAGGACATGGATAATGCCAAGGATAGTCAAAACAGTATGAGCAACACAAAGGATACAGATGGATCCGAGTACATGGATTTGGAGGAACTTCCAGATGGGGAAGATAGTGCTAGTTCTGACTGAAGAACAGAGAACTCCAGGTGCAGAAGCTGCTACCCAGGACGTGGAGCTTAGGAGGTCATCCAGGATACCCAAACCGAATCCCAGATATCTCTCAACACTTGATTACTTGCTTTTGATATAACAGAGAACCGGAGTGCTATGAGGAGACTATGCAAGTTAGTGAATCTCAGCAGTGGGAGCATGCGATGCAAAAAGAGATGAATTCTCTCCACTCGAATGAGATATGAGAGTTAGCCTAGCTACCTGCATAGAAAAAACCTTGCATAACAAATAGGTCAATCGGGTCAAATAGGAGAGTGATGGAAGCAAGATGTATAAGACCAGATTAATCGTAAAATGGTTCCAACAGCGGGAAGAAGTGGATTATACGGAGATATTTTCCCCTGTTATTAAGCTTACAACCATCAGAGCAGTGTTGAGCTTAGTAGCTGCAGAAAATCTCTACCTTGAGCAGTTAGATATGAAGACGGTCTTTCTTCATGGTGACTTGGATGAAAAAAATCTACATAAAACAACATGTTGGTTTCATTAAAGGAGGAAAGGAAGAGATGGTGTGTAAACTCAAGAAGAGCTTGTACGGTTTGAAACAGGTTTCGAGACAATGGTATAAGAAGTTCGACAACTTCATGCAGAGCAATGACTATGGAAGATACAATTCAAATCATTATTGCTACTTCAAGAGGTTCGAGTCTAGCTATATCGTGTTATTATTGTATGATGATGACATGTTAGTAGCAGGATCGTGTTTAGAGGAGATAAACAACTTGAGAAGAAGTTGGCGAAGGAGTTTGCTATGAAGGATTTGAGTGCAACGAAGTAAATTCTTGGGATGCGAATCAGTAAAGATGAAGCTGAAGGGGCGTTGAAGTTGAATCAAGCTGAATACATCGAGAAGGTATTTTAGAGGTTCAACATACAGAATGCTAAGGTTGTTAGCACACCCTTTGGAAGTCAGTTCAAGTTATCTGAGGAGCAATCAGTCAAGATAGATGTAGAGATTGATTATATGAGCAGAGTGTCATATTCATCAGCCATTAGTAGTCTTATATATGCGATGGTTTGTACGAGACCGGATATTACTTATGCAGTGGGAGTTATGAGCAGGTTTGTAAGCAATCCAGAGAAGCAACATTGGGAGGCCGTGAAGTGGATATTGCGTTACTTGAGAGGAACTACAGACAAGCCATTATGTTTCAGGAGGAAGGATTTGGTACTGTGGGGATATGTGGATGCAGATTTCGCAAGTGATCATGATACGAGACGAAGTACCACAGTGTATGTTTATACTTTGGCGTCGGTAGCAGTGAGTTGAGTCTCATGTCTGTAGAAGATTGTAACATTATCCACAACTGAGGCAGAGTATGTCGCAGTGACTGAAGTCAACAATGAGATGATTTGGTTGACCGGGTGCCTAGAAGAGTTGGATCTAAAATAGGAGAACAAAGTTCTTTATTGTGATAGCCAGAGCGCTATACACCTTGCTAAGAATCCAGTATATTATGTCATAATGAAGCACATCAACGTACGATACTATTTCACACGCTCGCTGATTGAGGATGGGAAGTTACAACTAAAGAAGATTTTGGGGAGTCAAAATCCTGTGGATATGTTGACGAAAGCAGTGACCAATGAGAAACTGGAGTTGTGCGCAACTTCAGTTGGCCTTCACACGTAGGAGATGAAGGCGGAGCCACACTAGGAGGATCGACGGGATCACCGGATTGATGATGATTGAAGAATGGATTTTTCTGGGTAGGAGAAGATGCATGCGAAGAAGGCAGGAGCTCGGGTGAGCTCGTTGATAGTGCTTTGGTCTCCAAGTGGGAGGTTGTTAGTCTAAGTGTGTGGACCCAAAGTTGAATCAGAAAGTCGAAGAAAATAGTCCAGTCGCTGGCCGATCGACCGACGGAGGAGGTCCGGTTGACCGCGATGCCTGCAAGAAACTGAGAAGAAATATACACTCTGGTCGGTCGACCGACATAAGGAGTCCGGTTGATCGAAACGTGCACGCCAGACCCTGCAGAATTTGTCATTCTGGCCGGTCGACCGAAGCACATGGTCCGGACGACCGGAGTCGGAATTTTAAACATCCTGATTCTTTTGGGAATCTGTTTTGGGCTGGGATCCTATATATACCTAAATATTTTTAGGGTTATTAGAACACGTGAAAAAGAGGCTTTTGAGAGGATTTCTTTCAGAGAAATCTCAAAGAGATTAAAAACTATTTGTGGACATTGTAATCTTCTTCAATTAATCAATGAATTGTGTGGTGTGACTCCCGATGATGTAGGCACGTTGTCGAACCTCGTTAAATCTGGTATGTTCTTTCTTGTTTACTTTCCTGTAAGTTTTATCTTTTATTTGCGATGATTTCCTACTTTTCTACTCTCAAACATAAGGTCCGGAAGGACACAAATTCGATTTGATTGTTTCTGAGTCCCCAACACTCATACCTTGAGAATACTCATGAATTTGAAGGTTGTTCCATACATCTGCTTCGACTTTATCTTCTTGTTGCAACGAACGAATAACTTTGACTAAAAGATCCCTGCTTTTATGTAAAAGTTATAAATAATAATAGATTTTACTAAAGGGCTTTTCTTAATAGTAGTCCTTCATATTTTTAGTATTTTAAGATTAGTCCCCTAAATCTTCATGTATTTTGAATAAGTCCCCCTAATCTTCATACTTTGGAATTTGTCCTCCAAACGTGTTAAGTATTTTGAGATTAGTCTCCAAATCTTTCAACCTGGTGTAAACAGGAGGGCATAATTTCAAAACACTTAACACATTTGGGGACTAATTTCAACAGGAGGGCGTAATTTCAAAACACTTGACACATTTAGCGACTAATTTCAAAAGATGAAGATTTGATGGACTAACTTCAAAATACTTAAAAGATTTAGCGGACTGATCTCAAAACATGAAGATTTGGAGGGTTAATTTCAAAATATTGAAGATGTGAGGAACTGATGTCAAAAAACCCCTTTATTAAACTAGCGTGATATTATAACCTCAGCAAGATTTTTACCACAACTTGCTCGATAATAAACTGGAGAATGAATTATAAACTGTCCTATGTTTCAGATCAAACCAGAAACTTTGTTTAAAAAATTTGTAATTTTTTAACAATGTTGTGTATCCTTGTCGTTTGAGAGTATTTCCTCATATCACAATAATATGGCTTAACTTCCACCAAATGAATAAAGGAGAAAAGAGAAATCCCACAACAATATTTGGACGGTATGACTTATGAATTGGGATCATCTCCTCATCTTAATATTTCTTAATGAAAAATTGTGAAGAGTTGGGAGGGGGCCCACAAGGATGGGTGGGAAAATGAAAGGCCATGATGAAAATAAAAAGGTAGGATCTCCTTATTAGAAGATATTATGAGCTTTTCATTAGAAGATGATCCGAATCCATGACTTAGGATACTCACTAAACTCATTTGTTTATAGCCACTAGGTGGAATGCACATGCACTGCACGTGGTCAAATATTTTAATTATTTACTTTAAGTTTATTTATTTGCTATAACATGGTTATCAAAAAGTTTATGATTATCATAATATATTAATTTTTTTATATTTCTATGGGTAAATTCTTGTTAGATTTAACAATTTGTATTCTAGAGAAATAGTGATGTTTAAAGCCTTAAAATATTATTAATTTAAGTTTAATCAGTAATTTGAATGTTTAATTTCAAAATATTAATGATGTAAGGGACCAATATGGAAAACTATTATTATTAATGAAGAAAATAAATTCTTGAATTCATCAAAGAAAATTGTAGGTTTTATCTAATCATTAAGGATTTTATTTAGTTATAAAAAGATCGCTTCCACCTATAGTTTATCCGGCGATCGAGTATTATATATATTCAAGAACTTTTTTCTAGAATTTTCTAAGTTAGAATGTGCAAATTCAATCAAGAACGAAAACATAAACTATGTGATCAATTCCAAAATATGATATTGTACTCTTTTCACATCTCGACAACTATTAATTTATCTATCAAAACGATTACTCTATAGTTTCTAAAAATTATAAAATATACTTTGAGAATGATTTATATATATTATGCACTCATATTGATTGTATTTTAACAAAATAATTCATATCCATCCAATGTCAAACAATATCCAAAAAAATATGTTAAAAAATTAGAAGAATACAACTTCCACAACAATACTCATATCCGAGCTATGAGCTTCATTAACTTATAAGAAGATGAGTAATATAAAATGACAACTTAATTTAATTTATCTAATATTTATTATAAATCATGAAAGACAAGAGGAATCAGAAGGATCACATACCCATCACAAATAAAGATTAGATTTCTCTTAGAGATTTTTATAGCAAAAGATTTTCAGAGTTGATGTATAGGATAAATTTAAGAACAAATAACACAAATCAATTCATTGAGTAATGACCTTGCTATAAACCCCACTCTTATAAAATTGATGTCGCATGTGCCTTAAGTTGTGCTTTTGGTTAAAGGTTGATTTTGAAAACTCCCCCTCAACAACGGGACACATATGAACATCCCTCCCCCCCTCCCTCTAAAAAGAACTATTTGAAACTGTGTAAATCTCCGTCAAATTTTGGGTATTTTGTAGGTGATCTATCTCACCGTAAAAAATTTGATTTAACCCCTCTGAACTTTTCTCACTTAAACCTAACCTCTCAAAACTAATATCATTGAGTCTTATCTATTATGTGACAAATACTTGACTTGGAAAGATCAAAATATCCCTCAACCATAAAAAGAATTATCTTGGTTTTTGCCAGATAAAAGAAAAAGAGGTGATATAGAGGGAAAAACAATTGTAAATTGGTTGTTCCTTTATTACCGGTTGAGCATTTCTTTTTAACTAAAACGACTTTATTCAAGAGGGTATTTTGTCCAAATCACATATTGAAGTAACTATGTTAAGAGGGTCTATTGATAGAAGTGCAAAATATTATATAAGTTTTTATGAGACACACTATAGTTAAGGGGGAGTTTTCTAATATAGCATCAAAATTGAGAGGAGTTATCTATAACACCCCCATAGTAAAGGGATTTATTAAATTAAATCAGTTGAGTGGGTTTTTGAGACAATCCCCATAGTTGAGACAGTTTTTAAAAAATTAACTCTTCCTTTAAATATATAGCTTATTTATAATTTGTTTCTTAAAATTTTAATAATTTAATATTAATCTCTAAAATTATGACCACTTTTAAAATTTTGAGGGAATAACATAGAATTATTGGATACTTCAAATCAAGGAACTAATATCTAAATAATTTTCACATATTTTCTCTTATAAGCATTGTATTAAACATTAGTTGATATATTGTTATATCGGCCGATATATCGGGTTAAAGACTTCATCTCGATAAAATTTTATATTGTTTTCTTTTATATGGTAATTTTTTTGATATATCGACCGCTATAAAAAAAACATGGCTGATATATTCCTTTGAATATATCGAAATAATCATATCATTTTTAATTTAATTGTGGGCTCGAGTTTGAATCATGTTTGAGAAACAAAATCGAAACCCCCAAAACCTACAAAAGGTGCAATTCTTCTCCAAAATCTTTACATTCTCGGCTCTCCAAAATTTTAAGCATATATCTCGATGCAAATTGTTATGTTTAAAATTCATTAACATGTTAGATTACATATTACAATATTTTGTTATGTATGAATATTATCTCATATGACGCCCAGTATTGTTTACATATTCCCGATTTCTGCAATTTGATATCATAGATTTTATTTGTTCTATATTTTATCTCATGTCCACCACCTTGTAGTAGTCCTTCGAATGCCTATTCTAAAGTTTTCTAATCAAAGTACATAATTTTAGGAAATAATTCAAAATCTTTAGATTTATTTAAAATATGATGCTTTTTTAAGCGTTGCATTTTGAACCTATCTCCCTCTAATGTTTAATACATTTGATTTGATTATTGTATACTTAAAATTAGAAATTATATCTACTTCTCTATACTTAAAATGGTACTATTTATAATATAATAAATTATTGTAGCATGAATAGTAAATTTACTCTGCATACTTAAAGGAGGACCTAAAGATTTATAGTCCATGCTATAGTAATTTACTGTAGCATAAACAGTAAATCTTTGGATCCTCCTTTAAGAATAGAGGAGTAAATAAGCTAATCATCTGGCTTCATATTATATGATGAATATTATTTATCAATGGGATTATATACTATTTTTTGTAGATAACAAATGTTTCAAATTTTTATAGGCTTAACTGAACTTAAATAACTTATAGTTTATCAAAATTATACTTATGCACCCCCCACTTGTATCTTGCTACACTTAAATATCTTAATTTATTCTAAAATTTTATGTTTGTACCTTCTGTCCTGTTGCCTAAACATAATAATGCTCTTTGTAATTTTCTTATATGAGTGTCATGATATAATTTAGGACAATTCTATATTTTCTACTCTTTTCCTATATACTTTATTAATATGTTAATATATTATCATAATTCTTAACAATTAATATAATGTAGAGCTTTGCAAAAAGGTTGGAAGTTTTAGGAACCAAAGTATACAAACTTGAAGTGACATAGAGTATAATTTAATTAACAACGATAATTAATTTAGTTTAGTTAGTAATTGAATGAAATATAAAAAAATAAGGGTAATATAGTTATTAGAAAGTTTTTTTACAACTTTCTCTTCTAAATGTAGTATGATCTGATATGATATGATTAACCTTTAATGCTGATGAAAACCAGTGAGATTTGCCAATAACAATAAAAAAAGGAGGGTAATAGAAGAAAATTAAAACACTTCACCGAAGCCCAAACTTAAAGGCTAGATCTGGGCCACAGATCCGACTCCGGTCCATAGAATTAATAATCCCAATATTTACAACCAATGCCACGGATCGGTTCCTTCTCAATCTTATAAGCTCGCTCGCTCGTCTCTTTCCACTCCGTCAAGCTCTCTCTGCCCCCTCCCTCTTTCTTTCTCTTAACCGATCTCAAGATCCAGCCATGGCTCAGCCTCTCATCAAGAAAGACGACGATCAGGATGAAGAAGGTCAGTTCTCCTCCTCGAAGACTCAATTAGAATCTCAATTCTCTTCAACTGTCTCAGATTTCGACTTAGATTTGCTATGAATCCTGCAACCACGAAGTATCGAGATCTTTACCCGTTCGAATTGGATGTCATTTGATTTGGATCTAGATCTGTCTAGATCTGTCAATTTTGGATCTGGAGTTGTTGGAGTGGTTCAATTTTTGAGACATACTGTAATGTGGGAGTTCGGCGTGTAGATCTGGGATTTCTCCCTCAAATTTATGGAGTTTTGATGATTTTAATTTTTTATCTCCATTTTTATGCTGCAGATTACTCTCCGTTTCTAGGGATTGAGAAGGGCGCGGTCCTGCAAGAAGCTAGGGTATTCCATGATCCTCAACTAGATGCAAGGAGATGCTCTCAGGTCAATGATTTACATGATTCACTCTTTTTGGCCTTGATCTGTTCATTCAAAATCTTAATTTATATTTTCTCTGTTATTTCATCCAGGTTATAACAAAATTGTTGTATCTATTAAATCAAGGAGAAACTTTCACCAAGGTTAGTTCCTGATCTCGCTGCATTTTGTATAGACAGACTATGCGGTGAACTCTAATTGTGAACTAAAATGTTATAGGTTGAGGCGACAGAGGTGTTTTTTGCTGTGACGAAATTGTTTCAGTCGAAGGATACTGGGTTAAGGAGAATGGTTTATTTAATCATCAAAGAGCTTTCACCTTCTGCTGATGAGGTTAGAAGAATTATAAATTTCTTGTCAAGTTATTTTTATCGGTTCCGTGTTAATAACTAGCGGTTTACTTATCACTTTCTTTGTGAAGGTTATCATTGTCACGAGTTCCTTGATGAAAGATATGAATAGCAAGACAGACATGTATAGGGCCAATGCTATTCGTGTTCTTTGTAGAATCACTGATGGAACTCTCCTCACTCAAATTGAAAGGTACTTAAAACAAGCAATTGTTGATAAAAATCCTGTTGTGGCCAGTGCTGCTCTCGTCAGTGGCATTCACTTGCTTCAGGTACTTTACTATACTTGCAGTCATGAGTAATATATTTAGTATTTGGTTCACCAACTTATAGATTGCTTCATATTTCAAAAGACAAATCCAGAGATTGTGAAAAGGTGGAGTAACGAGGTTCAGGAAGCTGTTCAGTCAAGAGCTGCCCTTGTGCAATTTCATGCGCTGGCTCTTCTTCACCAGGTACAAATTGATACCATTCTTCTTAATATGACGATCAATTTTTCAAAGGGTAAAAGCTTCACACTGTAAATTTATGAAAGAGCAGCCTCTATTTTTTATTATATTGATACAAAACTTCTTGCTACTTGTTCTCATCAACAACAACAACAAAAAAAAAAGAAAAAAAAGAAAAGAAGAAAAGAAAAAGAATGAGGAGTTATTGAGTACATCTGAAATTGCAATATCAGCTGAATGTGGTTATCTTTTTCCAAATCTTCGAAGCACATACACCCCCATGTAAGTTGTTGGTTTCATTACCAAGATTATAACAGATAAAAGGTGGGTGTTCGATACCTAATTGCTGTCTGTTGACGTAAACAAAGATTTGTATTCCATCAAAGAAACTTCTATAGCATACAACCTATTGGTAACCAAGCCCATAATAAAATAACACCTTATATTATGAACTTAGAGGGCCTTAAAAAATTCACTTGAAGTGATAGTCATTGTTTTACTTTTTCCAGTCTTTACCACTCAGTTGTGTACAAATGGAGTAGTTTGTTGGGTTAGGTATGTCAGCAAATGAAGTGCTAGTTTCTATTAGGATTGCTGAAGAAAGTTGAGGTTGTTTGCTAGGGCATGCATGTCTCGTAATTTGTACTCTTGATGGATATAAAGCAAATGTGTTTTTTTCTCTATGAATTGGATTGTAGAGAATGGATGATAATTTAGCCCTCAGCCCTAGAAATTCAATGATGCAATTTGAAGCTTGTTTATTATGCTTTGAGTTCCAGTTTCCGAGATGTGACAAACATTGAGTTGAACTTTGTGGCTATTAGTTTTGATTTTGCTGAAGTTGGTAGTGGAATCTATCATAGGTTCACTGTTATGCGATGCTAATAGTGTTAGTAGTCCCTTCCCACTACGCTATCGCCCAATAGTGGTAACATATTACGGAATATGTGCTTTTTGCTCACAAAAGCGGCCAATAGCGTGCCATAGCGGTGAATAGTGGGCGATTGTAGGCTTTTTGACCGCTATTTAAAAGCGGTTGAGGTTTAGTTTTTTAAATTTAAATCCAATCTGCAACTACTGCATCCCACCGCCTCCCGCAATTTCCGACGTATTCCGACCGCCTCCCACAGCCTCTGGGACCTCCCTCAACACTTCCTCTCACCTCCTCTCGCTGTGAGCTCCTCCTATTGTAGTCCTCTCACCGCTCAGCTCATCTTCTTGAAGACAATGACTCTTTGACTCCTCCTCCAGTTGTCTTCGGTATTATGTGATGGTTACATGTCTATTTCATGTTTAGGATCTCTTTAAATCATCAAATATGCACTTTTTGGTTTTCTAGATTTTTCTTATTTTTTTGAATATTTATACATCTAAATTAGATCGCTATTTTGACTTTACACTTTTTACCGATATTTTGCCACAACAGCCCCAAATAGCCTTGACGATGCCTCATCGCTATGCGACGCTATCCGCTATTGATAACCTTGCATAGGTTTCATAAAGTAGAAGCATCTCAAGCAAAGTAGATCATGGAATATTGTCTTTTGTACAATATGGATACAACCAAACTCATTTGAAGCCTCAATGGTTTGTGATTGATGTTGGTGGCAGGGTTGAAAGTATGAGGTGAAGGATTTGGAGTTATGACACGTTCTACTCTGAACCCAAGGTCTTAATGCTTTTAGTCTTTCTTGACTTTTGAAATAGTTAATAGTGTATTTGCTCAAAAAGATTATTGTCAGGAGGAAAAGGGAAGAAAAAGCATTATAAACTGTAGAAAGATTGGAAGTGATTCTATTTAGCATCATTCATCAATGAGAAAACCTGTCCCCTAAACTGAAGTAGGATGGAGTGATTTTATTCATGGAAAATATATTTCTTAAAGGAATAATTTGATGGTAACAAGTTAAATCAATGGACCCAATAAGTTTCTTTGTTATGATCCTTTGACAAAAGGTACAATATAAAGAGAAAGGGAATAGTTTGTTTAAGGTTTTGTTATGAGTTTATGAATGATGAATTTATGTTTAAGGCTTATGGTGCACTTTGACTAATTTTTTTGTGTAAACCAGGTTTTTGTATGTGAGAATATTCAAATCTATATTGAGGGATAAGATACGTGCCATCCATCTTAAAGTGATGCTTGATAATAATGTTAATCTTGGGCATGTGAGGATTTACACCTAGTTTTTATGTGGGAATTTAAGCCTATATAAGGGACTATTCATATTCATTGTTTCCATCAATCTTAGGGTAACACTTGATAATCGTGGGCGATAGTCTTCTTATATAAGACGGTTCTTGCCATTTTATGAATGATGAATTGCTCAAATCTGAAATTGTCGCACCAAGAGCTACAGCATAATAAGCTCATGCCCTCTTTCAAGTGCTCTACTTTGCAAGCGAAAGCACCTAACCATACACAAATAGTACTCTAAATATCGCATCTATCAGTGACCTGTCCTTTGATGCCAGTTAGATCTAGCTAAATTGAGAAGCTTCATGTCATGTCTTTCCACTCCGTTACTGGAGTAATGCTAAATAGTGCTTATTTTTTAAGCCTATTTATGACTTATGGCTGTACATGTCTTACTCCTGTTTAGCACTTATCTGGTAGGTTTTGTATTATCTGGGGCTATACAAATCGTTTTTACAGCTATAGAATCAAATTTAATCCCACTTATCCCCAGACAGCCCACCCATCCACTCAAATGGAGTACATAGAAAATAGGGCCTGCTTCATTTTCTCTGGATATTTGGAATAAATCAAATCAACCTCGAGAGCTCTTTTTCTAGATAGGTTGATCCCTTTTCCAATTGGTAAATGCTTCTTCTATGTGTCAAAGTTTGTTTACTCTGTTTACCATACCCTCAAGATGATGGTTTGGACGTTTACTTCTGTGTTCTTTTATACCAGCATAGTCTCATGGCACAACTCAAAATACATTGTTCTTTTTTTTTTGTTTGGATGTGTGTGGGTGGGTGGGGGGGTGTTATGCATGATCGGTTTTATTTTTTATTTGGACAAATGTAAGTATTTTGTGAATGTGAAGTTTCAGTCTTTCAGGTTTTTTGTTTATTCTGTTTACCAGACCTCACGATAGATATCTATTAAAGAATTAAGAATCAAGTATATAGTATTCTAACTGTAGTTACATATATTTATGCTTTCAGATTCGGCAAAATGACCGTTTGGCTGTGAGCAAGCTTGTTACCAGCTTGACAAGAGGAACAGTTCGGTCACCTTTAGCTCAGTGCCTCTTGATTAGATACACAACCCAGGTGCTTCTAATTCCACAAATATGTTTGACTATGATAAAGGATGATGGTAAACTAAAGAGTCTGTCAGCAGGTGATCCGAGAGTCGGGCATGAATACACAAACCGGGGATCGCCCCTTTTTTGATTATCTTGAGGCCTGTCTGCGTCATAAAGCAGATATGGTGATATTTGAAGCTGCTAGGGCAATCACAGAGCTCAGTGGAGTTACTAGTAGAGAACTGACTCCTGCAATTACAGTTCTACAATTATTTTTGAGCTCCTCAAAACCTGTACTTCGGTTTGCTGCTGTGCGCACACTAAACAAGGTTTGTTTTATCTTTGATCATACTTGTATTTTCACTTGTGAATGACTAAACATGCATCTATTACTTGGGAATTGGGAGCAAGTTGTTTATTCAGCATATTTTTCATAAAACATCTATATCTGGCAGGTGGCAATGACACATCCCTTGGCAGTAACAAACTGTAATATTGATATGGAAAGCTTAATATCTGACCAAAACCGGAGCATTGCTACTCTTGCCATCACTACACTCCTTAAGACTGGGAATGAATCAAGTGTAGATCGCTTGATGAAGCAAATTACCAACTTTATGTCAGATATTGCAGACGAGTTTAAGATTGTTGTTGTCGAAGCCATAAGATCTCTGTGCCTGAAATTTCCGCTCAAGTATCGATCAATGTAAGTACCACCCATTTTGTTCTTCTGCTTAATAATCAAAGGGATTATGAATTTCTGGTTGGGCAACGTCTGTGTATTCAAATGTAACTTCATATTTGTATTTGAATTAAAATAATATCTTGAAACTAATTGTACCCTGGGCCTGTCTAATGATATCCAGGATGAACTTCTTGAGCAACATTCTTAGAGAAGAAGGTGGGTTTGAATACAAAAAAGCAATCGTTGACTCAATAGTCATCCTCATCAGAGAAATACCAGACGCTAAAGAAAGTGGCTTATTTCATCTCTGTGAGTTTATTGAAGATTGTGAATTCACATACCTTTCAACTCAGGTAATCATTTCGTAGTTTTTCTTTCAATTGAACCGACCACCTTTCACTATTATTGTAATCATTCTATTGGACAAGAAAGTTTTTTGAAAACATCTCGCCACCTTTCTTTATTAACCCAATCATTCTATCACACAAGAAAGCTTAAAACACATTAAGGATATTACCTCTGGCATATCCATGTATTGCCTTTACGTTTCTACATTTTTCATGCCTGTTTATTTACTTTACGAGGTTGGACTTTGACAGGGTCTTCATTTTAAAATCTTTCAAATTGTTTTTTTTAAATATTTTTACACAAACACACATGCGTATAGGCATTATAGTACACCTTGACTGATATGAGCGAGTGTTAATGGTCCATTGAGGTCAGTTTTCGTATATGGTCCATCATTCAGGTCTGCCCATGTCCGATCCAACCCCATTATACCGTTACACGTATCTGACATGGTTGGAATTCATTTTGATTTTGGAGATATGACCAGTCCATGGGTCAAAATTTTTGTTTGGTTTGGTCTGGTCATATGTTCATAACTGGAGTTCACTCAAAAGAAAAAAACAAAAGTTCAAAAAATGTATCAGACATTGTTAACTGAAGTCTTTACGACCTACTTGTAGGTTGTAAACTCATGACCAATAGATCACATCAGATTTTTTATGGGAGTGATACCGACTATTTGCTTCAGCAAAGGTCATGTATATTTTTGCTTTATCCAGTCCTCCAGGCTTCCAGAACAAAACGCACAATTTTATCTGTTTTTTGTATTAATGTTGCTCAGTTTTCCTTTTTCTAATTGTTCTATTCAGACCAACTATTTAAGAATGGCTATACACGGCTATTGAGGGGGTAATGATGTTCATTTTTTTTGCATGCGCACATATACTTCTTGTTTCAAGTATCAACTGATATCAATTGCGACCATATTCATATTGATGACCGTCTCCCCTTTATGATATTCTAGATACTTCACTTTCTGGGGAATGAAGGGCCAAAGACATCAGACCCTAGTAAATATATAAGATACATTTATAATCGAGTTATACTTGAAAATGCGACGATACGAGCATGTGCAGTGAGTACCTTGGCAAAGTTTGGTGCTTTGGTTGATGCATTGAAGGTATTACAAGCACCACATACATGAGATTTCATTTGTTTGCATGCCCCTTTTTTTTCTCTAAAGGCGTGTCTTTCAACTATTGGTTTGCTATTTTCCATGCAACAAATGTGGAATTTTCCTCTAATATTGATAATTTTGGAACTTTCCTTTGCAGCCTCGCATATTTGTACTTCTAAGGCGCTGTCTATTTGATATTGACGATGAGGTGAGCTATTTGTAACTTACTGCAGTTTCTTTTATGATTGTAGTGTAAGGTGTAAATTGTCTCTTCATCCTTATTTAACAGTTGAGAATTTCCCTTCCCTTATCTTGCTATACTCTATAAAAGTTTATCAGGCTATTCAGATATATCTTTATAACTGTGTGCTATGGAACGTGTTTTCCCTCATTATTTCCACCTTTTGTGTTCCATACAGGTCCGTGACCGGGCAACGCTTTATCTTAATACACTTGGAGGTGATGGTTCAGTTGCTGAAACTGAGAAAGATGTCAAAGAATTCCTCTTTGGTTCATTGGATGTTCCTCTGGTTAACTTGGAGAAAAGCTTGCGAAATTATGTATGTCTTAATGAAATTAGTTACATCTGCAATAACGCCATACTTACATCTTTTTTATGTCATTAACAGGAGGCTTCTGAAGAACCTTTTGATATTTCTACTGTGCCAAGAGAAGTCAAGTCACAGCCTCTTGCTGAGAAAAAGGCTCCAGGGAAAAAGCCTTCTGGTTTTGGTGCACCTCTCAGTGCTCCAACATCGGCTGCTGATGCATATGAGAAGATGCTTTCTTCCATTCCTGAATTTTCAAGCTTTGGAAAATTATTCAAGGTTCTTCCTTTGTGCCTCTGACAATAATGTAACTCAAAGCTCTTGACAGCATCATGTTTTAATTTTTTTTTTCAGTCATCTGCTCCTGTGGAGTTGACCGAAGCTGAAACTGAATATGCGGTTAATGTAGTCAAGCACATTTATGATGAGCATATTGTATTCCAGTACAACTGTACAAACACCATACCTGAGCAGCTATTGGAAAATGTAAGTAGTAATTGATTGGAGAAGCATCTGCTACTTTTGCTGTGTAAAACCCTTTTCTATCTTTTGAGTTTTGCAATTGTTTCCAGGTTACAATCTTTGTTGATGCTTCTGAAGCTGAAGAATTTTCAGAAGTTGCATCAAAGCCATTGAAGACTTTACCTTATGATTCACCTGGGCAGAGTTTTGTGGCTTTTGAGAAACCAGCAGGAGTTCCATCTGTTGGAAAGTTCTCTAATATCTTAAAGTTCATTGTCAAAGAGGTATCATTGAACTATTTCCCTCAGCAAATTTGAGATGTATACTGTGTTCTAATTTAGTTATTAACGTTTTTTGTGGTCTTTCAAAAATATTTGGGGAACAAAGATATGCTTTAACAAGTGACATAGTATGTGACTCATCATAGGAACATTTATCTTGCAGGAGCATTTAATTTGTTTTTATGTTGTATTGATATTAATATGGTTATGACTTCCTACCACATGCACAGCTCTTAGACAGGCATCAGCTATGTGGCCTAATATCCTTACTCGCAGAATACGTTGATGTTTATGAAAGAAACTGTAGTTTTTGCATATTCACAAACTGAAGTCAAATGATGCCCACATGTGTTAGAATTTAATGCATAATTATTTGTATCTCAGGATCTTATAGATAGGATAGTAATACTTTCAGAAGAAATTTTGTAATTAAAATTTTGCTACATTTTTTTGTGTATTTCCTTGGCAATTCATCACCGCCATTCAGTCTGACCTGAGAAAGCATCATTGTTTCTCTCTCTTCCCCTTGACTTTTAAACTTATAGCAGCATTTTCAGGCTTAACATGATGCATCTGAACATGGTTATCATTGTGCATGATCAAAAGAAGACATTCAAGAAGTACTTATAAATACGTATAACAGGCATATACATCAAGCAGCCCTTATTAACACCTTTCTACGGGCTTGTATTTCATGTACACTTACTGCCCTAAGGATGATGATCATTTGAGTATTCATAAACAAGTACTTAATATATTCAACAGTTATATTACATATATTTCATTGTCCTGCTAAACTTCTTGTAGATTTCCTAATATATTTAGCTCTATGATGGTGATGGTATTTGATGTGTTTAATAGCAATGACTACTATGTCTAACTTCAGGTAGATCCATCTACCGGGGAATCAGAGGATGACGGTGTTGAAGATGAATACCAGTTAGAAGATTTTGAAGTAATGGCTGCAGATTACATGCTGAAGGTGGGAGTATCCAATTTCAAAAATGCTTGGGACAACATGGATCCAGAGGGCGAGCGTGTTGATGAATATGGACTTGGTACAAGAGAGAGCTTAGCTGAAGCTGTCAACGCTGTTATTAATATTCTCGGCATGCAGCCCTGCGAGGTTAGTTGTTTTCCTTTTCTGATATTACAGATATTTGTAACTTATTAACTCTATCATATTTCAATCAAATATTTGAAAGCAAAGTTCGTCCACTCCCTGACCTTTTATTTTCAGTTTTTGATTGTTTTGGAACTACTGGAAGATTCCATTCTTAAGCAAACCTGGTTGCATTTTAGATTGATGAAATGGTGTCTCATGAGAGGATATCATTACTGCAGGCTTTTTTCTTGTGATTCTCCTAACTCCCATTGACTGTTGATCCATGTCAAACTGGAAGACTGATGACTTAGAAACTTTTGCCTGCAGTCATTATTTATTAATCTTTCTCTAAGTGTTATCTTTCACCATATGATTCTGAATTTGGCCTAACCCTTAATATTACACGTACCCAATCTGGATCTTTTCTAAGATTTCACAGATTGACCCTATTTAGATCATACAAAATATTGGATGGTTACAAATAACCCCCTTGTCCACACTTCAAGTAGTACTTATCACTCAACTTGTTTCATAGCACTTATCACCTCTCAATTTGTGATGGAGCGCAGTGTTATCTGTAATTTATCCTTAAATAGCAACTCAAAAGGGATGACTGCTAATAAATGAGTTAAGGGATGATTAATGTTACCGAATGTACTGTAATTTACATTATTGAGAAACTTGCTTTGGATATTACATTAACTTATCTGACAATATTTCGACATTATTCAATCTGAGAGTATGCAGAAACTCTTTCTTCTTTAGGCTTTTACTTGAGTGAAAATGTTGGACCTTGTTGTGACATGTTTGTTTCTTGGCAGGGCACTGATGTCGTTCCAAGCAATGCAAGGTCACATACTTGCCTTTTGTCCGGTGTGTTCATAGGCAATGTGAAAGTCCTCGTCAGACTATCATTTGGTATTGATGGACCTAAGCAAGTCGCCATGAAACTTGCAGTCAGATCCGATGACCCAGCAGTTAGTGAGGCAATCCATGAAATTGTTAATGGCTAAGGATTGATCCTTCATGCTACTTTAATCTTTTCGTGCCTCCAATTCTGAGGATTTTGTGGAGCATGTGGGGTTTTTATGTATTGAGGTTAAATCTATGTATTAAAGCTTGGGAGATGACGGAAGAAAAGTTAAAATTATCAGGGTTCGAGAACGGGTATGAGATTTTTCTGAAAGATTTGAAAGACGTCATCTGTTTGTTCTTGTTCAGGTGTTTTGTGATCGGGTATTTAAAACACAAGAAATGTTTCAGTGAACCTTGAATCTGCCTGCATGCTGCAGGCAACCTAGCCATTCAAATCAGAGCATTGAATAAACTTGGGGTCATAGCAAGTTTATATAGTTAGACATGTCTGCTTTATTTACTATGCTTGTATGAATTCTTGAACTGCTACACAGAGTTGAAATTTACACCATTTCCTTTCATCTTCTCTTTGTTCTTCGTGCAAAACAGGGGTTACTTAATTTAATTAATTAGAAAATCTATGGGTAATATAATTAACTACTAGGTTACAAATCCTAAACTTCTTCCCAATACAACAGAAGTGCATGATTATTTCTCTTGTATTGTTGTCATAATTGATGAGTTAATAAGAATCCAGCCACATTGAAACATCCGAGCCATCCGGGTCACCCATGGTGGGTATGACACATGATATTTTGTGACGTTACAAGAATAATACGCCTAGAATCACACAAGTCATAAGTGGGGAAAAAGGACATAAACGGGTACAAGAATAACACGCCTAGAATCACACAAGTCATAAGTGGGAAAAAAAGGACATAAATGGGGTATGACACAAGTATAGAATCACTCAAGTCATAAGTGAAAAAAAAGACATGAATGGATTAAAAAATTGGTGGACAAATGATTCTATCCACGTAAGTTCAGATGAACTCTTATTATGATTGTAATTATAACAATTCTAACAACTAAATGATTGAAGTTGCTTAATAACCATAAAACATGGATATGAAAATCAAAATGCATACTATTTAAAATTTTGGTAGGATGCAAAAAGGATGCATTTAAGTAAACTATTCCAGTCTTTATTTGGATATTGGACATATGTATTAACTAGTTGTTACTCGTGCGATGCACCGGATTTAAATTAATATTCTCGCATGCATTTTATAATTTTGGGGAAATGTTGAAGTTAAAAATAAGATTTTTTTTTTTCTAAAAAGAGCGAGCAAAATCAATGAATTATAGGGAATTAAAAGACAGAGAATAGAGATCTCCACATTTAGGATGAGAATGCAGATGCAAATAATGATTATGGAGATGCAGATACAAATGATGATTATGAGATGCTAAAGAGGAGGAACGTCTTGATAGTATGCAGTGTGCAATTGGAGGAACCAATGAGGACACCTGTTGGATGGATGAATATTGTGTAAACAACGATTATGTTGAGTCTAAAGAATTGTTTCTAGAAGAGTTTCAAAATGAGGAGTGGATAAATGCCTCACAAGCTGAGTTCGTTGAGCTTGGTCCTAATGGCGAACGACCCGAGGACTTCACTTTCAAAAAAGGAGATGTTTTCGAGAATAAGAAAACTTTGGTTTTCGCTATATGTGAATGGTCATCGGGTTAACTTCAAGCCGGTGAAAACGACTACAACCAACTACCATGTAAAGTGCTACTTCAACGAGAAAGCTCGAGGAGAGTATGCAAGTGCTCAAGACGAGAGAAATTCAAAATGACTATGGAAGCTTAATGTAGCGGTTAGGAAAAAATCTAATGGGCAATTTATGATCTCTAGTTATTGCGAACTTCATACATGTTGCAATCCAACTGCCAATGTCGATCATAAAGCAACAACTTCCTCTTATATCTTGAAGTTAATTATGCCCAAAGTTAGACGAGAGCTTGATCTTACTCCAAGTCAGAAGATGAATGATCACTCAAACCACGCCTCCAGACAACGAAATCAAGACACGTTCCCAACAGGCAAGATACGTACCAAGGGGTATAGATAAAAGAGAATGGGTAAGTAAAATGCGTAAATTTAAATAGCTCTTTTAATCCATTAGCTTTTGGATGCTTATATATATATAATTATATCTTTTTACGTGATTGCAGATAGACGCTATGGATGAGATAGAGGGGATTGCAAATGAATGCATAACTACCGCAAGAGGAGATTCAGTACATGTATCGGTATTACAGCGGATAGTGGGGATGGTTCGTAAAGCTCTTCATCGAACTCATGAGGATCATCATGATGGTTGCGAGCAGATGGCGCATGAGGAGAGGGTATATGTGCGCCGACGAAGATGAGGTGAATCTTCCTCGCACGACATTGAAGTTGGTCCGTCACCGCAAGCTGGTCCGTCACAGCCCCACACACAACCGGAGAGCAAGCACGTACAAGCCCAAATCGAAGGAGGACGCTGACGGTCGGAGCGGGTATGAAGAGGGAGACAACGGAGGAGGGGCGGAGTTTTAGGTTGCATGTGATAGTTTATTAGTTTTTTGGCTTAGACTAAATTTGTCATATGGATAGACTTGATATATTTGGATTTGTTTGGACCATTTTGTCGTATGGATATGTATATGACGTAGCTATTGTGTTGTGATATTGTGAAATCATTAAATGCGTTTTTATCCGGTGCTTCTCTCTTTAAATTTATAAGTATATAAATATTATATTGTATAACAATTATATGAAATGGATGTTATATTTTTGTAGAGCTTACAGGTCCGACAAACAATGTATATGAAGCGATATAGCCCCGTGCATGTTTTGTGCGTGTTTGAGCTGTGCCAGCAAATACACGGGACTAATAGTCCCGTGAATTTGCTGGGCGAAAAGGCCGACTCTCTGCTTAACACACATAACTAGTAGTCTCATGCGTTTTGTAGGGGATGCACTAATCCCGTAGATTTTCTGAGGTCACTTTAGTGACCAATTAATAGCCACTAAGCATACGAGACTATTATCGAAAACCCCATTTTGTAAAACCATGGTTTTGCTAAATAATTAACAAAACTATCGGTTTTGCTAATTATTTAGCAAAAATAGGTTCTTTTGAATAAAACTCCTTCACATAATTATTATCGAAAAAGAAAAATGGAAAAATGGTTCATATTAATTATCCTTTTGCATCCATATTTGCGGCCCGTGTCCCTGTCACGTGATTACCAAATCATCAGTTCCTTCTCAGAGCCAAGCTCCCGAGCCAAACCCGCATCTATAAATATCTGTCTCGGCTCGGTGCCCTAGTTTTTCCTTTTTCGCCGCATCTGAAGAGATTCGAAGGAAGAAGAAGAAGAAGCGAGATCTGAGCATCAAAACCCTAGTTCTTCGATTTCGAAGATGGGAGATTACAATGATCCGTTTATGCGCAATAAGGACGCGGCCGTCCAGGCCCGAACCAAGGCCCAGAATCGCGCCAACGTCCTCCAATTGAAGCTGGTAATTTCTATCCCTTTTCCCTTCGTGCTAGCTTTTGGCCTTGTATGAAACCCTGGTTCCTCTCTCTATTTTATGATCGCACTTGTTTGCGATCGGATCGCACTTAATTAGGGTTTTGGTCGATCGATCAATTGATCGCCTGTTATCTGATTCCTTGTTAGGATTTTGATCGTTCGGTGTTAGGAATCGCCTAATTCGTTGTTTGATTGTTCTATTTCTTTGAATTTTTAACTGATAAATCGATTACTCCACAAAGGAATTCTAGATGCATGCATAATGCGCTTGTTTGATCTTTTAATTAACTGATGCCATTTATATTTCTACTGCATGCTCTAATTTTAATCATGAAGTTGATACTTTTCCTTCTCTCACGAAATAGATCTATTTTTTTCCAAATGTTTACCTGTTTTACTACTAATTATAGTGATTTGGTTGTATTTGCACATATTAGTTGTTGTGCGTGTTCCTTTTTAGCTCTATTAATCAACACCTTCAAAAGGATTGCTAACTACTTTTTTGATCCTTTTATTACTGTAGTCATGTATTTTTTTATTCTTTTATAAATTGGATCATGGGAGTATTTCTTTTTCTTTTTCCCTTTTCTTTTTGCCTTAATGATTCTGTTAGTATTGGAAATTGACAACATTTGGTAACCGTGTTATTTCAACAGATTGGTCAGAGTCATCCAACTGGTCTTACTACCAACCTTTTGAAGCTCTTCGAACCTCGCCCTCCTTTGGAGTTTAAGCCTCCTCCGGAGAAGAAGAAGTCCCTTCCCTATACAGGTAGCTAGATATTTCCTTTTATTTGATTTGCACTGAATCCCATTTAGACAAAACTGACTTGTCTTTTTTTTTTTTAAGGGATGGCGCAATTTGTGAGTCATTTTGCTGAGCCAGGTGATCCTGAATATGCCCCACCAGTTAAGAAGGCGGAAACTCCGGTATGTTTTTTTTACTCGTACACATGTATTTGTTATGCCATCATATACTGTTACTACAGCTTTAGAATATTATTTTTTATAATTTCATACCCAAGGCATTTACTTGGATTTTGGTTTTTTTATACTGTTGCTGTTAAGATAAGTAGCACGCAGGTGCATGTTTCATAGGGTTGGGCATGGTCCGGGTCAACCTGCGGGCTGACCTGGCCAAATCCGTCATGGGTCACGACCCGGCCCTGTCCTAGGCCCTGGGGTCAGAGAAGTAGGCCGGGTCCTGCCGGCCTTGGCTTTTTTTTGAAATTTCAGCCTGACAAGATCAACCAATCTTTAAAATAAAAAAATATAAACATAGTGTGTCGCTTGTCAAGTTATAGAGTTAATGGCTGCTCTTTTTATTTGGGCTGTTTGGGAAACTTTTTCATAGTTTTGTATGGGAGGTTTTTCATAATGACTCTTGTTTTGCATGTTTCTTGCAAATGCAACACTTTTAGTGTTTGAATGAATCATGTTTTTGGGAAAAATTGATACGTAGCCCATTTTGCTTAATATGATAAGCCAAAGATAGTCTAGTGACAAAACCGATGAATCTCATCATTCATACATATTTAAATTTATTTTGTGAAATGATATGTAACTTGTGTTTTTTTAGAAAAAGAAAACTGGATCTTTTTCACAATAATTAGCATATTTGCACATACAAAGACCTGTGAAATTAAGATTAATTTTTCATCTGAACAAATCTCTCTTAAATGTTATTTATCATGTAAAGACTCAATGTTTGAAACTTGGTTGAATGTTTGTAGCTTAGTTGTACGTATCAGTGTAGGAAATATGATTTACCAAGAAATAAGAGACAAATAGTCTCACTACAAATTTTGAGTTACATTTTTTATGTCTTACATGATATATTTCAAATTTTCAAAGAAAGTAATAAAGATATTATAATATTTAGTAGAATAAATATGAAAAAAGTTCAAAGTTAGTGGCATCGAATGAGTAATCGTATGATATGTTTATGTTTTAAAGGAAAAAAGTTCATGCAATAGCTATTTCCTATAGATAGTTTTTCGGGTGTAAGGGATACAACTACATATTTTGTTTCCATCATTAGATGATATTCTATACAACTTCTTTTTCTAGTCATAATTAGAAGTTCAGTGCTCATGAATAAAGATTTTGTTAACAAGTCCTTTAAAAATTTATTAACGATTAATGCTTCTATTACAACAAAAAGATGACCTTTATTTTCAAACAAATATATAGTTTAATAAATATTAATACAAGTAAAGATAGAAAAGAAAAAAACTGAAAAGGAAAAAAATGGGTCGTGGGCCGATCTGCGACCAAGATCGCATTGGATTGTGTCGGACCCGGCCTGGACCCATGTGCGCCATGGGACAGGTTGGGTGCAGTCCTAGGCCCAGGGTCAGAGAAGTGGGCTCGGCCCACTATGACCTAGCCTGGCTTAAGCCCGGTCTGGCCGGTTCATGGGCCTGAATCGGTTTGGCCGATGCCCAACCCTAATGTTGAAGGAAATCGTGCTATGTCTACATGCATAATACACAGCGGAAGACATGTATGTACAAAAATACTAAGCATGTAGAGAGCATGAAATATTCATATGGATCGTCTAATTAAATCTAACATGATCCTTATTATTAAGTGAGCATACAAGAGTTAGAAAATCATACTTTCGTAGCGTGATTCGATGGAAGATCGAATAACCCCTAGCTCTTGCTCCTTGTAGTAGAAAATCTCCTTGTAGTGGATCTCCAAGTCTTCAAGTGAGCTTGATAAAATGGGAGTCTTCTTAAAACACAAGGCAAGATATCCACCCCGGGGTTCTTAAAATCCTACTACTTCCTCTTGCTCAAAGATTGCTAAAGTTTAGTAAGAGGAGAGCTCTCTTTTATTCTCTTATGAAAAAAACACTTAGCCAATTTTTCATTAACCTTTCCATAAGAAAAAGAGCTCATATTTATAGAGTGAAATGTGTTCATGATATGAATGACTCATCCTATGAGTCATGCAATGAATCATCAAAAATTAATGATTAATCAAGTGAGTCATGCAATGAATCATCTTATGAATCATTACATTTCAAAACCATGTGCTAATAAACCATGTGCTCAAACCATACCACTAAGTGACTCATCTCATGACTCATTATACATGGTATGTGTATTTCATAAATGAGAATACCAAATTATTATCACTAATACAGTATTTCATAAATACGGTATATAGTATTATTCCAATCTTTAACTAATTAGTCACTATATGACCAAATAAATCAAGAGTTGACCAAAAGTCAACTGTTGACCAAAAAGTCAACTAGTTGACTAAAAGTTAACTTTATGGGAAAAATACTGGAATTCATTTCCTAAGCACATAGCATTCCGATTTTACCGATATACATAACCGTTTATGTGTATCCGGAAGAAATCATATATGCGTATCAATCATACGCATCACTCCATAAATTGTGTTTCATAGGATTCAAGTACGCGCTTGGTGTGACTCTAGGGCCCAACTTAAAAAACTCGGTAGTGGATCATATCCATAAGTACAACAGAGGTGCTAGCTACACATGAAGACCACCCGGGTATAAGTTGTGATAAAGGTCTGCAAGATGCTTATCCAATTTTATCAGGACCACTCAATGATAATACCGTACAGTCCGGTCTCTTCGTCAAACCATGTCAAACTATTGAGCCTAGGGTATGGCAAACTGTCAAACCCTAATAGCTTGATTAGTGTTTATTGATATTAAACTCATAACCTATAAGATCAAACTGACACTCAGTTTATCTTATTCACCTTGGCCAAGGATTTCCAGGCTATAGTTATATCAAACAATCTTATGACATCAACCCCTATACTGGGAGAGACGAATCCCTTCTTGGCATCTCAATATCTACTTATGTCTCGGGATGTACCCAACAAGAACCGTTATGCACAATTCAATAAGAACTGTGGTTAGGTAAAAGTCTAAATACATCTTTACTGACATATAAGATATTGCACTCATGCCTCAGGTCAAGAGACTACTATGTACTATATCACTTGAGAACTTCTATTTGACAGTTAAGTATATTACCAACTAGATGTTCTCGGCGAGTCGTTCAGTCAACTCATTCACTAATGAGTCACCTGTATACTGTATCTTGATGTCTCACATCAATGATCTAAGAGATTGATCATCTCCTTCAAAAGGAGAAATAAAGCATACACTAGTCTAAACCAAAGTGATGATGTCCTATCTCAACACTTCATCAACTAGGAACATTTTAGAATATACGTTACCGACTAATCAGATCTCTTCATTACGATCACTATCCGAAATGTCTGATAGTCTAGTATTTATTCTAAGGACATTATCTGTATATTTAGAACATCAGATAAATCTGACCAAAATAGCATACTATCATTTTGAACAAGGATGTTATATACATATAGGTCCTGTTACAATATACAATAATTGCCTGCAGGGCACCTATATCTAACAAACTCCCACTTGCACTAAGGCCAATTATAGTATCTAATACCCAATAGCTCAACAAGTTTCTCAAATTGTGAACGAGCAATTGCCTTTGTGAATGGATCTGCTATATTATCTTTTGTGTCTACTCTTTCAATCTTGATCTCCCGGCGATCAACTATCTCCCTGATCAAGTGATACTTCCTCAGAATGTGTCTGGACTTATGGTGAGATCGGGGTTCCTTTGTTAGAGCTATTGCAGCATTATTATCACAGTATAAAGGTACTGGATCTTTAATGGTGGGAACAACTTCCAGCTCTAAAAGGAACTTCCTCATCCAGACAGCTTCTTTAGCTGCATCATTAGCTGCAATGTATTCAGCTTCCATAGTCGAGTCTGCTACTGTATCCTGCTTGGAACTTTTCCAGCTGACAGCTCCTCTATTGAGGGTGAAAACATATCCTGATACAGACTTACTATCATCGATATCGCTCTGAAAGCTTGAGTCGGAAAAAGCCTCCATTCGGAGGTCACTTTTACCGTATATCAAAAATAACTCTTTAGTCCTTTTAAGGTACTTAAGTATATTCTTGACCGCTTTCCAGTGCTCTTCTCCATGATCAGATTGGTATCTACTTACCAAACTGAGTGAATAAGCGATATCTGGTCTAGTACATAACATGGCATACATGATCGATCCTACTGCCGAGGCATAAGGAATTAGACTCATGCGTTTCCTCTCTTCATCAGTCCGGGGAGACATCTTTTTAGAGAGGGAGATTCCAGGAGATGCAGGTACAAAACCTTTCTTGGAATTTTCCATGCTAAACCGTTTTAGCACTTTGCCAATGTATCTAGATTGCGATAATCCTAACATCCTTTTAGATCTATCTCTATAGATCTGAATACCCAGTATACAGGATGCTTCACCTAAATCTTTCATGGAAAATCTTTTTGATAGCCAAATTTTAACCGCTTGTAATGACGGTATGTCATTACCGATTAAGAGTATATCGTCTACATATAAAATAAGAAACGATATAATACTCCCAATTATCCTTTTATACACACATGGTTCATCTGGATTTTTGATGAAACCAAACTCTTTGATAGCATCATCAAAACAGATGTTCCATCTCCGTGATGCTTGCTTCAGTCCATAAATAGATTTAAGCAATCTACATGCTTTTCCACTGCTCCCACTAACTACAAAACCCTCTGGTTGCGTCATATATATGCACTCTTCTAAATCACCATTTAGAAATGCAGTTTTAACGTCCATTTGCCAGATCTCATAGTCATAGTGAGCAGCTATAGCAAGTAGGATCCGAATAGACTTGAGCATAGCCACTGGAGAAAAAGTTTCATCGTAGTCCAAACCAGGTCTTTGACGAAAACCTTTAGCTACCAGTCTAGCTTTAAAAGTCTCTACTTTTCCATCTACACCCAACTTTTTCTTAAACAACCATTTGCAACCTATGGGTATCACCCCTTTAGGAGCATTGTCTAATATCCATACTTTGTTGGTGTACATAGAGTCTATTTCAGATTTCATTGCATCATGCCAAGCAACAGAGTCCCTACTCTCAGAGGCTTGCTGATAACTTAAAGGTTCGTCATCATCTATGACGTGATCTAACATGCCACCTTCAACTAAAAAATTATATTGTGTCTTAGGTGCATGAGATCGCCTTGGATATCTGTGGAGTGGTTGAGGTTCTTCTGGTATAACTGAATTTGCTGGTTCCACTAATTTATCAGTAATATTTTGTATCTCTGAAATTTCTTCCAGTTCTACCATGCTCCCACTAATTTCTTTTTCAAGAAATTCCTTCTCTAAGAAGGTGGCATGCCGAGAAACAATTATCTTTTGTTCATCGATGTGGTAGAATTGATATCCAATGGAATTCCTTGGATATCCTACAAATTTGCATAATACTGAGCGTGCCTCTAACTTTTTGGGATCTTGCTTCTTTACATAAGCATGACATCCCCAAATCTTAATATAATTAAGATGTGGTTTCTTCCCACTCCATATCTCATATGGAGGTTTAGGCACTGCTTTAGTTGGAACCCTATTCAGTAAGTGTGTTGCTGTTTCTAATGCATACCCCCAGAATGAAAAAGGTAACTCAGTGTTACTCATCATGGAACGTACCATATCTAATAGGGTACGATTCCTTCTTTCTGACACGCCGTTAAGCTGTGGTGTAAAGGGTGGAGTAACCTGAGAGAGAATCCCATTCTCTTTTAAAATACCTAAGAATTCCGAGCTCAAGTATTCACCTCCTCGATCCGATCGAAGAATTTTAACTTTCTTGCCCGTTTGGTTCTCTACTTCATTTTTGTACTCGATAAATTTCTCAAGTGCTTCAGATTTGTGTTTCATCAAAAACACATGTCCAAACCTTGAAAAATCATCAGTAAAAGTAATAAAGTAGGAGTAGCCACCTCTGGCCATTGTAGACATAGGACCACATACATCACTATGTATCAGTCCTAAGAGTTCTGTAACTCTTACTCCAGTTCCTGTAAATGGAGTCTTGGTCATTTTACCTTTAAGACAAGACTTGCAAGTCTCATAAGACTCAAAGTCAAATGGATCTAAATATCCATGCTTATGAAGCTCGCCAAGTCTTTCTTTATTAATGTGACCAAGTCTGCAATGCCATAAGAAAGCGTCATTCATAACTGAGTGCTTTCTTTTATTAGTGTGATAAGTGTTCAGAATTGTATTTTGATTAAGAATATAGATGCCATTGCACAATGTTCCATAAGCAATCAACTTTTGATTAAATATGATATTCATAACATTGTTCTCCAACTTAAATACATATCCATCTTTATCTAATAAAGATATGGATATTATATTACACATCATAGTTGGTACAAAATAGCAGCTATTTAAAATCAAAACGTTTCCATTTGGTAAAGCTAGATGAAAATCCCCTACTGCAAGTGCTGCAACTATTGCACCATTACCAACTTGCATAGTCATCTCTCCAGCTCCAAGTTTTCTATAACTTTTAAGTCCCTGTAACAAATTACAGATGTGAGATCCTGATCCGGTATCTAATACCCAGGATGTATGATTTATAGAAAAACAATTCTGAGTAACAAACACACCTGTAGATGAAGCAACAACTTGCTTATTCTTGGTGAGTGAGGCTAGGTATTCTGGGCAGTTCCTTTTCCAATGTCCTGACTTATGACAATGGAAGCATTCTGCTGTCATCATTTTTGCCTTTCCTTTATCCTTCTTGACAGCCTTCTTAACACCTTTCCTTGGTTTAGTAGTTTTCTTCATTCCTTTTTTCTTAGCAACCAATTTGCCAGAAGAGGAAGAAGATTGCCCTATAGCCAAGACTGGTGTTTGTCCCTTTTTCAAAGAACTTTCTTCCTGTCTTAACAAATTAAGCAAGGCAGGAAGAGTGGGCTCCAGATCCATCATCAAAAACTGTGATATGAATCGGGAGTATGCTGGTGTCAAGGACTGCAGAATGATATCTGTATATCTATCTGCATCTAGGCCTACGTTCAAAAGTTCAAGCTCATTGACATAGGCGATCATTTTGAGGACATGATCCCCAACAGAAGATCCCACAGTCATTTTCGTCTGGAACAGATTCCTAGACGCCGCGTACTTCATTTGTCGCGGTTGCTCGCCATACAGTTCTTCTGTATTACGAAATATGGATCTGATATCCATATTCTCATGTTGTCTCTGATGGACCAAATCCATAGAGGCAATGGTGAGGCATTGAGCAAGTGAACAATCTTTATCCCATGTATTGCGGATTTCAGTTTCCGCTATAGTGGGTTCTAGGCCTAGAACAGGTTCGGGCGCAGTGAGGACATATGCTACTTTGTCATAAGTTAGGGCAATTTTAACATTCCTCAACCAGTCTTTGTAATTAGGACCGGTTAACTTGTTCTGTTCCAATATGAGTTTTAAACCAGACATAATGGCCTGAAAGAGAGAGAAAAGGTATTTTAGCAGATGTTCAATACATAAAATAGATTTGGTTTATTTTTATCTAAGTTATGCCTCCCACTATTTTTCGAGTCCCTCAAAACCTTATAATAGGTGATCGGAAAACAACTCATTGTTTTCAAGTGGGATCAAGATCCAATTATCATTGAATGCATCAACCTTGGCGTATGTCAACAAATTAACACATTCAATAATTGGTAGACAACTTTTGTCTTTTACACTCTTGTAATTCTTGATATGATTTTACCCCTAGTCTTTTATGACCTTGACGTATGCCAACAAATCATAAAATGCTAGTCAAGTTTGTACCCATCATTTCTTGACTGGCTTAAATTTAACTTATGCAAACTCTTGACGTATGCCAACAAAGTTGCATAACCAACTTAAGCTATCCTTATATCTTATATACAGATGAATACTATTTAGCCATAGAATAGTTATGCCTTGACGTATGCCAACAAACATAGTATTTATAAGCTTAATAGTATTTAACTAAAATGATGGAGGGCTACGGACGATTTCTCAAATCTTTTACCGTAATCGAACTTGATATAGTTTAAAGATGCTCTATATTTATACTTGCAACAATTAAACTAGCCAGGAAAGCGCAAGATTGGTGGGAGGGTTCCGAGCTATTCACCGGGAATATTTATCGGACCTTAATTAAGTAACCACTTCTCTTTAAGACTATAGCGCGAAAGATTGGGCATCACCCCTAATCTTAAGTTGGGCATCACCCCATGAGCTATATCTCATAATTACTTTCCTTGACACTAGTTAAAAGCTCATTCTAAATACATCTCTTTTAACTGCTTTAGGTTTATTTATCTTTCACACTAACACTATGTTAATGTCGATCTCACCACTCTATGGTCAATAAACTCTTATTGCCATGTCTCACAAAGTTTTAAAAAATAAGTTTTTATAATAAAAACTATTCTCTAGTGAGATAGAGATATAAACTTTGCAAAAAATAGCACCCAATTGTATTGACATCTACAATTTGGGGCACAACCAACATATCAACATATGTAATGTAAAACTTATATAGAATGGTAGTGGACAACTAAAGAAAATAAAATGCAACTACACTAATTACATTTTAGCAAGCCATATGCAACTCCTTGCGGTGCTTGTTCCCTTGCAAACTCTGTATTATTACAATCATATAAACATAGGACGTGCAAGCCCCATTTATAATGGAAAAACCATCTCGTAGGATGGGTAATAATATTGCATTAAATATAAAGCAAAAGCTATAAATGAAATAACTAAACTAAGCAACCATACCCCCCCACACCCGAACAAGGGCCTATACCCGTAGGCGTAGCCCATGATCGGTGAGCAAGTGCCTAAACCCGTAGGCGTAGCCCATGCTCGGGGAGGGAAGAGGTCGTAAATAATTATTACATTTCTAACTTTATTACATCAATACAAAACATACAAGAGAATAGTTGTCCACTACCATCCATAAACATAACATCCATACAAGATGATAAATCATATAACTTAATCAACATTAAGAAATATGCATCTATCTAGTTATGCAACATATTGGAAACTAGATAGCATAAGGATTATCCAAACTCAAAAAAGACTAACAAGCTTCTAACATACAACTACACTAGTTGTAATTAATTATTTTATAAAATAACTTGAATTAATTAACTAGTTTCATGTAAACTAGAAATTAGAAGCAAGAACAAGGTCCTCCATGAGTTAGATGTACATGTTAAGATTCAATTAGATAGAACCATAGCTCTGATACCATGAAGGAAATCGTGCTATGTCTACATGCATAATACACAGCGGAAGACATGTATGTACAAAAATACTAAGCATGTAGAGAGCATGAAATATTCATATGGATCGTCTAATTAAATCTAACATGATCCTTATTATTAAGTGAGCATACAAGAGTTAGAAAGTCATACTTTCGTAGCGTGATTCGATGGAAGATCGAATAACCCCTAGCTCTTGCTCCTTGTAGTAGAAAATCTCCTTGTAGTGGATCTCCAAGTCTTCAAGTGAGCTTGATAAAATGGGAGTCTTCTTAAGACACAAGGCAAGATATCCACCCCGGGGTTCTTAAAATCCTACTACTTCCTCTTGCTCAAAGATTGCTAAAGTTTAGTAAGAGGAGAGCTCTCTTTTATTCTCTTATGGAAAAAACACTTAGCCAATTTTTCATTAACCTTTCCATAAGAAAAAGAGCTCATATTTATAGAGTGAAATGTGTTCATGATATGAATGACTCATCCTATGAGTCATGCAATGAATCATCAAAAATTAATGATTAATCAAGTGAGTCATGCAATGAATCATCTTATGAATCATTACATTTCAAAACCATGTGCTAATAAACCATGTGCTCAAACCATACCACTAAGTGACTCATCTCATGACTCATTATACATGGTATGTGTATTTCATAAATGAGAATACCAAATTATTATCACTAATACAGTATTTCATAAATACGGTATATAGTATTATTCCAATCTTTAACTAATTAGTCACTATATGACCAAATAAATCAAGAGTTGACCAAAAGTCAACTGTTGACCAAAAAGTCAACTAGTTGACTAAAAGTTAACTTTATGGGAAAAATACTGGAATTCATTTCCTAAGCACATAGCATTCCGATTTTACCGATATACATAACCGTTTATGTGTATCCGGAAGAAATCATATATGCGTATCAATCATACGCATCACTCCATAAATTGTGTTTCATAGGATTCAAGTACGCGCTTGGTGTGACTCTAGGGCCCAACTTAAAAAACTCGGTAGTGGATCATATCCATAAGTACAACAGAGGTGCTAGCTACACATGAAGACCACCCGGGTATAAGTTGTGATAAAGGTCTGCAAGATGCTTATCCAATTTTATCAGGACCACTCAATGATAATACCGTACAGTCCGGTCTCTTCGTCAAACCATGTCAAACTATTGAGCCTAGGGTATGGCAAACTGTCAAACCCTAATAGCTTGATTAGTGTTTATTGATATTAAACTCATAACCTATAAGATCAAACTGACACTCAGTTTATCTTATTCACCTTGGCCAAGGATTTCCAGGCTATAGTTATATCAAACAATCTTATGACATCAACCCCTATACTGGGAGAGACGAATCCCTTCTTGGCATCTCAATATCTACTTATGTCTCGGGATGTACCCAACAAGAACCGTTATGCACAATTCAATAAGAACTGTGGTTAGGTAAAAGTCTAAATACATCTTTACTGACATATAAGATATTGCACTCATGCCTCAGGTCAAGAGACTACTATGTACTATATCACTTGAGAACTTCTATTTGACAGTTAAGTATATTACCAACTAGATGTTCTCGGCGAGTCGTTCAGTCAACTCATTCACTAATGAGTCACCTGTATACTGTATCTTGATGTCTCACATCAATGATCTAAGAGATTGATCATCTCCTTCAAAAGGAGAAATAAAGCATACACTAGTCTAAACCAAAGTGATGATGTCCTATCTCAACACTTCATCAACTAGGAACATTTTAGAATATACGTTACCGACTAATCAGATCTCTTCATTACGATCACTATCCGAAATGTCTGATAGTCTAGTATTTATTCTAAGGACATTATCTGTATATTTAGAACATCAGATAAATCTGACCAAAATAGCATACTATCATTTTGAACAAGGATGTTATATACATATAGGTCCTGTTACAATATACAATAATTGCCTGCAGGGCACCTATATCTAACAAACTCCCACTTGCACTAAGGCCAATTATAGTATCTAATACCCAATAGCTCAACAAGTTTCTCAAATTGTGAACGAGCAATTGCCTTTGTGAATGGATCTGCTATATTATCTTTTGTGTCTACTCTTTCAATCTTGATCTCCCGGCGATCAACTATCTCCCTGATCAAGTGATACTTCCTCAGAATGTGTCTGGACTTATGGTGAGATCGGGGTTCCTTTGTTAGAGCTATTGCAGCATTATTATCACAGTATAAAGGTACTGGATCTTTAATGGTGGGAACAACTTCCAGCTCTAAAAGGAACTTCCTCATCCAGACAGCTTCTTTAGCTGCATCATTAGCTGCAATGTATTCAGCTTCCATAGTCGAGTCTGCTACTGTATCCTGCTTGGAACTTTTCCAGCTGACAGCTCCTCTATTGAGGGTGAAAACATATCCTGATACAGACTTACTATCATCGATATCGCTCTGAAAGCTTGAGTCGGAAAAAGCCTCCATTCGGAGGTCACTTTTACCGTATATCAAAAATAACTCTTTAGTCCTTTTAAGGTACTTAAGTATATTCTTGACCGCTTTCCAGTGCTCTTCTCCATGATCAGATTGGTATCTACTTACCAAACTGAGTGAATAAGCGATATCTGGTCTAGTACATAACATGGCATACATGATCGATCCTACTGCCGAGGCATAAGGAATTAGACTCATGCGTTTCCTCTCTTCATCAGTCCGGGGAGACATCTTTTTAGAGAGGGAGATTCCAGGAGATGCAGGTACAAAACCTTTCTTGGAATTTTCCATGCTAAACCGTTTTAGCACTTTGCCAATGTATCTAGATTGCGATAATCCTAACATCCTTTTAGATCTATCTCTATAGATCTGAATACCCAGTATACAGGATGCTTCACCTAAATCTTTCATGGAAAATCTTTTTGATAGCCAAATTTTAACCGCTTGTAATGACGGTATGTCATTACCGATTAAGAGTATATCGTCTACATATAAAATAAGAAACGATATAATACTCCCAATTATCCTTTTATACACACATGGTTCATCTGGATTTTTGATGAAACCAAACTCTTTGATAGCATCATCAAAACAGATGTTCCATCTCCGTGATGCTTGCTTCAGTCCATAAATAGATTTAAGCAATCTACATGCTTTTCCACTGCTCCCACTAACTACAAAACCCTCTGGTTGCGTCATATATATGCACTCTTCTAAATCACCATTTAGAAATGCAGTTTTAACGTCCATTTGCCAGATCTCATAGTCATAGTGAGCAGCTATAGCAAGTAGGATCCGAATAGACTTGAGCATAGCCACTGGAGAAAAAGTTTCATCGTAGTCCAAACCAGGTCTTTGACGAAAACCTTTAGCTACCAGTCTAGCTTTAAAAGTCTCTACTTTTCCATCTACACCCAACTTTTTCTTAAACAACCATTTGCAACCTATGGGTATCACCCCTTTAGGAGCATTGTCTAATATCCATACTTTGTTGGTGTACATAGAGTCTATTTCAGATTTCATTGCATCATGCCAAGCAACAGAGTCCCTACTCTCAGAGGCTTGCTGATAACTTAAAGGTTCGTCATCATCTATGACGTGATCTAACATGCCACCTTCAACTAAAAAATTATATTGTGTCTTAGGTGCATGAGATCGCCTTGGATATCTGTGGAGTGGTTGAGGTTCTTCTGGTATAACTGAATTTGCTGGTTCCACTAATTTATCAGTAATATTTTGTATCTCTGAAATTTCTTCCAGTTCTACCATGCTCCCACTAATTTCTTTTTCAAGAAATTCCTTCTCTAAGAAGGTGGCATGCCGAGAAACAATTATCTTTTGTTCATCGATGTGGTAGAATTGATATCCAATGGAATTCCTTGGATATCCTACAAATTTGCATAATACTGAGCGTGCCTCTAACTTTTTGGGATCTTGCTTCTTTACATAAGCATGACATCCCCAAATCTTAATATAATTAAGATGTGGTTTCTTCCCACTCCATATCTCATATGGAGGTTTAGGCACTGCTTTAGTTGGAACCCTATTCAGTAAGTGTGTTGCTGTTTCTAATGCATACCCCCAGAATGAAAAAGGTAACTCAGTGTTACTCATCATGGAACGTACCATATCTAATAGGGTACGATTCCTTCTTTCTGACACGCCGTTAAGCTGTGGTGTAAAGGGTGGAGTAACCTGAGAGAGAATCCCATTCTCTTTTAAAATACCTAAGAATTCCGAGCTCAAGTATTCACCTCCTCGATCCGATCGAAGAATTTTAACTTTCTTGCCCGTTTGGTTCTCTACTTCATTTTTGTACTCGATAAATTTCTCAAGTGCTTCAGATTTGTGTTTCATCAAAAACACATGTCCAAACCTTGAAAAATCATCAGTAAAAGTAATAAAGTAGGAGTAGCCACCTCTGGCCATTGTAGACATAGGACCACATACATCACTATGTATCAGTCCTAAGAGTTCTGTAACTCTTACTCCAGTTCCTGTAAATGGAGTCTTGGTCATTTTACCTTTAAGACAAGACTTGCAAGTCTCATAAGACTCAAAGTCAAATGGATCTAAATATCCATGCTTATGAAGCTCGCCAAGTCTTTCTTTATTAATGTGACCAAGTCTGCAATGCCATAAGAAAGCGTCATTCATAACTGAGTGCTTTCTTTTATTAGTGTGATAAGTGTTCAGAATTGTATTTTGATTAAGAATATAGATGCCATTGCACAATGTTCCATAAGCAATCAACTTTTGATTAAATATGATATTCATAACATTGTTCTCCAACTTAAATACATATCCATCTTTATCTAATAAAGATATGGATATTATATTACACATCATAGTTGGTACAAAATAGCAGCTATTTAAAATCAAAACGTTTCCATTTGGTAAAGCTAGATGAAAATCCCCTACTGCAAGTGCTGCAACTATTGCACCATTACCAACTTGCATAGTCATCTCTCCAGCTCCAAGTTTTCTATAACTTTTAAGTCCCTGTAACAAATTACAGATGTGAGATCCTGATCCGGTATCTAATACCCAGGATGTATGATTTATAGAAAAACAATTCTGAGTAACAAACACACCTGTAGATGAAGCAACAACTTGCTTATTCTTGGTGAGTGAGGCTAGGTATTCTGGGCAGTTCCTTTTCCAATGTCCTGACTTATGACAATGGAAGCATTCTGCTGTCATCATTTTTGCCTTTCCTTTATCCTTCTTGACAGCCTTCTTAACACCTTTCCTTGGTTTAGTAGTTTTCTTCATTCCTTTTTTCTTAGCAACCAATTTGCCAGAAGAGGAAGAAGATTGCCCTATAGCCAAGACTGGTGTTTGTCCCTTTTTCAAAGAACTTTCTTCCTGTCTTAACAAATTAAGCAAGGCAGGAAGAGTGGGCTCCAGATCCATCATCAAAAACTGTGATATGAATCGGGAGTATGCTGGTGTCAAGGACTGCAGAATGATATCTGTATATCTATCTGCATCTAGGCCTACGTTCAAAAGTTCAAGCTCATTGACATAGGCGATCATTTTGAGGACATGATCCCCAACAGAAGATCCCACAGTCATTTTCGTCTGGAACAGATTCCTAGACGCCGCGTACTTCATTTGTCGCGGTTGCTCGCCATACAGTTCTTCTGTATTACGAAATATGGATCTGATATCCATATTCTCATGTTGTCTCTGATGGACCAAATCCATAGAGGCAATGGTGAGGCATTGAGCAAGTGAACAATCTTTATCCCATGTATTGCGGATTTCAGTTTCCGCTATAGTGGGTTCTAGGCCTAGAACAGGTTCGGGCGCAGTGAGGACATATGCTACTTTGTCATAAGTTAGGGCAATTTTAACATTCCTCAACCAGTCTTTGTAATTAGGACCGGTTAACTTGTTCTGTTCCAATATGAGTTTTAAACCAGACATAATGGCCTGAAAGAGAGAGAAAAGGTATTTTAGCAGATGTTCAATACATAAAATAGATTTGGTTTATTTTTATCTAAGTTATGCCTCCCACTATTTTTCGAGTCCCTCAAAACCTTATAATAGGTGATCGGAAAACAACTCATTGTTTTCAAGTGGGATCAAGATCCAATTATCATTGAATGCATCAACCTTGGCGTATGTCAACAAATTAACACATTCAATAATTGGTAGACAACTTTTGTCTTTTACACTCTTGTAATTCTTGATATGATTTTACCCCTAGTCTTTTATGACCTTGACGTATGCCAACAAATCATAAAATGCTAGTCAAGTTTGTACCCATCATTTCTTGACTGGCTTAAATTTAACTTATGCAAACTCTTGACGTATGCCAACAAAGTTGCATAACCAACTTAAGCTATCCTTATATCTTATATACAGATGAATACTATTTAGCCATAGAATAGTTATGCCTTGACGTATGCCAACAAACATAGTATTTATAAGCTTAATAGTATTTAACTAAAATGATGGAGGGCTACGGACGATTTCTCAAATCTTTTACCGTAATCGAACTTGATATAGTTTAAAGATGCTCTATATTTATACTTGCAACAATTAAACTAGCCAGGAAAGCGCAAGATTGGTGGGAGGGTTCCGAGCTATTCACCGGGAATATTTATCGGACCTTAATTAAGTAACCACTTCTCTTTAAGACTATAGCGCGAAAGATTGGGCATCACCCCTAATCTTAAGTTGGGCATCACCCCATGAGCTATATCTCATAATTACTTTCCTTGACACTAGTTAAAAGCTCATTCTAAATACATCTCTTTTAACTGCTTTAGGTTTATTTATCTTTCACACTAACACTATGTTAATGTCGATCTCACCACTCTATGGTCAATAAACTCTTATTGCCATGTCTCACAAAGTTTTAAAAAATAAGTTTTTATAATAAAAACTATTCTCTAGTGAGATAGAGATATAAACTTTGCAAAAAATAGCACCCAATTGTATTGACATCTACAATTTGGGGCACAACCAACATATCAACATATGTAATGTAAAACTTATATAGAATGGTAGTGGACAACTAAAGAAAATAAAATGCAACTACACTAATTACATTTTAGCAAGCCATATGCAACTCCTTGCGGTGCTTGTTCCCTTGCAAACTCTGTATTATTACAATCATATAAACATAGGACGTGCAAGCCCCATTTATAATGGAAAAACCATCTCGTAGGATGGGTAATAATATTGCATTAAATATAAAGCAAAAGCTATAAATGAAATAACTAAACTAAGCAACCATACCCCCCCACACCCGAACAAGGGCCTATACCCGTAGGCGTAGCCCATGATCGGTGAGCAAGTGCCTAAACCCGTAGGCGTAGCCCATGCTCGGGGAGGGAAGAGGTCGTAAATAATTATTACATTTCTAACTTTATTACATCAATACAAAACATACAAGAGAATAGTTGTCCACTACCATCCATAAACATAACATCCATACAAGATGATAAATCATATAACTTAATCAACATTAAGAAATATGCATCTATCTAGTTATGCAACATATTGGAAACTAGATAGCATAAGGATTATCCAAACTCAAAAAAGACTAACAAGCTTCTAACATACAACTACACTAGTTGTAATTAATTATTTTATAAAATAACTTGAATTAATTAACTAGTTTCATGTAAACTAGAAATTAGAAGCAAGAACAAGGTCCTCCATGAGTTAGATGTACATGTTAAGATTCAATTAGATAGAACCATAGCTCTGATACCATGAAGGAAATCGTGCTATGTCTACATGCATAATACACAGCGGAAGACATGTATGTACAAAAATACTAAGCATGTAGAGAGCATGAAATATTCATATGGATCGTCTAATTAAATCTAACATGATCCTTATTATTAAGTGAGCATACAAGAGTTAGAAAGTCATACTTTCGTAGCGTGATTCGATGGAAGATCGAATAACCCCTAGCTCTTGCTCCTTGTAGTAGAAAATCTCCTTGTAGTGGATCTCCAAGTCTTCAAGTGAGCTTGATAAAATGGGAGTCTTCTTAAGACACAAGGCAAGATATCCACCCCGGGGTTCTTAAAATCCTACTACTTCCTCTTGCTCAAAGATTGCTAAAGTTTAGTAAGAGGAGAGCTCTCTTTTATTCTCTTATGGAAAAAACACTTAGCCAATTTTTCATTAACCTTTCCATAAGAAAAAGAGCTCATATTTATAGAGTGAAATGTGTTCATGATATGAATGACTCATCCTATGAGTCATGCAATGAATCATCAAAAATTAATGATTAATCAAGTGAGTCATGCAATGAATCATCTTATGAATCATTACATTTCAAAACCATGTGCTAATAAACCATGTGCTCAAACCATACCACTAAGTGACTCATCTCATGACTCATTATACATGGTATGTGTATTTCATAAATGAGAATACCAAATTATTATCACTAATACAGTATTTCATAAATACGGTATATAGTATTATTCCAATCTTTAACTAATTAGTCACTATATGACCAAATAAATCAAGAGTTGACCAAAAGTCAACTGTTGACCAAAAAGTCAACTAGTTGACTAAAAGTTAACTTTATGGGAAAAATACTGGAATTCATTTCCTAAGCACATAGCATTCCGATTTTACCGATATACATAACCGTTTATGTGTATCCGGAAGAAATCATATATGCGTATCAATCATACGCATCACTCCATAAATTGTGTTTCATAGGATTCAAGTACGCGCTTGGTGTGACTCTAGGGCCCAACTTAAAAAACTCGGTAGTGGATCATATCCATAAGTACAACAGAGGTGCTAGCTACACATGAAGACCACCCGGGTATAAGTTGTGATAAAGGTCTGCAAGATGCTTATCCAATTTTATCAGGACCACTCAATGATAATACCGTACAGTCCGGTCTCTTCGTCAAACCATGTCAAACTATTGAGCCTAGGGTATGGCAAACTGTCAAACCCTAATAGCTTGATTAGTGTTTATTGATATTAAACTCATAACCAATAAGATCAAACTGACACTCAGTTTATCTTTATTCACCTTGGCCAAGGATTTCCAGGTTATAGTTATATCAAACAATCTTATGACATCAACCCCTATACTGGGAGAGACGAATCCCTTCTTGGCATCTTAATATCTACTTATGTCTCGGAATGTACCCAACAAGAACCGTTATGCACAATTCAATAAGAACTGTGGTTAGGTAAAAGTCTAAATACATCTTTACTGACATATAAGATATTGCACTCATGCCTCAGGTCAAGAGACTACTATGTACTATATCACTTGAGAACTTATATTTGACAGTTAAGTATATTACCAACTAGATGTTCTCGGCGAGTCGTTCAGTCAACTCATTCACTAATGAGTCACCTGTATACTGTATCTTGATGTCTCACATCAATGATCTAAGAGATTGATCATCTCCTTTAAAAGGAGAAATAAAGCATACACTAGTCTAAACCAAAGTGATGATGTCCTATCTCAACACTTCATCAACTAGGAACATTTTAGAATATACGTTACCGACTAATCAGATCTCTTCATTACGATCACTATCCGAAATGTCTGATAGTCTAGTATTTATTCTAAGGACATTATCTGTATATTAAGAACATCAGATAAATCTGACCAAAATAGCATACTATCATTTTGAACAAGGATGTTATATACATATAGGTCCTGTTACAATATACAATAATTGCCTGCAGGGCACCTATATCTAACAAATGTTTCATTTTTACTTGTATTATGGTGTTGGCATATTGATCGTGTAAGCACGCACTCAAGTTAACAGAGGAAATTCAATGAATTCGGAAAATTTCCACATTCCTTATCAGTCCAAAGGCTGAAATGGCACCAAATGACCAACAAGGCAACTTTCCTTTTCCTGGAGCCGAACATTCTTGCATCCTAATTTTTGTTCCTGAGGGATAAAGAATGATTTACTTGAATGTGCACCCACCAGATTCTTCAAGGGGTTTGAATGGTAGATGAGCTTGTTTGCATTATGTCTATTTTAAACTAGACTGTATTATCATGACTGAGTGTTTCTAGAACAATTTTGGGGTGTTTTGAGTTGATGAGAAAATATTCATATGTTTGAATAAAAAATGTGATTGCATGTGATAGAACAATTTTTTTAATTACAAGTTACTCATTTATCTTACTGACCATGGCAGATATATTGAGCTCAAAATAGTTATGTAATATTTACATATATGGCTTTACTATACTATTGTCCTCAGCATTACGCCAATACCTTCGCATTATGTAGAAAAGTGCCATATGTCCTAAACAATGAGGAATGTATAAGGAGGAAGAGGATAAAATATAATATTACACATCAAACAAAGATCATCAATTAGGAAGGAGATGCATGTCTGATTAATTTATGTTTAATTAAACATACATATGACCTGATAATTATTTTTGTATCCCAAGGACATTCACGTAATAATCTAAAAAATGATACCTATTTTCATGTTTCCTATGTGCCATCATTCTTTTTCACCTCTGGAGAAAAAATGTTTGATTCAGTGCCTTTCTTAATGATATCTATGCTATGCTTCAACTCAGTGAATATTGTACTCCCTATATAAGGTTTTCTTTTTGCTCAACTTTTTTTTCTCAGTAGCTTAATATTTTTTTTGTTACATGAAACTTTAGTCTCTTAATTTTAATGAAAGTTCCTTGTTCATGTTAATTTCTATGATTATTTTGAATATCACTAATAAACTAGGAGTAAAGTGTTGTAGGTTCAGTTAACTTCTCTGCTTTTTTCGTGTTCAAGAGCCTGTGTTTTGTTAGTGATTCTGTTGACGTTTTAGTCAAAATTCAAATTGAAGTATGCTATTATCCACCTTTATAAATGCACATGCATTGATAAATCCAACTTCTATGCGTTCCATTAATCTGTGCCTACAGGCAGAAAGAAGAGCAAGAATTCAGAAAATTCGACTTGAAAAAGGTGCTGAAAAGGCTGCTGAAGAGTTCCAGAAATGTATGTATACTTAAACCTATGAATTGGAGCATGGATTTGTTGTTATTTCCCCAATTCTTTCTAGATTCATTTTATTTTTATTTTTCCATTTCGTAACTTTAGTTTTTGATCTCCTAGCAGATGATCCACATAAAGACCCGAACGTAACTGGGGATCCATACAAGACATTGTTTGTGGCAAGACTTGTAAGTTACATTTTTTTTCTTTTCCCCTTTTTCCTTCACCTTGCAACAGTTGCACTAATGTCGTATCATATTGTATTCTTTAATTTTGTGCAGAATTATGAAACATCTGAACATAGGATCAAAAGGGAGTTTGAAGCTTATGGCCCAATCAAAAGGGTAAGTATAATATCAGTATTGTTGGGAACTCAAGTTCTTCCAACTTGGTAAGGGATTCATCCACTTCAGTCAGTTAACAACAATGGTTTTGTTCATATAAACCTTTTCTTGCCAATTTTAGAAGTCCTAACTGGTCAAATTTCCGTAAAAGATTCCTTTCTTAGTTCCTCATGGTCCATGAATTTTAGTCTACTAAATGAGGAACTTCAGTATAGCCATAACAATATTGATTCTGAGAAATTTTACTTTTTCTTTATTATAGTTCATGTTATTCACTTCCACAACACATGAGTGCTAAATATGTAATGCTAAGATTGCAATATTTAAATGATTAGTTTTGCCTTATTATACATGTCCATGCGCCTAACAACAATAAAGGAATTTAACTTCCTGGTAGTTTTAACCCAGTGATGGTTCTTCTGTTCATACTGGTATGTTAATTTGTAGGACACCATCCACTTTTGCCCATTCCGACAGGTATGTTAAATTGCAAGTTGCCATATATTTTTGCACATTCACTTCCAGACCAGGGATCCTCGTACACTCCACCTGTCAGTTTGCCCTTTTCCTAGTTAAGATAATTGTGTTTTTAGTTGAATTTTTGGTGGGCCAAGTTGGAAATTTCTCTCCTGATCTTAAATCATGGATGTTCTCAACCAGGTATATTTGGTTATGTTGGTAGCATGTTTGTATTCCTGCATCCTTTTATGTTCTAACTTTCAAGTTTGATGGCCCCTCAAAATAGCTAGAGATGCAGAAGATTCCTGCTTAGCGAAGTATAGGGAATTATGAAAGGTATACAAGCCATAGATGACAGTGCGGGTTTGTTGATCTATGTTTTTTTTTCTTTAGTTTTGAATATTCTGGTTAGAAGCCATTAGATAATCAACACATCACTTTATAGCATAATCCGGGTAGTAGCAGGTAAAGTGGTAAGTTCCTCTTTCTATTACGATGGTTGATAGGAGGTTTCAAATTTGTGATGAATCTGGTGGTCATAATTGGTAAGGAATGTGAAGAATCTGGTGGTCATAATTGGTAAGGAAAACTTTTGGTAAGAATTATGGTCGGTCTCCTTCACCGCAGAAACCGCGGAGCACCAATTCTGTTCTTCCGTTCTTGACTGTCACGGCAATTGCATTGCTTATTTATGCACCATAAAGGTGTGCAGTGCACAGTACAAGTGTGCCTGCTATCATTAAGTTATATAGGGAGATACCTCTTTCCTCCCTCAAAATTCCTGGTGCTATATGATAACTTTTCAGGGAGATAAACAGGTCTTTCCTCTATCTTCTGACTTCAAGTATGCTTACTTCTACTGTGACTAAAACTTCTTTTTTATGATTTTAAAGGCTAAATCAAAATTTTCCGGTAGTCAGGAGCTATCATGGTATTTTCTCTATTATATATTTCTCCCATCATGCTATTTTAAAATTTTCCCTGGTAAGGGGGTGGTAAATATGTTTTTCCTTCGAGTAATCCGGCACAAACATCGGTTTTTTCTGCAACTCAATTGATATGGTGGTGACGAGTCTTGCATGGCGAAGCTGTACACCTTTGAAGGTGAGCACGGCTAGTGAGGCATGATGCCTGTCTGTCGTGCCATTTAGAATATGACACATTATTAGACTGCTTACAATGTTTTAATCATTTTCTGTTGTATTCTCATCCTGCATACTTCTAACAACTATTATTCTTGGTGGGATTTTTCAGGTCAGGTTGATTACTGACAAGGAGACAAATAAACCTCGAGGATATGCTTTTATCGAATATGCACACACGAGAGACATGAAAAGTGTGTCACTATTGTATTTTTGACCCTGGTGTTTTTAAGTGTTCCATTAAGTGCCACTAAATTAAATATGTTTTACATTCTACAGCTGCATATAAACAAGCTGATGGGAGGAAGTTGGATAATAAAAGAGTTCTTGTGGATGTTGAGCGTGGTAGAACTGTTCCAAATTGGCGACCTCGAAGACTGGGTGGTGGACTTGGGTCAACCAGGATTGGAGGCGAAGACCTTAATCAGAAGAATTCCGGAAGGTAATTGAGCCTATTCTTACTTGTTTTTTTAACCTTGCTATTTTTTGTTATTTTTTTGTAACTAGCATCTTTAGTGAACAAATTGCCTTTCCTAGATTGGTGAGTGAAAAAACTTTGAAGTCAGTTCAGTCAATACTTACTCTACATAGAGTTAGTG
>NC_033796.1:14755998-14757605 GCF_001876935.1 Asparagus officinalis
GCACACGCCTAATATATAGGGGTTCTTTAAGGCCTTCTAACGCTGAAGCTTCTCTTAAATTTTTTGAAAGTTTGTTACAACCGTATACTTCCTATTCCTTAAATTGTCTGTTTTCTAAATATTCTTGCCTTTTATCGAGAAAATAGTTCTTTTATTAATTCTCATGCCATGCCTTGCAATGATATAATACTACCTTGTAGCATTTCTTTGCCTAATGAACTAATTCAAATGTTTTGGAAGCTGATGTTAAATTGGATGTTTCTGAAAAGATAAACATTCCTAAGCTACTTAGTCAGAGCTTATCTTCGAGTGACTCTAAGCAGTGGTCCACTGCTGCCGTTAATAGAAACTGTATATATATTAGGAAAATTGTGTTTATCCTTCTATTGTGTTAAATCTTCCTCATTGACTAATCGGTTTCTCAAAGAAACCCTATCTGTTTTTCATGTTTAGAAAATAATATGTTCTACGAGGATGCTTGATAGTGACCATGTTATATGCATGCTTACATTGTATGAACATGCATACTAGTTAACTTTAGTTTGTTTTGTTTTATGGAAACCTCAAGAGCTGTGGTGATCCAGGATTTTGTGTAAGTGGTGTCCCCATATAATTTATCATGGTTGTATTTCAAATTTACTTTGATAATTTTATAATTTTAGCCTTTTTAATCGTTTCCTACCATAATAATTTCAGTAGTGACCTAAGCAAGCTAAACTTTAGTTTGTTTTGTTCCTCTATGGAAACCTCAGGAGTTGGGAGCTATTCATTTTTAGTTGATTGTGAACATTTTCATAGTTCATTTATCATATATTTGTTTTCTTCTTCCCAGGGAACAACAGCAAATTGCATCCGGAGGTCATCGTCGATCCGAAGAGCCAAGAGTGCGTGAAGACCGTCATGTTGACCGGTGAGGACGCATTTATGTTTTGCTCTATACCTCACTAGCAGTGCTAAACAAACACTGGAAGAATGAATTTGTACACGAATCTATACTAGTTACCTCAATTTTTCTGATGTTTTTTCTAACTTAAATGTGCTGCAGAGACAGGGAAAAGTCCCGAGAGAGAGGGAGGGACAGGGAACGGGAGAGGGAGAGATCTCATGATAGGTTACGAGATAGAGAGCCAAGGGAAGACAGGCACCATCATCACAGAGATCGGGAGAGGACCAGGGAGAGGGAGAGGGAAAAGGATCGCGGTCGTGACCGTGACAGTCGTCGTGGCAGAGACAGGGAGAGAGACCATGGACGTGACCGTGAACGTGATCGCCTTCGTGATAAGGATCGAGATCGCGACAGAGACTATGAACGTGCTAGCCATGAAAGGGACCGGGAGTATGATCAAGTAGAGCCAATGCATGATCAAGAGCGGCCTAGCACCAGAGACAGAGAACTTGAACCTGGTGAGCATGAATATGGAAGAGAATATTATGACGAGGGCTTTCAACCTCAGCCCGATGGTCCCACCGAAACTGACCATCGCAGGGAGCGGGCAAAGCAACCTGGATATTATGACGATGGCTATCGCGGGGTACATTTTGACCAGGGAGATCCCGAGGCACGAGAGGAAGGTGAGGCAGTTGCTGAGCATGATTATGGTTACCAG
>NC_033796.1:14757615-14775712 GCF_001876935.1 Asparagus officinalis
TTACCAGCGATCAGAAAGATCCCTCTCTCGCGAGTATGATCGCTGAGGTCAGACAAGGGAAGGTAATAACTCGGGATATCTTTTTAGTTGGTATTTGAAACTAGCAGATCAATTTCAATTTTCAGCATTTTCTTGTGTATGTTTTCAGGTCTTCAGCAAGCATCTTGGGTTAAAAATGGTTCCAATCTTTGCTTGCTGATTGTTGGTGGACCGTTCAAAGCCTTGGTTTGTGTTTTGTTGAACTTGTTGAATATGCAGACTGTATCTTATTAGATGAAGGGATATGTAGTTTCCGTGATGTGATTTGAGGCTTTCTACTGTTGAGTTGTTTGTAGACTGCAATGGCTTGTTGGTGTTTGATCTGGAAACCATTGTGCCATAAGTAGATCATTATTCTGGTTTCATAAATAGTAGTTTGATTTCCGCTTTCCTTCCTTGATGGGAACATGTTCAATCCATATGGATGACTTGGATTTACACCATTTTGTGAAAGATTGCTTGCATATTTTCTCATGTAATTTATTGAAATTACATCTTTAAAGGCATAATCTTCATGAACATTTATATTTCTTAATTTTACGAATTATAAATAGTATAAGAAGATACATTAAGTGTGAATTTCTACTGAGCTATTAAATAATATTATCTATCTATAACTAATATTTAAAAAACTTTGTTGGGGCAACAAATGTTGAAGGAATGACGATGTTTCTTTCAATTTGTTGAAACATGGAAGGTCGTTTTGTTAAAGTTTATGGGTACTTTTGCGAATTCAATTTAATCACTATACAAATGGGTTCCGCCCGCCACTTTCGCTCTCTTTAGGACTGTCCAATTTTCACCCACGATTTCTTCTCCTGGTCAATTTATTTAACAGTTTCATAGTCTCTTCCTCAATTCTCCTCCTTTTCTCTCTCTATATGATAAACATGTGATTAAATTTACGTTACTACTATATATAAACCGTGAGAGTAGGCAAAAGTGAAAGAATGAGCAACTATTTCTTCACTTTTTAGTAAAGAATATTTGGGCCATTTTAGTAAAAGATAAGCATAATTCGATTATTTTTTATCGTTATTTATTGATGTGAATCCCGTATTTCTCTTCTCTATCTCCCACTCTCTCTGAATTCTGAAAGGTTCTATGACTTTCCTTCCTCCATCTTTCTCTTTAATTCAATATTTCATACATAACTCGTTTAAAGATAATATAAGTGAAAGTATACATAACTTTAATTTTTACATAATTCTCTAAGTTGTTTGGTGAATTTTTTTAAAATGTTATTTTGCTTCTATTTTGATGTGGAAATCACGAAAAATATACTAAAGGTTTTGGAAAGAAGGAGGTGCATAGTTTTCTTTTAATGACTTAATTAATAAGAGACTATGTACAATTGGTGGATAATTAATTCAAACTAATGAAGATAATTGGAAATTATCAAAATTAAGAGGACAAAAGATACAATCAAAAGTTTGAGTAACATCTCTTTTGTAAGTAGTATAGATATAGACTTGTTTCCTTAGAAAAATAAGAAAGCAACTCGAATGAAAGAATAATAAAAATTTAAAGTATATTAAGGAGTTTTTAGTGTTTAGATATAACAGTTTTTGAGTGTTTAGATAATTAGTGACTATTAATTATGATTAGTATTAATGTTGATAGTTATATATTACGGAATAACATCACCAATATAATATTTAAATATTCTCATATTTATGTATATTTAAACATATATACATAAATACACACATGTGTGTATATATATATGTGTGTGTATGCGTGTATATACACACACTCATACACATATTTATAGACACACGTGTGTTGTAATGTTTTAAAAAGCCTCCGCCTAGTCAGCCTAGGTTGTACGTTGGTCGCCTTATTTAGCGCCTAGCATCTAGACAGTGTCTAGGCCTCCCATCTGGGTTTTGGGAGTGCCTATGTGGTTTGCCTACATGGATTGCACCTTTTAAGCATTAATCGTGATTTCCTTCACAGTAGCCTCTACATCCTCCAACCTCCTCCGACTATGAACACCTCTACCTCTCACGTTCAACAAAACCTCCTCGACCACCACCTAAAAAATCTAACTAGGAGTCAATCCAGCACCTAAGCTTTCTATAACATTAGCATTGACTATCAGAAATTGTAATTAAAAACTAAGAAATAGGAAAACTCCTAGACCCCACCTAGGCACCAAGGCTTCACGCGTCAATGTGCAACGTCTAGACCGCCTAGCACTTCTTATAACCTTATGTGCCTGTATGTATGTATTAAAATCCTTAAATTTTATCTAGACTTCTTATACGTCAGCATTAAACTTTTTTGATATTATAATATCCAATAACTACTCCATAGTAGAATAATATTATATCAGTTATTTAATTGGTTTAATTTTAAAACTTATTTGTATATTATAGGTCTTCTTAATATGAGACTCCGATACTTATTTATGAATATAATATTTAAATGTTTTTATCTTCAACATTGTTGGATATCAATGAATGTATTCACTAGTAGAAAAACGTGCAACTTAGACGGATCAAACTAGACGGAAAAACTTCATGAATTTGATATCTGTAGGCTGTCTAAAAATCACAATAGACAGTTGATCCCCCATCAAACACTGATGATGGAAGTTACAATCTGACGACTTTCAGAAGGCTACAATTTGAGGACTTTCACGTAGAAGGTTACAATCTGACGACCTTCACAACAACTAATGAAAGCCCCAATTCAACAGCCTTCACAATCAACATCAGGAGTTACAATCTGACGGCTCTCATATTTTCAATGAGCCAAGACGAATATTACAAGAGGACGATCTGTGCAAAACTCTAGCAAAAGAGACTACAAATTGACGGTCTCTTCATATTAGAATGCAGATATCTCTCAAACCGTAAGGAATTTGACGAAACGGAGGAAGCGAACCGAAGCCTTCGGCTGGGTTCGGTCGGCTCCGTCTCGTCGAGATAGCCGATTTTCATATATAATTCGCCCAATTCCGACTTACGGTTTGAAAGTTATGACCTGTTCTTCGCAGCAAGTTATGTTCTGAAGTCCGTCTGCAAGACTGGACTTCGTCAGAACATCGGACTTAGCCTAAAGCTCGTCGAGCCCACCTAAGACTCACCTCTGCATCCAAGATTCAAAACGCAGAGGTCGTTCCCGCATTCTAAACTCAAAACGCAGAGGTCGTGGCTGTGTTCCATATTCAAAACGCAGAGGCCGTAGCTGAGTTCCAAACTCGAAATGCAGAGTTCATGCAGAACCCAACTCTGCGTTCCAGGTCCAAAACACAGAGTTCATGCATAACCCAACTCTGCGTTCCAGGTCCAAAACGCAGAGTTCACCTCTGCGTCTCAGATGCCAAAACGCAGAGTTCACCTCTACGTCTCAGATGCCAAAACGCAGAGTTCATCTCTGCGTCTCAGATGTCAAAACGCAGAATTCATCTATACGTCCCAACTGTGCGTCTCCAATTTACATAACGCGTGCGGCTTGTGCGTTTCCAATCTCTAGCAGAGATTTAACTCTGCGTCTCATCTCTAAGACGCAGAGTTAAGGTCCAGAACGCCAATTTAGGCGTTTGAATTGTTCAAACACAAGTTGAACGGCATCAAAACCATTTATCCCACGTTCTGAGGGATTTCCGCCCTACTTAGGAGCGGATTAAGGGGGTAGTTACCACCCTTAATCCCCTATAAATAGTGGGAAATTCAACTGAGTTCGGGGGCTTCTTTTTGGGGGGAGCAAAGAAGAGATCTTCGGCTAACTTTTGAGCCGATTTTTCTCTCATCAACAAAGGGAAATTCGGTCAAGGGCTGGCTTTTTGGACCTGAGGATTGGCAGCAAAGAAGAGCATTCGTTCTTCGACTGGAGCTTTAGAGGTCGACAACAGGAGCTTCTTTATCCTTGGCTTATTAACCGAACTTTCGGTTTAAATCAACTCTTTCATAGAGATAAACTCGCTCTGAGTTATTAACTCGTTAAGAGTTATTTTTTAAGACTTGCCACGCAAGTTCTCCACAGCGTCAAATCGTGAGGAGAAAATCACGTTCCAGTGAATCAAGACGTTCGGATCGTCAACGAGAAGCAAACTCGACGCGAGCATTCGAGGCAGACATCTCATCGCTACCGTGAAGAACCCAGTTTTAAACAAAGGGGAGAATCAAATTCATTTTCCTCTCTTTTATAATCGGAATCCAAATTGTAATTGATTTTGAGAGGAATACAAGTCAATTTTTCTTTCATTGTCTTCTTACTGCAAATTTCCAACAAACAATATCCAACAATGTTGAAGATGAAAATCTTGGAATTCATGAATTTGTCATTGATTGGAGGCAGAGCCGATCCCGAGCTTTGGGTTGCCCTAGCCCAATCCAATTTTGGTTACCCATTATATTAAAAATTTAGTACGAATAATAACGATAAAAATGAATATATATATATAATACAATTTAGCGTTCTATATTGGGCTCAAACTGATAATATTCTCATGCAAAATCAATATTCATATAAGAAGAGATTACATTTGTGCTACAATTTAATTCAAAGAAAAATACTTCGCCTTGAATTTTTTGAAGCGAATTCTTCAATTAAGTCATCATACTCAAGTTTCTCCAAGTATTCATTTTCAATTGATATCATTGTCAATCCATTCAATCCATTCAATACATGGTAGTGCGAAGATAACTTTTTATCAATTTCAATTTGAAAAAACTTCTCTCCACCGAGGCAACCGTAATGGGGATAGTAACAAAATTCGATTAGCAGATAGTAACAAAATTCGATTAGCAACCCATTCCAAAACATCACAACCCCTAATTCAATTATTCAACAACAAAGATTCAGGCAAGATTCAAAATCAGAAATCTTGATTTCATTGCAAAACATCAAAACTCCAAATTTCTGTCCAAAAAAACCCTAAAATTATTTAGTTAAAAAAATTTACCTGATTGGGTTAGAGGAGTCAGCGGGGTGAAGTCTGAAGGACGGGTCCGATGGGAGCAGAGTAAGGTCGGACCGTCGAAGGCTCGGGAAGGAGGAGAGGAGTGGTTTTCTCTCTTTCTTTCTTTTTTTTTGTTTTTTGTGAGCGGAACAGAGACGGGGAGAAGAGGAAATGCTGACGGAAATAAAGGAGTTGGGTAGTGTTTTGGGTATTCATTAGAGTTCTTTTATAAATAGAACCCCTAACAATTTTTGCATAAAGGTCCTCTTACAAAGTCCACTTCAAAAATCAAAATTAATTACAGTTTGATGGATGAAGGAGCGAGAGGGGTGGGTTGCCCCCCGGCCCTGGGTTGCCCCAACCCCGGGACTTGGTGGGTTTACCCCAGGGCCGGCCCTGATTGGAGGTGACGAATAAAATCTTGGAATTCATGAATTTGTCCATTTATAGGTTTGTCATCAACCATCATGAACTTATTGAAGGAAGAGGATGTGAAATGTTGAATTCCGGCATCATCAAAGCCATATTCTGCTTCAAGAGCATTCCACAGATCCTTAACACTTTTGAACTCATAATATATGTCACAAAGGTTGTCCGCAAATACACTAAGGATCCTATGGCAGCAATGATAGTTTATTTCTTCTAGCTTTAACGAACTAGAGAAAGAACTAGCGCTAGAAGCAGAAGTGGAATGAGTAAGTTGTTCAGGATCAGGAGAGTTTGAGGTCAAAGGTTGAGAACCAAATGATAAAGATTCAGGAGTGTCAAATGCAGATAACAAACCTAGAGTAGTGAGCTAGTATCTCATCTAATTAGCCTATCGTTTGTAGTTAACACCGATAAACTTCTCAGGTTTGGCACTCTTGGAATGATCAATGTTTGTCATAAGTTTGACTCAAGTTAGCTAGTCTAGGTGTTTTGAAATCAGATAAGAATGAAAGCTTTGTCAATACCACTCAACTAGTTACTTAGTAATATGACTTGATTCAAGATTATTTATGAACTTGTAATATTAACCAGTAAATATGAAACCGAACAAATTAATTTTAAAACAATAATTAGCAAGAACAATTTAAGCAATAATTCTAAAAATAATTCTCGGATTAATTTTGTAACAGTAACAAAAAACAATTATTCTTATTCGGAATAATTTTTTATAAAAAATTAACAATTAATTACTAATTAAAATAATTAACTATAGCAAGTTAACTGTAATATTTAACAATAATTTACAGTAATTATTTAAGAAAAATTAACCGTAATTAAATAAGCAATTAACAATAATTGAATAATTGCAGTAATTAACAATAATTAACAATGAAAAATTATTCACAGTAATTATATCAGATGAGCAGATTATAATTTCGGATTAATTACAAATTGAAATTGAGCAGAAATAAGTATCAGCAATTAAAAGCAATTAATTACAGATTAAAATTATTTTAAATTTCAAAATTAACAGCTATAATAACTTAAATTTCTAGATTGTTAACGAAAAATCAAATTAAGTTATAGCATGCAAATAAATCTTAAATAAAAGGAACAAAAAAAAATCTGGCCTAATCGGGTAGCAGTCGTGCAATTGTTGCACTGCATTAGACGATTAAGAATCCGTCTATCGCCCTAGCACATATGATCATCTCTCACCTAACGGTAAAAACCTTCGAAAACAACCGACTTCTGTACTCAGGTGAGAGTATAAAGCTTCTACTCGGATGAAGAAGATTGCCCAATAAAAAGTTAACTGTAACAGAGAATTTATGAAAGAAAATTTTCGAAGGCAGAATAGAGAGGAGAGGAATTTTGTTTTCATTGTTGTGTTTTCCGAATAAAGCCTTGGGCTATATTTATAGGGTGAGAGTCTCAAAGCCGTTGCGCACGTTCTCAAAATTCCCGCAATCGTTTTGCACATTCTCAAAAACCCCCGCTGTCATTACGCACGTTTTCCAAGTTCTAATTGCCGTGTCAAAAGAAACATGTAAAATGAAGTTGAAAATTTCAAAACGTGGCGGGCGTACACACACGTGCTAACCAAAGCCCAAACAAATGAAAGCCCAAAGAGAGAACCAATTTAAACACTCTCCATGTGTGAGTATTCATTGAAGGCAAAATTGCCTTTTCTCCTCTACTAGGCCAACAGCTCTGAGGCTGTTTTGTCCAAGAGTAGGGTGACAATGTTCACGATGCATGCTTTAGTCAAAGTGAGAACACTCTGAGGCTGTTTTGTCCAAGAGTAGGGTGACAATGTTCACGATGCATGCTTTAGTCAAAGTGAGAACAAAGAGGGGGCTCAACGATTTACCTTGAAAAGACAATGTTCACGATGCATGCTTTAGTCAAAGTGAGAACAAAGAGGGGGCTCAACGATTTACCTTGAAAAAAATCATCATTCCTAGCCTTCCAACAGAGCCAAGAGATGATTGTCGCAAAAGCAACAGCGTAGATTTTATGTATTTGGGAGTTGAAAGGAGCAATCATTCAATGGATAAAGCCATGGGACAAGAGCTAACGGAGTCGGAAAATCATGATCAGTATTTGCAACCAAAAGGAGCAGGCAAATTGACATGTAACACGAAGATGATCAATAGTTTCACTCGACTCCACACAAGAGGGCAAATGTGGTCGACGTGGACTCCAATCTTCAATAACGCGTCCTTGGCCAGCAAGCCATTGCTAAGTGATTTCCAAACGAACAATTTGACACAGGATGGGATGGTTTTAAGCTTTGAGAGCTTCAGCGTCACCTTCAAAACCGATGGGGGAGTAGCCTGAGAATGCCAACTTCAACCAAAGAAGATTACAGATGGCATTGGATGAGAAATAGGGAGTGAAAAGTCCGTTTCAGGTTAAGCAAGTCATAAGATTGATCAAAGCAAGCAGGGTGGACCGTTATAAGTAACAGGAGCGCGAGGGATGTTTCAGAAAACTAACGATTTGGGGTGCAGTATGGCAATTTCAGTGAATTATATTTTAGATTTAACACCCAATGCTTTTACACAAGCGGTATAGATGTAGATATTAAACCTTGCGGACTACGACCAGATCCAATCTTGCAGCCATTATCAGCAACTCTGTTGGCGCTGATGACGTGTTCTGCTATCATCTGGATTTACGCAGCCGCTTTGAGCCTCCCAAGTTTGGTTCCGCGTTCAAAATATTCAAAGAAATAACATCACGCTTAAAGAAACAGACGAGTTTTGGAGAAACTTTTATTAGGTCCCTACTCCTCAATAGAGGAAAACTAATTTAATCCAAGAGCACAAAAGAAGGTACCACCAATTACCGAGACGTTTGTTTCCCCCTTTCCGTGAATTTACTGATCAAACTCACAAGAGTACCAACATTAATCCATGGCGATCCCCAAACTATTTACTCACAGGGCCATAAGCAAAGTTCTGATAGTTGATCTCCCTCCTACATAGAAGAGAGACGCTACAAATTTCGCTTTCCTAATCAAACCCCAGTTGATCCAAACCCTCCAGCACCCCTGGCGGTCGAATCCAGGTCCTCGACCTCGACAACATCCGGCGTCATGATCCTCTCAATGATCAACTGGGCAATCCTATCACCAGCCTTCACCTCGAAGTCCACGTCCGAGAAGTTGAACAGAATGACACCCAACGGCCCGCGGTAGTCCGCATCGATCACTCCCGCTCCGACATCAATCGAGTGCTTCCACGCTAAACCAGATCTCGACGCTAATATCACAAACAAAACAATATTAAGGAACCTCTTTTACCCGCTTCATCAAACACTTGACAGGCACCCAAAAAAATAACAAAATAATAATAAATAAATAAATAAACTTACCAACGCGAGCGTAGGTTCCCTCGGGGATAGAGATGCTGAGATCGGTAGGGACGAGGGCTTTTCCTCGAGCAGGAACTTTCGTCGCCACAGCGCTGAAATTATAACATAAAAAGGGGGGAAATATTAGAAAAAATTAGTAATGAAGAGGGTTTTGTTTCTGGATTGAAAATAGAGACCTGGAGAGGTCATAGCCAGCGGAGAGAGGAGAGGCTCGAGAGGGCAGGATGGCGTTTTCAGAGAGTTTCTTGATCTTGAGCAGAGGTGGGTTTTCTTTGGCGACGCCATTGGTGACGTGGGAGAGCTTGGGGAGCTTGGGAGAGGGCTCTTGGGCGCTCGGGCTGTTGGCGGGTGATGACATTTTCTTTTTCTGGGAGAAGAGTTGATGAGAAATTGGGGAGAGGGAGGTGGAGGGTTTTTAATGGGCGAATGGGCGGGAAATTGATGGCGGGAAGTCTTCCCGCCACCAAACTTTGCATTTCACTTGAAAAAAAAAAGAAGAAAAGGCCGTCTCCAGCCGCCAATAGCAAAGACCGAGGCGCGGAAAGCCGGTATAAATTTATAAGAGCAAATTGCAGATAACCCCTTGATCTGTACATTTAGTTGCACGCGTTATGCCTCAACTATTTTAGAAGCACCTAGCAACCGTAGATTTAGGAGAGAGAGGGAGAGAGGGGTTTATCTGCGATTTCTTTGTTCCCAAAATGTGATCAAGTGATGTTGGGCATAGGGAGGGCGCACTATATGCACCCTTCAAATAGATTCAAATATCACATTGTAACCATGTGCTTTTAATAAATTGTTCGATTATTATGTGTTCAACTATACGGTAATATTCGATTTGATAGTTAATTTAATTATAAATGAATATTTTTTAATATTTGACTCATAAACGAATAAAATTTAACCAAATGTATATTCGATTCGGTTGATTATTAATGTTTATGCTTTATATTTTATTCATCTATGTTTAATTTATCATAGAATATTTATCTTTTAAAGTTACACTTGAGATATTCACAATGTCCACATATATCATAATATAATATCTAATAGAAATAAATTCTTATGCAAATTTTAGCTTAGATTACATTCTTAAGTTGCTAAAAAAGTTTGATAGGAAATGAAATAATGTAGATCTAAAATCTATAATGAGATATTTTCCTGCTTCTACATTAGTAGATCATACTAATTTTTATGTTAATATTACTATTGATAATTACATAAATTAATAATTTATAAATATATAAATTTAATAATTTTAGTTATAACCCATCATAATAACCAACATAGGACTCGAAAACCTAACCTCAGAGTAAAGAATCAAATGCCTTGACTAAGCGTGCTAATAAATATTCATAAATATTCACCAAATATCTAGTTAATATACCAAATCGAATTTGAACACCTTCTACCTGCACAACATGACTTCGAACTCCTGGAATAAACCAACTTCAAATTCTAATTTGAAGGTATTAGATCAAAATTCGATTCGTTTCCACCCCTTGATCTGCTTAGTTCCATGAATTATAATATTTTCCCTTGCTAGGATACAAACCACAAACAAATAATAAGGCTCCATAAAGATGGAGAAGCACGCTATTAAATATTAACTTAAGACTTGGGAATCCAATATCATTTCATGATCAGCAAATAATAGTGTCCATAAGTTATAACTTCACCAAGGTTGCAAACAGTTGTAGTACATACATGGATACATGGATACACGGAAACAGACACTTGGAAAATGGTTTCACAAGGAAAAGGGTTACACATTTAAAATGATACAAAATGACACAGCAAATACAAGTTTTATGAGCAGCTTCCTTTGATTCTCCTTAGACTTGTTTTTTGAACTGGATGATTTGTATATATATGGTTCCATTACGCAAGCACTAGTTGTAATATGCTTCGGGAGAGTACAGAGAACACCACACGCCAAACAACGGAACGCCAGGAATGTACATTTTAGATCACCTTTCTGTGACCGCCAAAGGCCCAAATCTGCCGAACAAAAAGAAACTAAAAATTAAACAAAAGAGAAAACAGGGTGTTTGATATAACATGGAAGAAAGGCTGAAAACGTATCAACTGTAAGAGTTTTATAGCTTGATTTTTTTTATCAGGCTGATGTAAGATTTTACAGTAAGATTTGACGAGGTCTTTTGAAAGTTGAATAAGGAATATATTAAATGCGAGAAAATTTTGATGCTCCTTAATTTAGATACACACAGAGAAGGGAAGGGAACAAGAGGGGAACTGACATTAGGAATCTGATAATTTTAGTTACCCTCTTAGCAACATCGATAAGGGTAGTTACTCTGGTAGCACTGCAACTAACAAAGTCCAGTTATTCGGTATTCAACAAGGAGGCAAGAGGCGCTGATTCCTACTTTATGCAAAAGTATCTGATAACTCACTAGATGGAAGAAACTAGATAGCCTAATATTTGCAACGTTCTTTATAAGAGGGAAAGAGTGAGGATGCACAGGACTCCCTAGGATATTAACACTGACTTCATCAAATTCATAAGAAAGAACTGACAGCTGAGACACTCTGACTGAACCCCCACCACCCCACCCCACTCCCTATACGCCTTTTCTTTCTGGTAGTTCGCACAAGCACCCTCAGGTCTCCAGCATTCCATGTTAAGTCCTTAAATTCTTGAATCATTTAATTTGCTTCAAGACACACCTCATATTACTTGGGTAGTGGTGGAGGTCGAAGAAAATAGAAATGAGAAATGAGAAATTAAAAGGGTAAAAAAGGAGAATGAGAACCGCTATGTAATGGAGATGTTGATGATCATGAGTTGTGGATCTACGCACTGGATAAATCATAAGAGGTGGTGTTAAGTTTATCAATGGAATGTAAGGTTTACACTAGGGCAGGAGTAAAGCAGGGGAATTATTAATGGGAGATGAAAAGAAGGGCAAAAGAAAATACAACCTTTTTTCAAGGTTTAAGATAGACCCCTACATAATGGCTACAACATAATATTCCCAGAATACTTACTTGTATACTTTGGGTGTTTTCATTAAACTCCTATGAAAAACAGCGTACTTACCCATCACTCAAGAAAGATCCAGATTATAATAACTCTCAAATGGAGAAAATAACATGAGGAGCATTAAGTTAAATGATTTCAAGTGTCAGGTTAAAGATTTCAGGTGTTGACATTGGTTTGGGGTGGATTTGGGAAAATATTTTTATACTTTCAATTCGGAATTTGGACTCAAAGAATTCCTTAAAATGATAACACATCACATAGCAAACAAAGTAACTAGTGCATACTAAATAGTTGTAGCAGATTAGAGCTAAAATTAGAAAGATTCTCCATCATATGGTTTTGAATAAACCATTGAAGCTAAATTGAAGAACTAACCTTGAGGTTCTTATCCCAACTTCCTGTGCACAAGGCACTGCCATCCGGCGAAAGACCCAGGCAACTTATTCTACCTTCGTGTGAGTTTTGCAGGGATCCCAAGTTCAAGACTACCTGAGATTACAGAAGAAATGACAATCACTGCAAATTACATAGGTAAAAACACAGATGCTGGAATATTAAAAGAACACATGAAAACAGGCAGATGAGCATAGCTGGCCACATGGTGAGGTTCAATCTAAGGTCTTGGACATAAACACTAACCCAGCAGAGAATAATATAAGGAGAACATTGTTGATTCCTTAAGCAGAACTATTTAGCCTTTGTAAAGATCAAGACCATCTGGTTTCGGATAGAAGGTCAATACCAGAAATTGAAGAATGATTTGAACTTTCTTCACTCCAAAATTTCACAAATTGAATCACTGTGGAAATTGAATAGTCTTGTATGCAAGCCAGCCCCAAGATGGAGCTGTCTCTTTAAAATTCGCATATAGGCAAATTGGGAGGAGTGCTGTGTGACCACAGTGAAGCCGCAATTCCAAATAAAGAACAGAAGTCATCTTAACCTTGCATGATTAAGCAAAACTAGCCTTGGAAGATAGCAAATCTTCATTATACACTTGAGTGATCTTAACCTTGCATGATTAAGCAAAACTAGCCTTGGAAGATAGCAAATCTTCATTATACACTTGAGTGGCTTATTCAATTAAGAAGTACAAGAGCCCAAGAATCTCGAGAAGGAATTGACCTTCCCTGTACTCTTCCTTTCCACCATACCTTTCCTAATGGCTAAGCTCTTGTTTATGCAAACAGAATAGTGAATGCTTGGCCTTCAACACTTTATATTACCATAAATAATCAATAAACAAGTTTCTAAAGATAAAAGCACATAATTCGCTTTGTGTGCATCTTAATCATATTACCTAATATATGCCCTGCAAGTTCTTAATATATTTCCATATTATCTTTCAGATATCTAGTATTTCTCCAAAAGGAAGAGGAAATAGTGCATACCTCAGCAACTAATGTGTCCCATACATAACAGTCACCATTCGAATATCCAGCAAAAAGAAGTCTTCCTGATATAGAGAAGGCAATAGATGTTACGATGGGGGCATCATTATCATTATCTTCATGCCGCCGACCATAAACCTGAAGTTGATGCCCTGTCCTCATGTCGAATAGCCTACACGTACCATCATCAGAGCCAGTTCCAAATCTTTGCCCATCTGGAAAGAACTTGACAGCATTAACATCCCCCTCATGACCATGATACGTCCGAACAGCTCTACTAGCTATCCTTGTATCCCATAAACGTGCAGTTGCATCACACGAACCAGAGACAAACGTGTTCGAGTTTGAGCTGTTGATCGAGACACTAAAAGGAGACAGCATAAATGTCTTAAAACATATTGTCAATGTCAAATATGCATAAATAAATTAGACAATAATCAAACAATCTTTCAAAGAGAAAATGGTGAAAAAGAAAAACAAGGGCAATTTTGTGGAATATCTACTTGCATAAACACAACAGTGGACAAGTACACTGTCTGGGAAGAGCTTCCAACATGTATACAATATCAATCAACGTGAAGGAAGAATTTTAAAGATATGGCTAAGCGGAAGAATAAGATGACACATGCATACCCCATCTCTATGGTAATTGTATTCAGTCATTCACTACACTCAAGTATTTTCATCATGTGCACTTCTTTGGAGAAATAACAAAGAAATATTGTGAATCCCATGGCGAAGGGCAAAATAGGATATGCATAATTGGAGTTGTTCCATGATTTGGGGAAAAATGAATAAACTAAGGAAACTGATGGCTAAATATAGTTTATGTATTGTATATATGTGTCCATATGATCCCTTAATGTCGCGGATGTGTTGTACCAGAATCATACTGGAGAGTAGAGTGCATAAACACAAGAGACGATAACATTATGCAAGTAGCAAAAAGGCATGAAAGATAAGCCATATTCCTCAACTTGACAAACATACTAGCGAGACAAGTTAGGGACATACCAACAAGTTCAACTCCCTAAAGCAGCACTTAAACCAACCAATGCAGGCCTTTTGTTTTAGTGAAGCATACAAAAAAATGCAGTGGTTTTCTAATAGCCATGATCACATAAAGATTTCAAAAGAATGATGCTTAGACGGATAAGGTAATGCACAAAACTACAAGTTGAATGGATAATCTCAGTCAAAGAAAATAGTAATATGAAGTAAACATAAAATTATAAGGAAAACAGGAGGGCTTCAAACATTATCTTATAAATTCTAGATAAGCATTAACCATGCAAAATAAACCAGAGAGAAGAGAGTACCTGAGCACATCAGCAGTGTGTCCTGATGGAAATTCCCCACCAAATACAGAGATCCTCTGGCCAGTAGAGACATCCCATAAACCACATGTCTGATCACCTGAGCAAGTGATAAGGTGGTTGTCCTGATCAGGGACATATTGACAGGACGAAACATAGCCCTTGTGGCCAGTCAGTATTCTGGATGTTGGTAAATTGCCTTCTCTGTCAGTTGGAGAATTAAGATTAAATATAGAACATGCACTATCAAGACCACCACAAGCAACAGATTGACCATTAGGAGAAAAGGCGCATGTCATGACCCATGCACAAGGAAGCTTTATCGCATGTGTCTTCTGGCTCGTCAAAGCATTCCATACGATTAACCTCCCGTCTTGAGAAGCACTTACTATGCGATTTCGTTCAGGAGTCCAGTCCAGTGAATACACCTGATGGATATCAGAGTATGGCACGAGTCAGACCTAGGGATGGCCTCTTACCAGTGCTCGCTCTCTATATCACAGTCCTCAAACAATTAATTAAGGACACACAAAAACTAATTCAGAACTGTAGGTGTGTGGCCTAACCAAAGCATGGAATATGGAGATTTTGTGTTTTTCCGTTTTGTACACTAACACCTGTGCAACTTGACTACTTTAAATAATACATGCTCGTAGAGTACAATCCTACACATACAATCTACATAAAGTAAGAAACATCAATGATATGACATTAAATTGTGAAGATACAAATACTAACGAAACACAGGACACTGATACAAATTGACACCACGATTTACATATGATAAAGCTAAAATCCCCATCAAGCATGGTGCAGGGCATACTAAAAAAGTGAACCTAAAATACTCAAAGAACATGGCGAGACACACAAACCAGAATCATGTATGTTGCATAATTCTTTATCAAGGATAACAAAACTTATGAATCAAGAAAAAGTTCATATGCAAACTTGATTTAAATTAAGACTTAAGAATTTAAGTGCCCTCATATTGGCAATAGTCCGCTTGATAAAATTAAACCGTGTCATCAATAAGTTAATAAGTTTCAATAACTTATTAAACTTCCTTCGCAATAAGGGAGAGCTATAATTAAAAATTCTACAACATTTAAGGATCCCTATGTCATAACAATGCAGAGGAACTACAATGGGTTCCCTCTACCCAGAATAGGAGTGACATACCACATGATATTTATTTCGCTTGGAGTGGGATAAGCCAAGGAGGCAAAGCCTTAGAAGAAGTTTGATTTTGACGTTATTACCTACTATTAATTGTGTAAATTTAGAAGTCAAAGAATCTGGATATAGGACTAGCTTATGCATATAACATGGAAATGAGATTCAGGTATGAAGCTAATTTGAGATCTCTAAGGTTCTAAACGGTTATTTTATGTCAACAGCATGAGACATTGCAGATATATCTAGTATACTAGTAAAACAATTGCAGAGGTCCTAATTAATTTTCATTGAAGAGATCGACCCTACTTAAAAAATAATCATTTCACTTCAGAAAGAAGTATATTGAATAGGAAATATTTAAAACAAAGAAAGATACTCTATTTATAATCACCAAGAGAGGGGGGGGGGAACGCTCCTTTAATGTATTGGAACCTTGATTTCATAAGAACATTAACAACATGCAGATGTTACTTGTGTCCTAATCCCAATCTAGTCTAGACAATTAACTATAAGCTATTATACAGTTCATAATAGGGAAAGCACGCTGTATTATACCCAGAGAAAGAAATGGGATTCCTACAAGGGTTTGCCCTCGTATAAATACGGATTTAAACCAAAGGTTGAATAATAAGTTAATTCTCAAACAGGCTATCACAAGGTTACAGGAGAGCTTCATATAGGACCCCTTGAGGTTCAAGTGGTTATTTTATGTTAACAGCGTGAACCATTACAGACCTCTCTAGCTAAATACATATCAGTAAAACAGTTATAGAGGTCGTAATTAGTTTTCCAGTGAAATCATTGGCTTTACTGAAAAATTATCAATTTTCTTCCACAGGAAGTATATTGAATAGGCAAACTCAAAATAAAAGGGATATTGTATTATTAAGCCAAAGTATAATAACAATAATAATAATAATAATAAATAAGTAAATACTCATCTAGTGTATTGGAACGTTAATTTCATAAGGACATCAATAGAATGAGAATATCACTACTTTCCTAATTTCAATTTAGAGTCTAGACTGATAACCATAAAGTACTGTCAAGTTCATAATCGGGAAAATGTACTAGGAAAACATAAGATTTCTATAAAGGTGTACACTCATATTAATAAAAACATAAGCTGTTGAATAAATAAGTTTCAGGAAAATAGCATCAGGGTATCACGAGGTTTACAGGAGCGCACACATCAAAACAGGACTCTGGCCACTTACTCATAACTAGGTTATCCTGACAAAACCTATTAATCTCTGAGGATATGATCACATACTCTAAAAACGATACTCCAAACGTTTAGGATGAGCAATGACTATATCACTCCTCTCCTCTCTTCTCTAAATTTTAAGTTACTTCCTTCGACTGTTTTTCTCATTCCTCGCTTACATCTTGTTTACTTCATTTCCGGTTTGCTCCACATATAGCTAATTTTCATCCATAATAAATAAAACTTTGATTTTACTCCCCTACCATCAAGTTAAAGATATTCAAACTGTTTGGCAATACTTCTTTAGAAGACTCCATTAAGCACTCTTCTTGAGATCCTGTAAGAACACATATTGCAGGCAAAGTATTCATATTACATTTTTTTTTCCTTAATAATTTCCTACTTAACACATCTACAAGCCATGGGATATCCGCACACTACACTATTCTAACCAAATTAAATCCCTAAGGCCTTAGTGATTGAAATATTTATAGATAAGATCACATTTCGGTAAAGCAACATGACCCAATTGGACATTTTTTACAAACACACATTACATGTACAAAATTTAACGTCAATTGCATTGCCTCATCTTCCTCACTAATTCCCTTTTACCTTTGTTTCACTCACACATTTCTCAATTCAAGCTCTAGCAAAATTTCCAACTGAGCCGAAAGCAAACAACACTCACCGGCATTCTAAAATTGTCAAACAAATTCAAACTTTGTAACAAATAAATTGCAGAATCAGAGAACTAACCTTCCCCGTATGACCCTGCAGAATCCTACAGCACACCAGATCCGTCGAACTAAAGTTAATCGCCGTCTTCCCATGGCTCCTCGCATACGTAGCGACTGCCATTTTAACATCGAACGAACGGATCTCAGAAAAAACACGGTTAAACACTAAAAAGGGAAGGGAAAATAAAAAAAAGCAAGGAGGGAAAGAATTCAAATTCACCATCAGTATCGAGAAGAAGCTGCCTCCTTCGCTTCAACTGCTCTCTCAGAGAATTCACGGTCTCCGTCGCCGCCAAATGGCGCTCTCTCAGCTCCGCCACCGACATATCCAAACCCTAACCCAAATCGAAGAACAATCAGCCGGCGCTTACATTATTACTCCCTCTTTCTCCCTCTTTCTCCCGAAATCCAAACCCTAATTGTTCTTTTGCCGGCGCTTACATTATTACTCCCTCTTTCTCCCTCTTTCTCCCGAAATCCAAACCCTAATTGTTCTTTT
>NC_033796.1:14775722-14823148 GCF_001876935.1 Asparagus officinalis
TCGAAATGATTATTAGACAAGGAAATTTGGGGGAAACGAGAGTGAGAAGGGGGTGGACCGCGTGGTGGGGGTTTGGGAGATGAATTGAAGGATTGAGTGCTGACGTCGGACCGCGCTTGAATGAAGTTAGGGGGTGTTTGTTTTGCTTTTTTTTTTGGATATGATAGTTTTGGGATGTAAAAAGTGCTTTTTTGTGGTTTTAAAAATCCATAACTTTGTTTGTTTCACTTTTTTTTTTGGGATATTGAATCCCTAAATTATAAAACAATAATATTTTATTAGGATTTGTGAAATCCTCTCTCTTGTTTCCATCTTTTTTTTGGGATATAAGGTTTTAGAAATCGATAACTTTGTTTGTTTCAAAACCAATTTTGGGATATCAAATCCCAAAATATTAAAAACTATTATATTTAGGCATTTGTGAAATTCTACACTTGAGAGAGGATGTGGGTTGGATATTGATGTATTAATGCTTATAATATAAGATTAATATAAGATTAATATATTATATATAATATTATAATAATATAATATTTAATATAATACATCTATATATATATATAATTTAATATATATATAAATAATATAATATATATATATATATATATATAATATAAATTATATAAATTATATAAAATAATATATAATTTATATATTACAATATATATTATATATTATATATAAAATATATAATATATCTATAATATTATATATATATATATATTATATATTATATAATATATGTTATTAAAATTTTATATAATATTATAATATATAATTTATAGTATTCCAAATCCCAAAATATTGATGAAACAAACAAAATATTACAAGTTTTAGCATTCCAAATCCCAAAATATTGTTGAAACAAACACAACCCCCTTTATGGATTTCAAATCCTAAAAGCCACATCATTTATGGATTTCAAATCCCATTTTGAAATCCCAAAAAAAAAATCAAAACAAACACCCCCTTAAAGGATTCCGATGACAAACACGTGGCTTGTGCTGTGTTATGACAACTTAGTTAAAAACGTCTGGGGTCCACGTAGTCACTCACGTTGGATGATAGATCTGGTTGACCGTTGACTGATAACGTTTAAAGCGTATGTTTGGAAGATGACCGAGTGGCTTATAAATCACTTTTACAGCTGAGAAGACACTTTGTGACTTAGTTTGACTTAGAAATTTATCCATTAAAAAATAAAGTAGGATATTCTATTTATTTATTTTTTTGGATTATAAGCCATGAATTTGATCAAGTTAAAGATACTTATACCATCTTAGTTTCACAAAATCCAAAGCCTCATTTATTAACTTATTATCAACCCTTTGTCTTTTTTTGGTTACTAGTATAGTCCATGTGAGTCGCACGTATATGTAATTGTCTTATTTTCTAAAGTTTTAAACTGTTTTAAATTAAGCGATACCATAAAATTAGTAAATATGGTTAGAATATAGTGAAATATTAGTTAAGCAAATGTTGTGGACTTTTGTAGGGCTATTTTTCAATATTAGTCCATGTAATCTTCCATATTTCAGAATTAGCCCCTCAAATCATGATACTTGCTACAATGTCTCTTAATTCTTAAGTTACTTTAAAATTGGTCCCTCAAATCATTGAAATTATTATTAAATTCTCTAATTTTATGTAAATTTAAAATTAGCTCCTCCAATCAAGAGTAGAAGTCCCAATAAGAGGAAAATTAATCCCTTAAGTCATCAAAATTTCTGTTAGGTTTCATAATTCCCATAAGTATATTTGCTTCAAATTAATCCCTTTAATTGCTATTCTCTTATTAATATGAGGGACTATTTTCAAAATAATCTGAGAATTGCGTACCTAATAGCTATTCCAATGTTGAGGAATAACTTAAGAATTAAGGGACATAGTAGCAATTCCAAAATATGAAATATTTAAGGGGTTAATACAAAATAACCCTATAAAATTGTAGAAAAGATGACTGATGTTTACTTGTTTACAGTCCCGATTAATCTACTTTTATAAATAGACAAACCATAATCCTAGTTATTCTATTTATAAAATTTATGTATAATTTGTTTTAACTAATATAAGAATAAAATTTTAAAATATTTTTGGCAATCGAAAATCTCTAGCAACTATTTCTTTTAAAGAATGCACCCAATATCTTCCTCTTCCTATCTTCCCCACTTTTTTAGTACTTGGGGCAAGATGTCAGCGAGTAAATTGAAAAAAATATATATAGAATATAGGAACCTTTTGTAGGATGAACCTTACAAATAAAAACTTACATCATCCTACTTTAATCCTCCATAAAATTCAAAAGATCATAGTTAATTGCTACATGAAATTTCTTTATAATTAAACAAAAAACATTATGACTTTTAACATCGATGACCTTAGCTAATGAATATGGTGTTGTAGAGTTGACTATTTCCCCTATTCTCTTTTGTTATTTTAAATAAGAGAGAGAAAGGGTCATCTGCATGTAATTAAGAAAAAATTAAGTTGTTCTTAGCACTTGCAGAACATACGTTCTCAAGTCAAACATGAAAATAAAATATCATCAACTTTATTCCATAACCTTCAATCACTGATGACCACTCAAAAGTTAAAACAAAAAAAAAACTCAAAAGTAAAAAATTGTACCAAAATTCTCATTCAACCGGCTATTATGTACCAAAGTACATAAGTTATATTCTAACTCAAAATTTCCAAGAACAATTAAGGATTCCCTTGAATCATCTTTGAACTAATTCCCACAACAGGCTTCCCGATTGGTGACTGAGAAGAGTGGAAGCGATCAATGAATGACAATAATACATTCTTGAAATTAAAATTAATAAGAGTGAGAAATAGTAAGAAGGGGAACCTTATATAGTCATCACATTTATTTACATACTTTCATCATGCAACATTTTTGAAGCCATCACCTTGACATGTTTTATGTAAGCATGTATGTGTTTTATGAATATGTTTTAGAGAACATTTTGGGAAGAAATGTTTTAACATACCAATCCAATCCCAAATGATTGGATATGTATGTGTTTTAGAGGGCATTTTGGAAAGAAATGTTTTAACATACAATCCTAAATGACTGCTACGACTTCAACAACAAAAACAAATATCATAATTAACAATGTTTGCATGCCAAAAATCAAACACACACACACATATGGAAAATGGAAATTCCACTCATTTATATAACATATAAAGTTTATATGTAATTACCCAAATGTAAAAAAATTGAGGTGACTTTTTGATGGATTTATTGAGTTATTGCCGGGAGCTTTGAGAGGTTGATAATATATAGGAGGATGGTTGTATAGCAGTTATATGTGATGGGATTTGAAAGGGTGGGTTTAATTTGTTGTTAATATTGGTATTAAGGAGGGTTAATGGGGAGTTATGAAACCGACGAATAATTATGAGAAGCATCTGAAGGGGTGCATTAATGTATAGATGTACATGTATACATTTTATGTATGCATGTAAAATTTTCGCAAAAAAAAAAAATCATGTATGCATATGTTTTATGTATGCATGAATGTGTTTTAGAGGGCATTTTGGGAAGAAATGTTTTAACATACTAATCCACTTTTATAATAGTATAAGATTTTAACAATAAGATTGATTATAATCCGCTAATTAGTCATACATTTCATTCTTAAAAATGGAGTATGATCTGCTAAATTTATCAAACACTCAATATTGCCCTCCACTTAGATCATAATGTCCATATGGATAATAATCCAAAGTTCTCAAACATGCTCGTTGTTTTGCCACTACACTAGAGTAATTTTCATCATTTGCATGCTCAATTAGTGACATATGGGGGTTTCATATAATATGGATCTTCCATTTCTAAAAAATTGAGGAGGTAAAAAAATTCCAAGCGATCAAGTTTAGGCAACACAGAGAGAAAGGACATGCAAAATTATGCTGTGTTTTTTAGGGAATAATTCAAAAATTACCGTTTACTAAGAATTTACGGAAAGTAAATACATCACAAACCTTTTAATTATAGAAAAATACCATATACCTTTTCAAATCAACAGAAAATTACTAAATGCTATTAGAAAACTATACCATAGTTATGATAATAGATGAAAGTCCACAGCAGTTATCTAACAATAATGTAGAATTCATTATTAGTAACTTCATTTGAAAATTCATGATAGTTTTATGAAACATAAATAAAAAATTTATAATATCTAAATATCTGATTCACGAGCAAGTCCTTTATAGTAGTATGCCCCTTTTCTTCTAATTTTAAAAAAAGGGTATTTTCTAAAAAAAATATATTTTAGGCTATTATTAAACAAAACTTAATATCTGAACACTGTAACAGTTTTGTTTACTTCAAAGAAAAATGATAAACGATTCCATACTTCATTAGTTCTTAAAACATCACGCATCAATCCCATAGAAGCTAACAGATCAAAGAAATGGTAAAACGACTCCATAGTTCGTTAGTTCTTTAACTCCTTTTAAACTTAGTAGGCGTTACTTCAAAATTAATATGTATGCGTTTCTGTCTGTCTCTGACAAAGCTTTATTAACTCGCCATGCACAAATAAATAGCTGAGATACAATAGATAGCTCTCAACCCACACCGAAGTCATGTTTTCATTGATATTACAAAACTTTACTGCACGCTTAAGACCGATTTATTTCTATACAAATCAGTAGGATTACATTTTCGGTAATATAGTGGAATCAGCTACAACGCCAGATTCAGCCTGCAACAAACGAATTTTTAGCGCAAGTTATAAGGATGGTGAGAGTAGTTTTTACATGTATATGAAATCGTATTCGAGAACATTATACCTCAAGATATCTGGTTAACAGCGTGGTAGTGCTGAAATTAAAACCTTGAACAGGCTCTTTCTTAGTGCGAGATAAGTTCAGTTGCTTTCTAACTTGGGAGGCTAATGACTGCAAGACCCAGAAAGAATATCTCAAGAAAATGACAAGCAGACAACAGAAGCAAAACAATGGACGAATTCTCTTAAAAACAAACCTTGCCCAACTCGACACCCCACTGATCGAAAGAATTGATCCCCCATATGAAACCCTCAACAGCAATTCTGTGCTCATAAATTGCTAACAGCTGGATATGAATTGAGGTAACAATCAGTGACATGCAAACCGGTAAAAAAATGATATTGGTTCTCCAGACAAAAACTTAAAAAGGGCTAAATGAATTTGTAGTGGTGCTTCATGGTAAATGGGAGGGAATGAAGAAGGGAAAACGTTTAATCCTCTGAGGGAAGTTCAGCAACTTTCCAGTTTCCAGCCACTGGCTGATCTTTCTTTAAAATATGGCGACCAAATCGATTGAGCCATTTGTGTGGTTTTTCCCTACTCAACTCCTTTATCCATCATAAACTGAGAATAACCAGAACTTGTTCCTCTCCTTCAGTTAAATGTTTCAGAGGCTAACCCAAATGAACAAAAAACTGACTACCTTATAACATGTGGCTGATTACAAAGTAGTTCTGGACACAACTTTTAGTCCAAAAATCAACCATCACATAGCACATTGATCTAGGCCATCTTTTTTTAGGTTTCACTCACATTTAACAATGCAGAAGTAAAGCATGAAAATTTGACGTTTCTTTTATTTAGGCCTTTGCTTTTTTTAATTCCACAAGATTCGCGCCCGATAGAACTGACTGACACAATTGACTCTTTATATGTTACATTCTGCCATAACCCACTGGTCTTTGTTTTTCGCCTTAATCAAATTGGTACCTGCTAACACACTAACGCACTACGGCAAGCAAAAAACAAAATGGAGAATTATTACCAGTAAATAATTACAAGGAGATGTCTACTGTAGACAGTTGGAATATTTCACAGTAAAAGTGCATAACAGGATGATGCAACTACTAAACAGCAAAAAAGAAAAATTGTATAGCCAGTAACTAACTACAAGGAGATGCCAAATTTAAAGAATAGGAATATCTCATAGGGAAAGTGCACAACAGCATGCATCTGCTAAATATCAAAAAACAAAATGGAGGAAAAATGAATAGACAGTAAGTAATTATTAAACAAAATGGAGGAAAAATGAATAGACAGTAAGTAATTATTAAACAAAATGGAGGAAAAATGAATAGACAGTAAGTAATTATTAAACAAAATGGAGGAAAAATGAATAGACAGTAAGTAATTATTAGGAGAGCCGAAGTTAAAAGAGTAGGAATATTTCATAGGGAAAGTGCACAACAGGATGCAGCTGCTAAATATTATAAGAAGCTGCCAAATTTAAGGAGTAAATAATATAGCACAAACCTGTCCAATGTTATAAGCACTTAAAGCAGGCAGTAGAAGGCTCAAGGATGGCCGATTACCAGAAAAGGTCTGCATAATTTAAGAATCGTTACCATAGAAATATAACAAGACTTTCAGCAGTGTATTAAGAAGAGAAACCCATCATATCACCTTGTGAGGAATAAGGTGGTTCGGAACTTTCTCACTTAGCAATTGTTCAGGAGTCTGGATAACAGCAAGCTCAAGTATGAGATAAGATTGAATAAGAAAAATAAAGCATAATTCACGAGACCTACCTTCCCATAAGCAAGAGCATCTGGCTGTGCAAAGAAGTTTGACATGAGTTCATCATGGTTGCTCACAACTTCCCCTGCAAAAAAGAAAGGTGAAGGACATCATATGTAGATCTACCTCAAAGCAAAGAGGCAAGTCAGAGCCCTGACAAGTAACAAACATATAAGCCTTACAATAGGCATTGGACATTTGAGATACCTTTCAAGTACACGGGTTGCTGAGTTTTCATGACACCAATAAAATCACAAGGAATAATCCTTCCCTGAATATTGCAAAGATACCATTTAAGGCTTCATACTTAAAGATGCATACAAGCATGCATTCATATGAGCATGCATTTACATTATAGGTCTATAAATCAAAACATATTTTTATGAACTAACACATATCCAAGGTGTGCTTTAAGTTTGTACGTAATATATCTAGATGATATATGTGTTTGTATACTTCTGATACATACCAGAATGGGCAGTTTATTGCAGGTTAATGAGAAAATGTTCCACTGTGAAACCTTCATATCACGAACGTACATATAACGATGCTATTTTTCTTCCATTTCTATTGATTCTCGTGTATGTGCATGTTTGTATACTTGAATGTGTAGTTTTTCCCGTTGCTTTCTTATTCTCCCTTCCTTTTTACTTTTCTTTGACGTTTATGTGTGGCTGGATTAAGGCTTTTACACATGCATACATGTGGGGTCTGTTTGGGAATACTAAATATTACAGCATGTGTTCGTGTGCATGACTGTACCCGAGGGAGGCAGGGAAAAATATAAAATAATTCTGTAAGATAGGGACTCCATAAATAACTTGCTCCCAAATTTTCTCAATATAAGTGTGGATGTATATCTGATGCGTTCCACTGCAACATGAGAGCAAGCCCACTAAAATAGTTTGCCCTCTTCTAGCATTGACAAATGAACAGGTAGTTAAGTAGTTGATCACTTTTCTCTTATGATAAACCACTTGCTATTCATCCTCTAGTACAATAGAACGTTCATCTCTGCTCGTTTACTCATACAATATCTGTGAGATGTGAATTCACAAATTACTGAATGGCGTTGTATCTCAAATTTATGTGACCTATAATAAGTTGTATTCACTTTGATATTTTATCTATTATCTCCATCATTATAAGATAATTGAAAGATCTCACAAAAACATTTTTTATAAGATTGATAGGTAATCAATAATGATATTCAAAATGGCTGCTTTCACAGGTACTTATCAGATGTTTAAAGTTGTCATTCAGAGCTCAATAGTGGCAAAATTCCAGTATGCAATTTCTTTATCTGGCAACATGCTACTCTAAATATTTGGCCAGCCCGAAGGATATAATGGAAAATACCACGATCAAGAACAATCCTCAAAACTAAAGGGACAATATTTTCAACACGGGAACATTGTCCCTTCACAGATCTAATCCTTATCATCAACGAGGCAATCTTATAAAAAGTCCTGGGTGCACATTTGCACATGTTAGCTATCTTCTATACAGAGAATTAACCACCACGGCAGCAAGAGGATCACACCAGGTAAAATAGAATTGTATGGAAGAAATACTTCACACATGAAACACCACTGAAAACTTAAAAATGCCTTGAAGTATTATCCTACCAGAAATTTCTTTTTCTTGCACGTATTTTAATCAATTGTACTCTTTCCAAGATTCCAGTGCTTTCATACTACAAGAAAGCAACTGGAAGGAGGCCACAGTCTATAACTCTGGAGCCTATCAGGTAGACTGACAAAACAATTAATGACTACATACATTACATAGCACAAATGTGAGGTAATAATTTTGGATATGTAGTACAAACATGTGTAAAAGCCATGTCTCCCAATATTGTAGAAAGTATATAAAGCTGAATTATGTAAATAGTTTAACCGGCACACAAAATGACAAAAATACGCTTTTCTGCGCAAGCAATTCAACAGGTATTATCAAACAAAAATTAAAAATCTGGGTATGAACTGCAAGGAAAAAGCACTTGGCAAAATGCATGACAAATAATTTCAACAAAACAATAGAAGCGTGCAGGAGTTGAGAGATTACAACTAAACATGACATGGTAATGCCTGATAATAATTCAAAGATTTGAAATAGAAAGATATGAAACTGCACGGGATTATATAAAAGAAAACCCGCTGTCACATGCTCAAACTAATTCATATCAGTGTAAGACAAACACGATATTTTGAGAGACTGCACTTACTTGATGAATTAGCTGGTAGAAACTATGCTGGCCATTTGTTCCCGGTTCTCCAAAATCTATTTCACCAGCCTCAAAAGGAAGTGGAACGCCATCAATGGATACACCCTTTCCATTACTCTCCATGCTAACCTTCAGTGCAAGATTATCTCAATGCAAGTGGGGAAAGAACAGAAGAAATAACCCATAATATTTACACGCAGAAAAATAAATCAGAGGCCCCACCACACGCGCACAAACAAAACAAACAAATAAATAAATAGCACACACCAGCTGGGAGAAAAAATAAATACCTGTTGGATGTGCGGAGCAAACTTCTCAAGAGCCTGGGAGTACGGTAGTATGGCCTACATATACATGGGGGGTATATTTAATAAAAGAAAAATACAGAACTTCTGAAACACAAAGATGACAGAGCAAACAGTGTAAAACAAATATATGCAGAATAACTGCATACTCTTGCAGGATATCCAAAAAAGGAAACATTCCACACGCTCAACAGGCCAAGAAGTACCTGAAAAAATAAGGAAGTCAAGTATCCACAGCATGATTCACTGAGATGTCCAACAAAGTAAATATCATGATACTTACAGGAATGTTTTTCTCAAATGGAGTCGACTTAAAATGATTGTCAATGCTGGCAGCTCCATTTAGAAATCTTTAACAGAAAAGGAAAACACTTCACTTAAAGAATAGAAAGCGAAAACATCTCCATAAAAGAATAAAAACACAAGGCACCATCATGTCATAAATCAACTAAACCATTATCGTTTCTCATGAATTATATGGTTAAACACTTAATCTGAATATGAGAGACAGATTACCAAATATACTGCTATGTCAAATTAAATTTGCAGGGCAAGTTATGCAGCAAAAAGCATAGCAAATCCCTAAACAGCAGCGAACAAATAAATTTATACATGGGAAGATCATATAAAATTAAAACTTTTCATTGATCAATGTAAAAGTTGGTTGCCATCAACTCTATTGTTTGAGGATTCTTTCTTTTCTTTTCTTTTTTTTTAATTTTTTTACACCTATTCACCAGAAAGGGCCAAATAGTCTGAGAGCTTTCTAACCAAGCTTTTGCAAGTGAAAATTAAAAACCTATAAATAGTACTCAGCCTAAGTGCCTAACTCATCTGGAACCAACCCTATACATTTGTGTTCCACAAACCCGTGATGGGTAAGGAACCTATTTGTTCTTGATTAACTCGGTGAATGTTAGTTATACCCAATCTATCCTATGCATATTTTGGCTCCTAGACCATCTGAGATGACAATTAAATAGCTATGTTACCCGGGTACTTCGATTAATCCGTACCCATACCAGATACGTATCCGACACTAAACCGTACCGAAAGTTCATGGACACTCCTTGGACATATGCACACTTTCTTTCCTTCAGACATGCACTCAATTATATGATATACGTTTTAATTTAAAACACTTGTCATACACTTCTTGGACGCATATCCTACACTTCACTTCCATTTCTTAAAGACTCTTTACTTCAATTTCTTAAGACTCTTTAGACTTGGGACGGGTTCATTTCCACCCATATCCAATTTCAAAACTATGATTTTAAAGGATCTTTTGGGTGTCTAGTTAAAAAACAAGTAGTTTCCACTTTATAATAATCAACATAAAAAAAGGAAACTTACAAGTAAGATAGTAATTTTAATTCTAGTAACACATGAATTGAAAAACAATAATAATCTCATGCAAAATATTAATTTCAATATACGTGTGTAGCCGTGCCCCCGTACCCTACATTTTACAAATTTGTTGTGTCATGTACCCGTCCCCACACCCGTACCAATACCCATACCTGTTTCCATGCAAACTTAATTAAATAACTACCAATATGAGTCTCAATACCAATCACCAATTTCAAAAGGTGCTATGCATGTAGGACATGGATCATGGAAGTATTAGGATCAAACTATAGCAAGCACTTTAATGATTGCAAAGGCATTTGCATCATTGCTCTCGAACATGGTATTCAGGGGAAAATTTGCCCAAAGATAATATCAGAAAAGGTAGGGGTGACAAGTGGGCCAGATCAAGTCGCTTTTGTAGGGTCACTGTCAGATCAACCACTTTGTTGGGTTACCCCAACCTGAATAACCTATTAACCATGTCAAAAAGAATAAGCATATTATATGCATGTTATACCATCGATAAGAATAAGCATGCTACATACTTGTGAACAACTGAGAAGCCATACTGAAGAGACAAAGGTAACACACCAACAGCACTGCAAACTGCAACAGAATATTCCAGGTCACTAGCAAGTCTTAAGGTAACAGATCAATAGTCAGTAAAAGGAAAGATTATCTCACCACTGTAGCGACCACCAACCCAATCCCAAAATGCGAAAGCATTGGCAGGGTCAATACCAAACTTATCGACAAGCTGAAAGGCAGAAATGAAAAAAAGATGATATCAAATCTCAATAATAATGATCAAAAGTCGCTGGACAAGCCATTGCTTGGACTTTACTATAGACATTGCACAATCATATTTCCATATGGTAGAAACATGGTAAAAAGGCATTTTTGAATAAATCAAAAAACTCAATTCAATTTCTACACTAAATATGACAGTATATCGGCTATTGTAAAAGAACTGAGCATGAAGCCTGGTCCATGTCTTATCAAATGTAAGCACAAAATCAGAACAAGACAGAAGAATATGTTATTGGAATCAGCAGCATATTAGTAGTTCAAAAACACAGACATCAAAGGTGGTAAGGGGCACACGTCTGATAGTCAAATTGCACGGAGAACGATAATGATATTCATGGTTAAATTCTATGATACAAGAAGAACTAATGTTCGCTTGATATATTAACCTTAAATCAAATTTCCTTTGAAACCTTATTTTAGAATTTTTTGTTGGTAAACTTTAATTCACAAAAAAACTAATTTAGTATAAAATAATACTTGTTACTCCACTTTGCTACTGCACTGTCTACTAACAACAAGAAGCTTGCAAAAACTGCAAAAACTACATGCAACTGTAAAAGTTGTCTATACAGGCTAAATTACTGGTAAAGACCAAAGTTCCTATATGCAGGAACATAATCAGTGGAAGGTGTACAACTTCCATCTCATTGAACACCGGCGCTTTGACAAACTAGCATAGAAAATTATGTGCAAAATGTTACTCCCCTCAGATAATAGGAGTGAATTTCAAACTAGAGACTAAATACAACTTCAGCTGCACTTACAAACAGCAAATAAGAGCCTGCTAAGTATCATTCTTGACGATAATTAAACAGTAAAAGAATGTTTTCTCAAAAGAAAAAGCAAAATTGCCACATCATCCTTTTCTTTTCCAAATCACCAATCTAGTCTGTTAAATCTCGCGTATCCTTTTGTACTTCCCTAAATCATGTTCTTTTTGGCCAACCAGTAGCCCAATCTATTAGTTCAACCACCATCCAATAATCACATTTCCCACTGGACCAGACTGCCTTAATCTTGAAACGCATATAACTGCCAAAAATGAACGATTAATCCTGAGTACAAAAATCATCACTCTGTGGTACTCCTTGGCCATAACATGACTATAGCCCTTGTTCCTTATAGTCATTTTACTAAGGTACATTTCATGCATCACAGTAAAAAAGTTTTTAACAACTAAAACTTAAGCAGAAAACAGAAAGTTTTAAGATGGACATGGAGAAGTACCGGAAGGTTAGTACTAACAGCAACCATATGCTTTGCAATCGCCTGGGGCCTGCAATTGAAAGATGAAGAGTGCACATAAACAAAAAAATTAAAAAAGTAAGGCAAACTATGAGTTAAAAAGGGTTATTTGCATATAAACCCCTTAAATCATGCCTATTTGCAAAAATACCCTGAACATCTTAGTATTCGCAAAACTACCACTCAAATCATCAAATTTGTGAAAAAGCACCCCTTAAATCAACAAAATCATCAACTTGGTGCTAAAATTTTGATTATTTTGTTGATATTTTTACATTTCAATTGCAAATTAGCTTAGCAAAGTTGATCATTAATTGCTTTGAGAGATAATTTTTTCCAAAATTGATAATTTAAGGGGTAGTTTAGCAAATATTGAGATTTGGAGGGTATTTCTGCAAATACCCATGATTTAAAGGGTATATCTGCAAATAACCCTAAAAATTGCACGAATGGGTATCCTAACCCAAGAGCTGCTGAAATCCACTCCCTCAGTGTTCGAGCATTCAACATAGTTTCAGCTGTAGTAAATGTCTTTGAAACCACCACAACTTCATTATCAACAAGGAAAAAAAGATGTAATGTCAGGAAAAAGAAAAGAGAAGGAAACCAGAAGAAAAAAAAGAAAACGATAAACATCATGATGAGTTGAACAGAACAATTACCCAATGTAGTTTCAGGGTTCAATCCTCTAATGTTACGAGCGACATCAATTGGATCAACATTTGCAAGGCTGTAGAGTAAAACTTCCAGTAAGATATAATGTACAAGATGCCACTTATTTTAGTACTCGGCAAAAGAAATCCAACTTCTGGAGTAAAGTGGCGACATAGCAAAGCATAGTATTTCAGAGAAAAAAAACAAGGGGAAAATTGAAAAAAGTATGGAACCCGAGTGCAATCAATCGCAGTTCGCAGGCATTAAACTTGCATATAAAAGAGTGACCAAATTAGTTAGAGAAGTCTATTATTCTGCACCACCAAACCACCAAAGAATAAGCACTTGGAACCAAGCCTCAAAGAGCTCAAAAAAGGAAATGAACCTAAAGCTAAATGATACACAAATCACATGCTCCAAATGATGCTCAACATGGATCATCTGAGCAATGCCACAAAACCAACATCATTAAGCAAACTCAAAAACTGCATCCTAGCTGGGAAAGACACTATGAATGTAGAAATACACAATTCAAGTGGAACAGTATATGGTTTACAATTTGACAGAGATGGTGCTATGCTTGCAGTAAATGCAGTTGTATAAGGTGCAAGGAAAGAGGAGGTTAGCACATGTACGAACTGTAACAAGCAAGTTTTATTTGAAAAACAAGGAACCATGGCATGAACATAAAGTCCTAATTTGACTTAATTGATAATTCTGTTCAGGTCCACACAGGATGAGAATTAGAGGAAAGGGGTAAAATGTGGGTAAGGGGAGGAGTAGACTGTGGGTAAGGCGATGAAAATGAGATTTATGTGCATTTATTCATTTGGAGATTTAGTTTGATAGGAATTAAGAAACGCATTAAGCAAAGAATTAACCCGCTTCAAAATTTTAGGTTCGAAAAAATTAAGACATAACTAAAATTCAGAATTGCAAGAATCTGGTACGAACATGAACCAGACAAGAACAGCTGCAACTACAGCAACAAACTAAGACATGGAGCAAGAGTAAGAATGTGATCCTTTACATGCCAAACATGAAGTTTAGCCAAAGGAATTTCCTGTCTTCTAATAACATTTTGTTTGACTGCAAACTGATTTGAATAACTTTAGAACAGAACCTCATACCAATGCAAGAAACAACTATGCTAACCATGTTGTGGATGAATCTCATTTTCAAGGAGCAGAACAAGATTTTTTTCCACCTCCTTATTAACACAAAAATGTAAACTTGGTTGCCTACATCAACTTTCACCTCTGAAGAATGCAAAGACATAAATTTTGGACAACTTAAGGTGCAACAAAAACATAAGTAAAAAACATGTATACTTACAATCTCAGCTGCCGCCCCTTTGCATATTCTGCAGCTTCTGGATCTGTGAAATTTCAAAGCCAAACCATCAATCCCCAATTCCCAGTAAATTTTACTTTCAAAGTTTAAACAGCCTGTAGAAATTATTACAATTTTCAACTGTAAACATAAGGTATACTGGTCTTACCAGTTTGAAGTGCAGTATGCACAAACAAAGGGCCTAAAAAACTGCCACCGATACCAACGGCCACAACATCTTTTAATGCTTTTCCTGTTGCTCCAACCTGACATGATAGCCTGTTAGTACTAAGAATGACATACCATTGAGTGGAAGCATCATATACTGGGACAATTTTCTTACCCAAGAACCACTTCGAACTTTTTCTGAAAAATCATTGATTTTGTCTAAAACATTCCAAACATCTGGTACCACATTCTTCCCATCACTGCATATAGTTGTATCTCTTGCCGCTCGCAAAGCTACATGCAGCACAGACCTATTCTCTGTGCTGTTTATCTGGCAATTGTAGACATGTCCATGCATCATACAACATATAAAAGTCAGGCCCGGAATCCTAAGTTCTTAATACTAGCGATCATCCAGAAAAAGGGGATGAAATACAATCAACAAATTATTAGCTAATTTCTGAATTCATATGAAGCACACTTCGAACACATGAACTTGTGTGCTAAAAAAAGTGTCATGGCATTATCAATAACTTCTCTAAATCTAGGCACATATAAACATAGTGCACCCTAAAATGCATTCAACACTCAAATAGCATGTTCTCTGTATGAATTCAGAAATTTTACTTACGCGCTCTCCATTGAACATGCGGTTAATCTTCTCATCAATTCGTGCTGCCTGCAATTATTCATCTAAAGGAAGTAAGAACAGTATCTTAAATTGAAGGATAAACCAAAGAAAGCTCAAGCTCACCTCTGCTAGTTTAAAAAGCTTTTGCATAGTGTCTTTCCGAGCACATTGGCGTGTATAGTCCAAAATCAACCCATCAAACTCCCTACAAAAGCAATTCAGCAGAACGAATAAAAGATGGATAATAGAAATATTTTCAATGAACTAAAAATTTTCAAGATGTCCTACACCATCATCGACTTGCATCGATCAACGTCATTCATCAAATTACGTAAATGAGTCTTCTTGATGTCCTCAACGTGACTCTGCAAGCATTTAAGAACAGTAAGGGGGAAATTTGCATATAAGAAGGTACTAATGCAAATTCATGAACTAATTAAGATTAAATTGATACCTTCAAATCCTTCCACGGCTCTGTATCACAAATTAACGCAGTTGAGGCCATTATATCTGCGATAATCAAATAAACAAGTTAATCTCCTTTGAATAATTTGAGTAAACAATTATTTCAATATGAAATGCAGAAACAGAATTATAAGTTGACTGACATGACGCCAGTAATCATATGCAGAATTCCATAAAAAAATCGTCTGCAGAATATTAGGTTTAGAAACCCTAGAATTAAAAAAAAATCATCAAACGTAGAAACAAAAGAAATTGATTATTCTACGATCGCCACGAAATATAAACTAATAGTCCATCATACAATTCACAGAAACTAAAAAACAGTTTTTGATGAAGAATTCATGAAAAAGATCGGAGCTCCCAAACTTAAAATAACGAAAGGAGTATTAAAAACATGAATCTGCTACCAGAAATCCAGAGCCGAGTGGAGAATTTTTGAGATTTTTGTTGATCGATTCAACGTGAAAAGAGCGAATCATTGAGAGAGAAAAATCACAATAAAAAATGAATATGCGAATCTGAGGAGAATTAGAGAGAAAAGAATTTACCTTTTGAGGTTTTGGGACTGCGCGAGAGGAATAGGCGAGCGCTGAGGATCGCCCGTTCGCTGATTCTGGCTTTGGTTTTGGCTTGGGCTTCGACTGGGGATTAAAGTATTATATAGTGTTTGGCTTCGATTTCTGAATGAACGGAGAATAGAGAGGCGAGGGAAATGACCAATTTGCCCTAGTCACATGCTTGACATCTTTTTTTCGGATGCCACGACTTCATGCCGACTCTCGAGAAGGGAGGAACATTGAGAAGTCGCGATCCGTTCTCTCTAACTTCTTTGTTTATCACTGTTCCATCATTTTTTCCATTTGTGGGGAAGAGGTATTATATGTAGTTTACCTCGTCAAGTATCAGAGCATCTCCAATCAAAAACCCAAAATGGTGTAGTTTTTACACCAAGTTGTTGTAGTTTTTACACCAAATCACTATTCCATCTCCAACCATTACACCAAAAAGAATATTCATTTTATTTACAAACTATAAAATGGGATATAGTTGGAATATTTGATTTGTTATAACAAATATAAGGGCAAACTTGGGAAAAACCAAAATCTCCATATCTACAGTGCTGCGCCAAATCTGGCGCAACACTGTAGCACCTCATCAAAATGGTGCTGAATTTGCAGTCCGGTTGGAGGAAGATTTGGCGCAGTTTTTGCTCCATTTTGGGTTTTTGGAGTTGGGTTGGAGATGCTCTCAAAGAGTAAATCTAATATAATCTAATACTATTATAAAAATGGGTTGTCATCTCAAAAAATTTCTATCCAAAATATTCTCTAATATATCCATCCATAAATATATGAAATCCTCATGTACTCAATTCTTATAGCCTCACTATTGACTACACATCCATCCATTCATTTATACACTAGTTTGCGGTCCGTCGGTTTTTTTTTTTTTTTTTTTTTTACAGTAATCCCGTTTTTTTAATATGGTATGTTTGAATTTTTGAAAGTGCTACAGTATCCCGCTCTGCTACAGTACCTTTTACATGCTACAGTATACCCGTGTGCTACAGTTTTATTTTTAATTAATTATTAGCCACAGTAATAATACTACAGTAAATGCTACTGTAGCATTTACTGTAGCATTTACTGTAGCATGAACAGTAAATCTCTGATCCTCCTATTTGTATAAAGGAATAGATACACGATGACACATGTATATACTAGTCTTTCATACCCTTCAATTAGTATAGCCAAATAAAACCATCCCCCAAATAATATAAATTAGTTATAGCCAAGACCCAAGGTCAGATGCCTTGATAGAGCATCTTACTAATAATTTACCCACCGTGAAGGACAAGTTGATTAGTTGATTGATTTTATTAATCCGACCAACTATATGAGAAAATAAAAAAACGACTTCTTAATTTAGTTAATAACTTGCATTAGGTGGTTTACATAATAATATTTTCATCATAATGCAATAAATTCGTAGATGAGAAGGATAATGATCTTAAATTCTTAATATAATTTTAAGAAAAAATGGTTTTTTTAATCAAAAAAGTTGTGATATCTTTCATATTTCTTGCATTTGTGAGCATTAAATTGAGTTTTTTGTGAATTTTTATATTATGGTAAATTATTACTTTTTGTGAGCTAATCAAAAATAGAAGTAATTAAATTCTAAATGTAAGGGTTTTTTTCTATACATACCTCTCAAATTATACATATTTCTAATTCGCCCCTCAAGTAATAATAATACTTTTAAATTTGCTCTCTAAATTATCAATTATGAATAAATTACTCCATATAGTTACTTATATTCCATTTTGCATGTGTTTCAATTCAACAAACTATCAACCAGAGATGACTTCTCATGGAGGTTCGAACTATGTTCTTAATATCTAAAATGTTTTGTTCAATTTTAAAATGTAATTATGGATAATTTTTTAACACAAAATAGCAGATGCAGAGACCTCTAGAAAGCGTAAACAAAACAATTACTTCAAAGGTTACTATACCAATCTCACTCAAGAAGAGCGAGCTTCTTATATAAATAAATCCATTGAGAATAGGCGTGAATCTAGTGTCAGTGCCTCGAATAACCATCAAAGTCCCACTAAATGACGAATCAAGTGGTTACTTCATGTTGTGTAATCACAATACCAATTTCAAGGTATATTCGACACACTAAAATTGTATAAAAACTCATGGTCTACATAATTAAATACTTATTGCATTATTTATTTTATAGGAAACAAATTCTATAATCCTTCATACTCAGAGTTACATCAGATGAAAGTAGTCCTGCACTGAATTTATTATGGAGCAAAGAAATTTGAACATGAGATGTCGACATTTTGTTACGATAATGGTCAAATCAAACTGAATTCAACACATGTACATCCAACTCTGTACTCATTGTTCACATCCACCAATCCAGAAGCAAAAGAATTCCGTAAAAACATTCAAAATACAATAGTTTATTCTCATTCACCTCGTTTGGAGCTACTATTGATAAAAGATTGGTATCATCGACAAATGGCGTTTATACATTTCGAGCACAGGGCAAATTTACCACCATTTACCGAGCTTGATACCAAGCACGGATAAACCCGTACGTCTTTTTCCAATTGTACTTTTATGATTCCAACAATGAGCTTCACAATAGGATAAGAATATTGCAAAATAACACAATGAATGATGATGTTATGAAAATGGTGATGGAAATTTTGGAAGATAATCCATATACTACATTCCTTTGTTCATTGAGAGATTTTGAATCATTCAAAGATATTCGTGCTTGTATTGCTACAAATACTGACCTTGATCAACGGGTCTATAATAACACCAACATCCGACCAAGCTGCTGCCATATGGACTGAAGGGAACAATTCGAATATTCCATTTGAAAGGGAGATTATGATTCATGAACACTCTAGTCAAAGACATTATGTGAAGCACTATTATGGTTGCTATGATCCATTGCAATACTCGCTTCTGTTTCCTAAAGGTGAATCCAGATGGCATCAAAATATCATGAAAATTAATGGCCCAATCTCCAAACAGAATAACACTTCAAGTCAATTGAAATTCTCATCAGAACAAGAACTATTACAACAAGAGCAAATAGGTAAAACTCCAATAAATATACTTATTATAGCATTTATGGTCAACAATGTTTCTTCATATATTAAATATTAATAATTTTTTCCTGTATAGTGTCACTATGCCAACACAATCTCATGTTTTATGCAGAGAGTATTATTGCTACAAGTTATAAATAAGAGAATCAGAACCATATGTGTTGTTGCTTGCTGGAAGATTGTTGCAACAATTTGTGGTAGACATGTATATCAAATTTGAAACAACTAGACTTGATTAATTTTGAAACAAACAATCTAAAATAGCAGGTGAAGTTTATCAAGGAATAGTGGATAGTGTTAATGCCGGTGAAACTCGAGGTGATCAAGTTGGGCAGAGGGTTATCATACCAGCATCTTTCGTTGGAGGACCAAGAGACATGTGGCGTCGGTATATGGATGCAATAACTTTGGTTCCAAGGTTTGGTAAGCCAGATATTTTTATTACGATGACTTGCAATCCAAACTGGGAAGAAATAAAAGATGAACTTCTAATGGGACAAGTTGCTCAAGATAGGCCTTGATTTGACATCACGTGTATTTCGTTCAAAACTTGAAGACCTAAAAGATCAACTCTTCTAAAAGGAAGTTTTTGGAAGACTTAGAGCGCGCGTATATGTGATTAAATTTCAAAAAAGAGGGCTCACACATGCTCATATATTGGTTATCTTGAAAGAGGATTACAAAATCCTAACTCCTGACCAGTTCGATAAATATATTTTAGCAGAAATACCGAATGTATCTACTCATCCAAAACTTCACAAAATGGTTGTAAAATATATGATGCATGGTCCCTGTGGGAAACACCGCATGCACAGCCCTTGAATGGTTAATAAAAAATGTAGACATCATTATCCACGACCTTTTTCCTCTAAGACAATAGTTGGTAAAGATTCATATCCAATATACATGAGGAGGAATAGTGGTAGAAAACTATGTGTGTGTCAAGCAGAGTTGAACAACCAATGGGTTGAACCTTATAATCCGTATCTCCTTACTAGGTACAATCTTCATAGTAATTTTAAAGTTTATTCTAATATATACTATGTGAAAAAACTTTAAATATTATATTGTCATATATATCTTCTTACCAGGTACAATTGTCACATTAACGTTGAGGTTTGCTCCAGTATAAAAGCGATTAAATATTTATATAAATACATATACAAAGGGCATGACAAAATCTCAATCTACTTTGCACATAGTGAAGAGCAAAATAAGTTTGATGAGATAAAACATTTCAAGATGGACGATATGTTTTAGTGCAAGAAGTATTTTAGAGAATTTATGAATTCAAGATGAATGAAACTACTCCTCCAGTCATTAGTCTTCAGTTGCAAGATTCTAGATAACAATCAATTTCTTATTAGCAACGTCAAGATCTTCGTGATGTAATAGATTCAGAAAGATCATCAAAACTATGCTCACTGAATTCTTCACAATGTGCACAATAACCAAAAACGCAAGGCAATTTCTATATGTCGAATTTACTGAACACTACGTGTAGAATAACTAAGCAAAGATTTGGTCTTATCGGAAGCACAAATTTGTCATTGGTCATATAAATGTTGCAAACCCAAAAGATTTATCTACATTTATTGTTAAATCATGTGAGGGGTCCTACTTCTTGGGAATATCAATCTTTTAACAGTTGATGGTGTTGCATATATTTACAAGGAAGCTGCACAATAAATAGGATTACTAGAATCTGACAATAGTATTTCTAATTGTTTAATTGAGGCAACGGCTTTTCAAATGCCTTATGTACTACGAAGATTATTTGCTATTATTTTGGTTTATTGTCAACCATCAAATGTAAGAAAACTATGGAACGATAATTTTGAAGCGATGGCAAAAGATTTTAAAGGAGGAGTAGATGAATACATGTTGCTAGCTCATGTTGCATGGACATTAAAGAGCATTAGTCTTTTCCTTGAGAGTATGGGTAAACGTATTACAGATTATGATCTACTATTACTAATACATGATGACGCTAACCAATCTCAGACTTTACTAAGAGAAATTCTTGATGAAAGGGAGATAGACATTCCGTTAGAAGATTTTCATGCTCAATCAAAGTTAAATCCGAGGCAAAAATAAGCATTCGATGTCATATTAGATAGAGTAAATAAAAAACAATCTGGAATATTTTTTTAGACGGTCCAGGAGGAACAGGTAAAATTTTTCTTTATCGTGCACTACTTACAAATCTAAGATCAAGAAAGATGATAGCATTGGCACCAGCAACTTCGGGAGTGGTTGCCAGAATAATGCCAGGAGGGCGAATCGCACATTCGCGATTCAAAATTCCAATTTTTGCTAATGAAACTACAATGTGCAATATATCAAAACAGGATGGAATATCAAAGTTGATACGATTGGCATCACTTATTATATAAGATGAAGCACCTATGGCAAAAAGATTTGTTATTGAAACAATTGATAGAACATTGAGAGATGTAATTGGTAACAAAAGATTTTTTGGTGGAAAAGTAGTTGTGTTTGGAGGTGATTTTCGTCAAGTCCCACCAGTCATTCTACGTAGCACCAGAGCAGAAACAGTCAAAATGCAAGTCTTGTGAAATCATATATCTGGAAAAAAAATGGAGAAATTATCTCTCACTATTAATATGAGAGCAAGAATTGATCAAGCATTTGGAGAGCTCTTATTTGCGCGTGGGGAATGGAGAGGAACTGACAATAGATGAGAATTTGATACTTTTTCTACATGAAATGGTAATAGAATATGACGATGATGAAAACTCTGAAAGAAAATTGATTGATGCTAATTTTCCATCATTACAAGCAAATTCATCATTTGCTGAATACATGGCACAACATGCTATTCTTTCAACACAGAATGAGTATATCGATGGACTGAATGAAAAATTAATTGCATTATTTCCAGGTGAAGCTAAAACATTCTATAGTTTTGATGAAACAGTAGATGACAAAAAACAATTATTATTAAGAAGAGTTCTTGAACATCTTAATGCCAAATGAACTCTCGCCTCACAATTATTATCAAGATGAATGAAACTTTTGAAGGTGTTTGTTTTGTAGTTTTCTAAATTTTTATTGTGTTTTCAGTGTAATGGACATACACGTTAATTAATGATGATATTGGAGAGTAAGTTATTTTTAAGATTACTAGACTATAGTTAAGTGTGCACATCACTATTCCTAGGTAGTATAGTTTATATATGTAAAAAAAATCAGATAATCTATATAGTGATTAAAAAGATTTTAACTTTAATGTACTATATTTTATAAATTATATTTAATGTGAACTGAGCATATAATTTTGACCGTGGTCATCATTATTTTAATACATTTGATTGATTGACTATAAACATATATAGACCATAGATTACTTTACTTTCTCACATGAGCTAATATTTGGTGCTTAATAATTTAAATTATTACTTCTAAATTTAATATAAAGAGGAGATCTAACAACATTTATTTATTTACTTACAGTATAATATGTTTTCGTCAAAAGTTGGTTTCATTGTGGAATTCATTATATCTTCGGTCGATTATAACAAATTCAAAAGAAATAGTCTTTTTATAAGACTTCTCTTACACAACAAAAGAAAAAATACAACTTTTTAGAAACAAACGCAGGATCGTTGTTCGGATCGCTGCTTGCGTGGGATCTTTGCCTGTGCCGGGAGCGCTTTGACTCGTGGACCACCAAATCACAGATTCTGATTGAACCGTGAGGGGTTTAATGATTCTTCCTTCGTTTATCGAAGTAAGAATTTGAAGCGAATATCTTATCGATGTAAGATATTCACTCTTCTAAAGATCAAGTCTGAGCTTAGATCTCTAGGACTCGCTAGAAGCTTCTTGAGGATGTTTGTGAAGAAGGAAGACTCTCTCTCTTGCAGGCTCTCTGCTCTAATCTGCTCTGGAAATGCTCAGCCCCTGTCAATGATGGCCATAGGGGGGGTATTTATAGCCTCCTTAGACGATAACTGAAGAAATAGCCGATCAACAACTGCCTCTTTAGACTCGGCAGTTGATGCTATCGCGGCTAAAGGGCGCGACAGTCGACACTGTCACGGCCAAAGGGCGCGGCAGTCGACACTGCCGTGGCTAAAGGGGCAGTTACACCCACGTTCATACGTGTTTGAAACTGTTCTCCCACGACCTTTAACCACCTTTTTCGTGGTTTAACTGCATGTCCACGTCAGCACACGTTCTATCTCTAATATGCTGCCACGTGGGCTTCAATAATCATCAGATAACTGCATTATAACTGCTGTAGCATCCCCTATAATGGCCGCGGCACCATGAGTTGCCGCGCCTTGGCCGCGGCACCATGGGTTGCCACGCTTCAGCCGCGGCACCATGTACTGCCGCACCCACACGCTGTAGTTTGTATTGTTCTGTGAATTCACATTGTTTTGTGTTGATTCATAGATCCTTTTGCTTCCTTTGGGCTTGTATGATCTCCCATGACTTAGATACTGATATTTATCACCTTCTCTTTGTCTTGAGTGGTATTTGGATGTCTGTAAGCATTTTTTGACGTCTACAGATACCCCCTCCAAAGTATCACAGACTCATCATTTTTTGGAGAGGAGTCTGGGACACTTTGGATATGATAAGTTTTCCTTGCAATTTCTTTAGTACTTTGTTGAGGAAGTTACGTAACATACTCTATGGATGGCTTCAATCCTTGACTTCTTTATCTTTTAACTTATTCAGTACTTTGTAGAATAGCTAAAATCCCTCCGGTGCTGCGTTTATCACGTGGCCGTTGTAGAAGTATTGAATTTGAACTGCCGTCAAAGAATGGAGAAATAGTTTATACGCATATGCTCCATTGGAGTGTTCTGGTCTCTTGTTTGTTGGTAGAGATGAACCCGAAATCGGAGAGGAAGAATTTTATATTCTATCACCTGGTCTCTTGTTTGTTGGTAGAGATGAACCCGATGACGGAGAGGGAGAATTTTATATTCTATCTCCTGGTCTCTTGTTTGTTGGTAGAGATGAACCCGATGATGGACTGAGTGATATTCTCCAGAAACTTCCTGTTGAGATTAGGGAAACAGTTTAGACTCGTGTACCTATTGGAGTATTCAGGTTATTCTTAAGAATATTCTGAGTGATATTCTCCAGAAACTTCCTGTTGAGATTAGGGAAACAGTTTAGACTCGTGTACCTATTGGAGTATTCAGGTCTCTTTTTTGTTGGTAGAGATGAACCCGATGATGGAGAGGGAGAATTTTATATTCTATCTCCTGGTCTCTTGTTTGTTGGTAGAGATGAACCCAATGATGAAGAGGAAAAATTTTATATTCTGTCTCCTGGTCTCTTGTTTGTTGGTAGAGATGAACCCGATGATGGAGAGGGAGAATTTTATATTATATCTCCTGGTCTCTTGTTTGTTGGTAGAGATAAACCCGGAATCGGAGAGGAAGAATTTTATATCCTATCTCCTGGTCTCTTGTTTGTTGGTAGAGATAAACCCGGAATCGGAGAGGAAGAATTTTATATTCTATCTCCTGGTACAAAGGAAATTTGAAGTAGGATTTCTATTCAGAGAATCAGAATAAGGTTTGATGAATTGAAATTGGAAGCAATCCTAACTTTTATAGGTTTGATTGCGCAAATCGAAGGTGGACCTCTTGTTAATGGAAGGAATCAAGAGGGGATTTTGGCTTTGGTCCTAACTGTTTAAAGGTTTGACCAAGATGGGAATTTGAGACGATCCTAACTGTTTAAAGGTTTGATCGTTCAATTTGTGGACCTCTCGTTCATGGAACGAATCGAGAGGGGATTTTGGCTTTGGTCCTAACTGTTTAAAGGTTTGACCAAGATGGGAATTTGAGACGATCCTAACTGTTTAAAGGTTTGATCGTTCAATTTGTGGACCTCTCGTTCATGGAACGAATCGAGAGGGGATTTTGGCTTTGGTCCTAACTGTTTAAAGGTTTGACCAAAATGGGAATTTTGTGAGGGAAGATTGATCTAAAGAGGTGATCGAATCTCATCTCAGCAAAAGAGTATTCGGAAGTCATAGTAGGAGTTTAGTGTTTATCACTTTGTTCATAATGATCGGAGTTATCCCTAAGAATATTACATTTAACATTCTTCCGGGAACTTCCCGTTACATGAATTATCCACCCCCAGCTGTCTTTGCAAAACTGGGTGTAACGAGGAGTACGTTATTCTCAGTCGCATGTTCGGGTTATCCTTAAGAATATAAGATTCTTCAGGAACTTCCCGTTATATAAATCATCCACCCCCAGCTTCCTTTGCGAAACCGGGTTTAACATTGTACTCAGTTGGATAATCGAGAAGCAGTTTATACTCATATGCTCTTTGGAGTATGGGGAAACAGTTTATACTCGTGCACCCACTGGAGTTGTATGGTCGTCTTTACTCGACTTCTTTCGTCGTTATGACGCCGGAGTCAATTAGGGCTTGGATCTTATTTTTGAGTCCAAAGTAAATCTCGGTGGGATGAAGAACCCTTCTGTGGTACGCACAATAATTTGGATCCGTAATCATCTTAGCATCCTCCTGATCTTTAATAGGCGGTAGCTCGATTTTATCATTGGCGAGGAGGTATTCCAATATGGCTGGAGCTTCATCATCTTTGAAAGAATACTCCTTTTGGAACCTCGGATCGAGAGTCGTGTTCACTGGGATTGTGGATGTCGTCGGTTGACCTCTCTCCACTTTCTTTTTTTTAAGAAAATGTTCAGCTTGTTCACCTAAGAAAGTGCTCAGCTTGTTCACCCCGAGATTTTAACTCCTTCCAAGTTGTGGATGGCACGACCCCCAGAGCTTCCAGGACATCGATGGAGAGGTTATTGTGGCATGTTTGCAGGATGAACTCCTCTGTAATAGGATCTCTGCAATTCATCGCCATGTTACGGAAACGCTTGACAAAATTGTCGACTGACTCTCCGTCTTTTTGCTTCTCATCCAAAAGAGTTCCGATTGACACTTCGGTGTCATCATCGAAGAAGTTGCTGAGGAACAAACTTTCCATGTCATCCCAGCAATTGATGCTCCCTGGCTTGAGCCGTCGGTACCAATCGAAGGCGGGCCCACGAAGGGTGCCAACGAATGACCGGGCCATTAAAGCCTCGTTTCCAAAGATCATGCCCAAATGAGACTTAAAATAAATCAAGTGCTGAATCGGCGAACTCTTCCCCTCAAACGGTGTGAAGTTAATCAGATTGAACTTCGCCAGGTACGGTATTGAATCTCATTCCCTTGGATAGGGATATGAAATACCCGTCTTCTTAACTTCTTGAGCCGTCATCAAAGCATTAACTTTGTTTTCAAGCTCTTTCATTTTTCTTGAGCCGTCATCAAAGCATTAACTTTGTTTTCAAGCTCTTTCATTTTCTCGTCATCGTCTATGTCTTCATTCGAAGGACGTTGAGGAGAATGAGTTAGACCACCCCCTGTAAGAGGTGCCATTGAACCACTCTCAATATCGTTATTGGGAGGATGTGCTAAACCACCCCCAGCGTTATTGCTATTGGGAATTGAACCACTCTCAATATCGTTATTGGGAGGATGTGCTAAACCACCCCCAGCGTTATTGCTATTGGGAGGTGTATCAGCCAAAATGACTTCATCCACTTCTGGATCACTGTCATCTACAACATTCCGAGTGTGGTGGCTGGATTCAGCTCGCTGACTGGACTCAGGAGGTTGAGGTTGTTGAGTTAGCAACTCTCTCATTTGTTGAATAGCTAACTCCATCTCTGTCTTCACTTCAGCTCTAATTTCTTCACGTTGTTTGGCTAGAGCTTCCTGAAGTATTTGAGTGAACTGATCAGCAGTGATTGTGAATACTTCTCTGATTTGTCCTGTGCTAGACATTGTATCATCAGAAGCGATTGCAGAATAAGTGTCCGAGAATTCATCCTCCGAGGACATTCCTTCTTGCATTCTCTTGTAGTCTCTGCGTCTGATAGCTCCTAATTGGAGTCGAGACATCCTTTGAGCAATTCTTGGATTGACTTTTCCTCTGGGAGAAAAGTCAGGATTTGAGTCATTTGAATGCCGCTTCGACTTTCTTTTATCAGCCACGTTGATGGTGACTTCAGGGAATTCATCATTTTGGACAGCTGCTCTTCTTTTGCGGAAATGTCTCGGCTTAGGTTTCGACAATACAGAGACTCTTCGTGGGATGTCTTCTCGTTTGAAACAGTCACATTCTGATGATGCTGTTTTAACGAGTCGCGCACAGGAACAATGAGAGTTTATTCCTCGAATAACTCTCTTTCGAAAATTATTCACAACCCCAACTTGATAATACGATTCATCAGTATGATTGTCAAAAAATCGTATTGTCTGTTGACATGACCTCCTAGGTATGACGATATCATTTGGTGAATGCGTCTTCTTCTGGGGGTGTAAAACCTTGTTGGCATTCTCAGGACAATTTATTTTTGTCTTTGAGCGATCCAAGGTTATGTCAGGAGTCGCATGTTTAAAACCACCCCCTTGCGGGTATGGAGTCTTAACGGGCTCTGAATGCTGATTTTGTATAAGTCCAAACTTTGGAATCCAAACTTGGCAGAGTTTCGGTGGTTCTTTGGTCACCGTTTCCTTCCTCCTTTCTCGTCTTTGTTGTAGGAGAGTTCGTACATGAGCAGCATTTGCACGATGTTTTTGTATACGTTCTTTGAGGGTCGAACGAGTCCTTTTGACAATAGTCCATTCCTCCGTCGTGAGTTTAGCAGAGACATGAATGATTGGTTGTTGAGACAACTGAACCACTCGATACCTCTTCGACTCTAAGTCTGCATGATAACGAACTCCGTCGGTTTGTTCCAAGGCCTTAGCTATTTGACGAGCGCGGCGTTGGCGTTGTCTCTGACGAGCTCTTTTCGTCAATGCCGGTGGGCTTTGATTTAATGACTCTTTACTTGGCGAAGAGCCATTATGAGCAGAGAGGTTGTGAGTAGAATCCTCAGCAGCAATCAGGCGAGAGTGTTCATTCTGTGCCTTCTTTGGCATGGAATTCTTCTTCAATGTTGAGATCCTCTTGTACTTGCGAGACAATGAAGATCTTGAAGAGGATGATGAGAGATATTCCTCAAACTTGGTTTGGTCGAATTCGTATTCGACCATGGACAAAAGGAAAATTACAACTTTTTAGAAACAAACGCAGGATCGTTGTTTGGATCGCTGCTTGCGTGGGATCTTTGCCTGTGCCGGGAGCGCTTTGACTCGTGGACCACCAAATCACAGATTCTGATTGAACCGTGAGGGGTTTAATGATTCTTCCTTCGTTTATCGAAGTAAGAATTTGAAGCGAATATCTTATCGATGTAAGATGTTCACTCTTCCAAAGATCAAGTCTGAGCTTAGATCTCTAGGAATCGCCAGAAACTTCTTGAGGATGTTTGTGAAGAAGGAAGACTCTCTTTCTTGCTCTAATTCACCAAAACTCAAGGCTCTCTACTCTAATCTGCTCTGGAAATGCTCAGCCCCTGTCAATGATGGCCATAGGGGGGTATTTATAGCCTCCTTAGACGATAACTGAAGAAATAGCTGATCAACAACTGCCTCTTTAGGCGCGACAGTTAATGTTGTCGCGGCTAAAGGGCGCGACAGTCGACACTGTCGCGGCCAAAGGGCGCGGCAGTCGACACTGCCGCGGCTAAAGGGGCAGTTACACCCACGTTCATACGTGTTTGAAACGACTTTTAACCACCTTTTTCGTGGTTTAACTGCTTGTACACGTCAGCACACGTTCTATTTCTGATACGCCGCCACGTAGACTTCACATAATCATCACATAACTACCTCGTAACCGCTGTAGCATCCCCTATAGTAGCCGCGGCACCATGGATTGCCGCGCCCAAGCCGCGGCACTATGAACTGCCGCGTCTTAGCCGCGGCACTATGAGCTGCCGCGCTGTAGCCGCGGCACCATGAGCTGCCGCGCCCACACGCTGTAGTTTGCATTGTTCTGTGAATTCACATTGTTTTGTGTTGATTCATAGATCATTTTGCTTCCTTTGGGCTTGTATGATCTCCCATGACTTAGATACTGATGTTTATCACCTTCTCTTTGTCTTGAGTGGTATTTGGATGTCTGTAAGCATTTTTTGACGTCTACATAATACAATCTCATTTCTTATTTTTTTGCTGGAGATTTATTCCATAGTTACGCGTATCAAATTAGTAACTAAAATAACAATTTTATGCTTAAATTAGAATGCTTGTAGTTGGTCACTCACTGAAGATATATATCATACTTTTTATAGCTATCTGCACTGCCCATGTATAATTTATAAATTAGTTCTTACTTTAACATATTAAATTAATTTTTCTTTGTAGAAGTTTTTTCTTTGACTTTTAGACTGTGTAATCACTATATCACAATTGTAGCGTAGAAATGACCTCACTCTAAATGGATTCAAGCCAATGTTTGAGTTAAATTGAAGTATACATTATTGCTACTATGTGTATATAATTTTTAGAAACTTATGTCAACACTTTTTAAATAGATAAGAATATTCTAACCTCTGATATTATAAAAACTAAATATAGTCAATTGAGAGATTAGCAAAAGATACTTACATCAGAAAAGTATGAATAATAAAATAAAGAGCAAAGATAATAACATTGCCAACAATACTATAAATAGCAAACTACAATATAAAGTTAACATATTTTATGGAGCCCAACTACTGGCTATAAGCATCGATGTTTCCATATATATACTTTATAATTTATTAAAAATGGTCATATAATCTTATATAATAAATTTGATTTAATACTGAATAGTAATATTGTTGTAATAATATCGCTATTAGGAAAAATTCTTCATGAATCAATATGTTATTTACTATATATAAGCTATGCACTCCAAATTATTGTGTTTTTTATAGAGTCAGAATGTTTAAATATGAGCCTCTAACATGTTGCTCTCATAACAGCAAAATCCACTTAGCATATGTGGATATTCTAGATAAGTTGTGTATCATATATACAATACAATTATCCTAGGCAAGTGGGTTATAATAGCATTTTTCATTCACATCGTTTAGGGTAAGATTTGATAGGGACCCTTTATCAAAGGAAAAAAAATTTATATTTAGAGCACATGACGAAATATATCATAATCTCACAGCTCTAATTTCATAAGAAAATAATTCTTCATACTTTTAGTTTTACTTCTATGATACAGAGAATGAGCTATAAAATTAAATGAGAATATTAGATAATATAAATATGAGTGAAACAATAACTAAGAGTTAACGTGAATATGAGTCAAACAACAACTAAAAGTTTAATGGACATATTGCAAGTAAATTCATATACAAAATTCTTTTATGAATTGAATGATCACTCATCTTTTGAAGACTTCAAGATACTAATAAATAGAGGTGTTGTACTAGATTAATGTGTTTATAACTCACAAATAGTAGATCACGTGGCCATAGTCTAGGTTAAAGGAGACAATGGCAATATTTTATTTGAGAAAGATATTATTGAGTTGATGATCAATCCAAAAAAACTTTTTTTTTTTATTTTTACTCTATTTTTATCAAGTTAAATAATCATGATATTCAACCACGTGCATTGCACGTGCATCTCAACTAGTAAATATAAAGTTAGGAGCTACAAATAAGCATGAAAGTGGTTACACGTGCACCATACTAGTTTTAAAAAATGACCATTGGAGAGAAGCAGTAGTTTTTGTTTCATCGTTGTTTACCCCAAAAAAATAATGACTGCTAGAGTTTTTGGGTAGACAAAATACCTTATCAAAAGGTAGAAATCACGATGATATCTGTTCCAACGTGACTAGCAGCTAAATAAGATTGATTTATCTTTGATGATCTGCTTGGTAAAAAGAGTTGGATCCATTACATCTAGCTTCTATTTTCATGCTTGTAAGTTAATAGGCTTCATGGCACTTAAATAACTTATAGTCTCACCTACTTTGCACTTAAATACTCTAATTGTAATTGTTTGCATTTAAATACCTTAAATTAGAAGTTTTAGCGGTGTACTGTGTTTGATTTGTACCATAGTACTTTTTATTTGGATAACATAGCACTATTCAGTATATCGTGGTGTTATTATGATCTTAAACGTGATGTGTCATGGGTCGGTGCCGGACTCAGGTAAAGCCTAGGCACAACACAGAAAACAAATGCATCGTGAGTTTCATGCGATGCATCGGAGCAAGATTTGCCTATAGGACATTCGTAAACCAAATATTTTGCTTTTCAGCCCATCAAATCTTAGGGCGGCCCGTTTCTATTGACACCTGAACTTGTTGGGATGTAATCAGTTAATGCGTTGCTTTTATTACGGCCCAGAATGAGTTGGTGCTTCTAGACTTCTAGTCTCAGACAGAAGTGAGATGATATCAACCAGGCTCTACCTTAAACAAAGTTCTCCAGAGTTTGTGTTATATACAGGAGTTCAAACTCTATTAAGCCCCTATGGTTTCATCTGCGAATCTATTAAACCCCCGTGGTTTTTTTCGACTCTATTAAGCCCCCGTTGTTTCATCTGCGAATCTATTAAGCCTCGTGGTTTTTTTTTTCAACTCTATTAAGCCCTCGTGGTTTCATCTGCGAGTCTATTAAGTCCCATTTGAAATTCAAAACACGGGGCTTAATAGATTCGCAGATGAAACCACAGAGGCTTAATAGAGTCAAAAAAAATGAGGGCTTAATAGATTCGCAGATGAAACCACATGGGCTTAATAGTGTTAATGAGAAGTACTTGGGGCCCACCCATGTGATGTTCTCAAACTCTTCACGTGAAGAGATGCACTTTTTTCTCTCTTCATTTCCGCATGGGCCCCACCCGATTGATTGCAGACTACATTCGATTGCTTGGTGCCTATAAATAGGCTGATGTTTTCCTGGGGTTTCGGGCTGGGTGAGCAAGTACAGGAGAAAAGTGGGGGCGGAAAAAGGCAGAGAGCAAAAGAAGCGGCTGTGTGCAAGTGCAGGAAGTGGGAAGAGAAAATTGGCTGTGCTTGGTGAAGAAAAGAGGCGGCTTTTGAGAGAGGAATTGAGAGATTAGATTGAGGGTTTATTTGTGAGATCTTGAGTGGTTGTAAACCTATTTGTATTCTCTCCTCTCTAGTAGTAGATCTCCCCCCTCCTTGCCCCGTGGACGTAGATAGTTTTGCCGAACCAAGTAAAATCGTTTGTTTTGTGTTTGTGGCCATTGTAATAGTTTTTAGGATCCCTCGACGAGTCAATCCTAGAACTGATGAGAGGAAGAGCCGATATCTCACTTTGTTGAGATATTCGCTTTAAATTTTTGTCTCCTTGGTGATACAGGAATTCTTATCGATCTTTCTCTCTTATTGTGCACCAGAAACTCTGCCGAAATTTCCGCTGCGCACAACAAATAGAACCCAAAAAACCACGGGGGCTTAATAGATTCGCAGATGAAACCACGGGGGCTTAATAGAGTCGAAAAAAACCACGGGGGCTTAATAGATTCGCAGATGAAACCATAGGGGCTTAATAGAGTTTGAGTTCTATATATAGGGGAATAGAAAGATTAGCTTCACATTTCTCTCCTATTGTTTATACAAATATTATTTTCTCCAAAAACATAATTAAGAAAGTATAGATCGTCTTTGTCCCTAATTCTATTGTATATACAAATTATTTCTCCCACGAATAGACAACTGTTGTAAACAGCGTTAAATCAAGAAAAGAAAAAGGAATTGCTCTTTTAGAAAATATAAACAGTTGTTAACATCTGACCTCATATGTATGATAATGTAGAAAATTTCCATGCTCTACATCAATCCAAAAACAGTGGCGTAGCCGGAATTAATTTTTATCCTGAGAGAAAAATAAAGGTGGTCTCAAGCTATAAGTTCAATTTTCTTTCAGTTGACTATCTCTCCCTTTCTCCCTCCCTAGACTCTCTAGGGGTGAGCATGGTTCGGTCCAAACCGAAAAAACCGACCGAACCGAACCGAAATAAGCAGTTCGGTTCGGTTTCATTTGTAAAGCGGTTCGGGTCGGGTTGAAAATTTTTCAACCCGAACCGACTGAACTAACGTACCCAATACCCATTTACCCTCAAACCCAACCCGTCCCTCAAATAATGACTCAGCGACTAAACCCTATAATCTCAGCCACCACTTCCTCTCCTCAGTTCCTCTCTCTCGCTCCCTGTCCGGCGCCGCAGTGCCTCACTCTCCAATCTCCATTTTCGCCTTCCGCGCTCGCTACTCGGCCATCGATTCGCCAACATCGTCTGCAAAAAAGCGGATGTTGATATGAACAAGAGGTATCATCGTTGAGATCTTGTGAAGTTAGGGTTTTTGTATCTTTAACTTTTAAAAGTTTTGTTTTTTATTGTTTTTATGGTCAGAGAGCTCTCAACTGCTGAGCTTGAGAATCTGATGACGATCGTTGCTAATTCTCGTCAGTTCAAGATCCCATATTGGTTTTTGAACAGAAAGAAGGGTTATAAAGATGAGAAGTACTCTCAGGTTGTTTCCAATGCTTTGGATATGAAGCTCAGGGATGATTTGGAACGTTTGAAGAAAATCGGGTCTGCTATCATTTTGACTTTTGTATATCTCTTTATTGTTATAAGTTTATGCTCTCCTATTTCTACTATTTTAGGTTGTGGAACTATAAATTGCATATTTTATCCCTCTATGATCTTATTATTTAAGAACTATTGTAAACAATGTGGGTTTTCTTGCATTATTCTTTTGGGTGCTATTGGGTAGTTATCTCTACTATCCAAATAAAATTTTTAGTAGGCAATACCTTGTCACGGTTTTGTATAATTAGCTTGGCTTTTATCCATTATTTTCTCTTGGTTAAGAGGAAAACATGTAAAAAAAACTGCACATGATGTAGGAAACTATGTCATATAGTTGTGTACAGCATGAAAATGTTTATCTATTTAGTAGGACGTTTCTTGTTTTATTACTTTAATGGGAATTTAGAATGCATCTTGATTAGAACCGAACAAATCGAACTGAACCGCACCAAACCGATTTGCAACGGTTCGATTCGGTTTTGAATTGTAGGTGGTTCGGTTCGGTTGTTCAAATTTTGGTAAAAACCAACCCGAACCGAACCATGCTCACCCCTAAGGCTCTCTCACTCTCTCCTTTCTTAGCCATAAGTCTCGTTCTAGACCGCTACTCTGTCCATGACCACCACCGCCACCACCTTGGGACCTGCCTACGAGACCACTCACATTGTAAAAACACAATTTCTTGCCCTACACAATTGCCCAGAGCAAGCCTCACTTGGCTCCGCCACTGTCCAAAAAGTTTTATATTATTTGGCACCCATTAATAATTTCAATATTTTTTCACTTGCCAGCTTAGACACAGACAACTAGGCCTTTACTTGTCCCTTCCCATTTCTGGACCGAAGCCTAAAAAGCTAGTTAAAAAGCTATATAGATTTGCATGAACTAGTAAAATACAGTTTAGCCCTTAGTACAAAAAAATCTAAAAAAGCTCTAGAACACGCAAAAGGATATGCTTTTAGTTTTCTTGCCCGCGAATCAAACGACTTTTGTTAAAATAAATCACATCAGAAAGGTGTCTTATTTTTCCAAGTCACTGTTAAGTATTTAAAACATATAATTTCAGAAAGAACAAAGCTAGAAGTTAATTAACCTTCAGGCAGACGATAACATTGCTTATAGCAATCAAAAAGCTCTAGTTATCTAAGGGAGTGTCTGGTTCCATTTCCATAAATAAATAATAGGAATATAAAAAACAAAGATGTTTTTTCGTTTTTATTGGAATCTATAAAAAGGATAAATTTTTTGTTGTCTTAAAATATGTGTGTTTCTTTTTTCATTTCTTTTCGTTTGTTCGTTTAATTCCCAACATGAAAATATGGATTTTAATTTTACAGACTAGACTGAAATTTTGTTGTTTAGTTCGGTTTGGAATGAAATTTTTCACAGCGAAATGAATCACAACACTATGGGTAAACTTACCACTTACTAGTGAACAAAAAGTTTACTAACCACATGTTATGGTAATCATATATACCTATTAGCCAAAACCACCAATATAAAAAAAGGAGTGCACGTTTCTATAATCCACTATACTTAGGGAAAAAAAAGGCTAGTTCCCATTTGAGCTTACAAAATCAGTCCTTTTTATCCTATTTTTAGTTTTTATAATTCACTATACTTAGGAAAATAGCGATTGTTCTTCGATTTGGACTTTTCTTGTGTCCTTTAAGAAACTATTCTCTCTCATTATTTCAGTGAGTTTAAAAAATGCAATTGGTCTCATTCTAATATAAGGTCCACAACTATCACTACAGCCTTCCAATACAAGTTTGAAGTGTGCATCTCTACAATATAATTTCTTCATTTTTTTCTTCTTATGGTTGACTAGAAATTGACTTGCGCCTAGCACGCATTCTCAAAAGACAAGTTATTATCGTAACCATGAAAGAAACAACTGTATTAGCACACATCTTTTTTAATTATTTCTTGCATACATCATCCATCTATGTTCGTTTCAAAATTAATATTAACATCGAGTTGTTTTTTATTTATTCAAAGCTTAACTATAAGGCAATTCATATACAGAAAAATAGGAGAGAATGGAATCTTTATTATTAAATATCTAACAAGCATGACACATCCAACTATTACGATCTTTTTATTTTTTATTCATTTTGATTTATATAAAACATGCATCTACAATCTGAAATTCATAAAATATAATACACCAATAGTAATTTAAATGCATAGAAAATATACAAATACAATCCAAAAATCATAAACAACATGCGTTTCATACCATATCATGCATGCAAAAAACAAAAGGCATCCATTTTGACAAGAACACAGAATTGTAATATATGATGAAAATTAATTTTAGACACTTAAAAATTAAATCACAACATCATTTAGTCAAAAAGAATATAAGATCCAAGAATTTAGCATCTAATAATATACATGATTTCAGATTTTATTTTTCAAAAACTGATTTTTAATGCATAAAAAAGGGTTTCAAGATTTGTACCTTGGTTTGCAAAGGCACAACTACAAAGAAGGAGATTGCAGATTCGGAACTGTAGGATTGAGATTTGAACGTGACAAACCTATAGAGAAACGAATCCGTTGGAGAAAAAAACCCTAATAAGTACAAACCCAACTCCCAATCATCATCAACTTGTGTGTGTGTGTATATGGTTCTTCAATTTCAAAGCTCAAATTCCATAGATCTAGTCGAAATTAGGACAAGGTGGGAGAGGTGTGAACAACGGAGAGTAGAGGCACGAAGAAATTAGTGGGAAAATAATGGAGGGAGGAGATTCTAGGGTACCACAAAGAGGAGACTAAGATAGCAATCAGTTTTTTTTATTTTTTTTAATGAGAGAAATGACCGCTGTCGGCTTTTTTAACAAATCCCACTCAAAACCAAAAGATTTAGGTTTCTATACAGCACTCCCAAAGGCTCTGTTTGGCAAAACTAGCTGAAAGCTACGAGATTATAGCTAAAAGCTGTTAAGCTAGCTGAAAACTGTGAAATTGTAGCTGAAAGTTGTTAGCTGTATAGCTAGCTGATTGACTAGAGCTGTTTGGTAAAAGTAGCTGTACAACTAGCTTAAATTTGTTAAATGACTAAAAAAGACATGCAATATTATTGATATAAAATTAGAATTATTAGGGGCAAAAACGGAAGAAAAAAATTGGCAGCTCCTTCCCAAAGACAAACGCTACTTGAGATAGCTTTCTAAAAGCTACTTGCAAAAGACACAATCTTCAAAATAATCTCCTCCTATTTTTGGTCACCAAACAGCTCTACTAGCTTATTGACCAAATCAATAAGACACAAGCTCTTAGATAAGATACTTTTTTTGGTTGCCAAACAGTGCCAAAGTCTAAACTTTATAGAAGGCGTCTTCTATAAAAAAGCTGCGAACCAAACATAGTTTTAGGATACTAAAAGAAAAATTGATTTACAAAAATACCCCTACCGGATAGGAATTCTATTTCTGATTATGAATTTGGTGAACCAAACGATCTCTAAGCTAAAATCTCCGTTCAAACCACTGAATGGGTTTTTAACTCCGCCTAGAACCTTGCAAGCAAATATTAAAGTAAATATAATATAAACTAGAGAGCTTTTTTCATGAAAACCATTTCAAAATATTATACTAATATCAATATTTTAATTGTTTACACTGATTAAACTTTTATTTATTATTTATACAGATTTGTGGCCCCCAAATGAAATTGTACACCATAAAATGCCATATTGTATTCTGAATTTTTTTTTCCAGAATACCAGTATGAAGTACTACAATAATAAGAAAATAATAGAAACTTAAAAGTAACCGTTACAGGTGCAAACACACAGCATAATCAAAGATCAAACGGTCACATCTCACCGAGTCACCGCCCATCGTTCCACTTGCAAGCATTATTAAACTCCGGTCATCACCCACCGGTGCTTCCCCAAACGAAAAATTCTCCATCTTTTTCCCCGACGCTTGTCGGAGGCTGGGCCCCACCAAACACGTGCTCCCTGTACCACAATTCACAAAGCCTTGCAAGAATCTTCCACAACCCTCACTCACTCAAAGGACCAATCTCTTTAAAAAATACCCCCATTTATTGTCTTTATTACGGGATTGCCACCGCCTCTCCTATTTCTTGCAGCCGACCGGCCTCCGCTTCGATCTTCAAGCTGATCTCCAATCATGGAGCCAATAACTCGATTGCTCATTCTCTTCTCGGCTCTCTTGCATATCTTCACTCTATCAAGTAACAATCTTTTACTTTTTAATTTCAAGAATCTGAATAATAAATTGAGCAATGTTTTCTTAAATTTCCTTTTGTTGCAATTAGGATCACAATCGTTCATCGGAGTCAACTACGGCCACGGCGCCGCCAACGGAGACATCCCCAACCGTCGGCAACGAGGTTTTAGAATCCAACGACCCCTCCCTCTCCTCCCAGCTCCTTCCCGCCATGCAAAATCTCCAAAATGCCCTCCTCGTTTCGCTTCCGGTGAAAGTCTCCACCGTCAACACGATGGCGGTGCTCGCGGCATCGGAGCCGCCCTTCGCCGGCGCTTTCCACGCGGAGCTGCTCCCTTCTCTTCAAGGAATCTTCGGATTCCTTCAGAAAACCGGGTCGCCGTTCATGATAAACCCGTACCCGTACTTCGCCTACCGCGACGATCCGAGGCCCGAAACCCTAGCCTTCTGCTTGTTCCAGCCGAACGCAGGCCGGTTCGACGCCAACACCAACATCAACTACATGAACATGTGGGATGCGCAGCTGGACGCGGTGAAGTCCGCGCTCAAAAGCGCCGGGTTCGCCGATCTTGAGTTCGTCGTGGCTGAGACCGGATGGCCGTACAAAGGCGACCCCAATGAGAACGGGGCGAGCGTCGACAATGCGAAGGCGTTCAATGGGAACTTGGTGCAGCATTTGCGGTCGATGGTGGGGACGCCGCTGATGCCGGGGAAATCGGTGGATACTTACATTTTCGCGCTTTACGACGAGGATTTGAAGCCGGGGCCGGAGTCGGAGAGGTCGTTTGGGTTGTTTCATCCTGATCTTTCCATGACTTACGATGTTGGGCTTAAGAAGTCTAGTAGCTCAGGCTCGAGTCAGGTACTTAAATTAAAGTTTTGGACGTATTTTTAAAGGATTATTATTATTATTATTATGAAATTTTACATGGGAAACTATTTTTAAAACCCAAGTCAATATGACCACAATCAATTTTGGGATATATGATATTTGTCTTTATAATTGGTCCAATGTATTTTTGTTCACAAACCAGGCACCCTTTAAAGAATTAATTCCGTCTAACTAGTATTTTTCATGTTTCCGTTGTATCATAGAGATAAATCATAACTTTCAAACTAATAAAGGTTATAAAGTTCCAAAAAACATGTGCTTGTCTCTGATGATATCTAGTAATTGTAGTTCAAGTAAAAAAAAAAAAAACCCTTGTGATACCCATTTTCAATAAAATAATTGATGACATATTCTGCAAAATCCCTAATGTGTCATGCTGTTAATTTCTGTAGAATTAAACCTTAAATTTAGTTACATCCAGTTGTTGAAGGGTCTCATAAATTTAATTGCAGCCAACTCCATCGTCGCCATCAAAGAAACCGGCAACTGCGTGGTGCTTGCCGAAGCCGGGGGCAACGGACGAAGAACTGCAAGCGAACTTGGACTATGCGTGCTCGCAGGAGGAGGTAGACTGCACCGCGATCCAGCCAGGAGGCGTGTGTTTTGAGCCCAACACGGTCCGCTCGCATGCCGCATACGCAATGAACCAGTTGTATCAGATCTCCGGCCGAAACTCGTGGGACTGCGACTTTCGACAGTCTGCTATTCTCTCATCCGACAACCCAAGTAATTTTTTTTCCGGTTATTAATTGCACTTATTACTATTACATGATTTCATTTTGGCAGATATTTTTGGGGTGAAATGTTTTTTATTTTATTTTAAAGTAGTAAAAATATTTCACCCAGGGGTCTATGACTCTATCAACAGTAGTAATAAGTTCAGAACAGCAATAGTACCGGGATCTATGTGCAATTAATCTTAATTTTTAATCAGCTAATTGAATAGTGCTTTAAGACTTAAAAAGTGTTAATTAAATTTTGATATCGGACTGATGATGTTTTGGTGTAGGTTATGATACCTGTGTTTATCCCGGGAGCTGAGGAAATGCCGAAAAGGGTGGATTTGTTGAGGAATAAAGATGAAAGCTGTTGATAACGGGTTAATAGTATATTAATAATACTATTGTTTATTGTTGTGGTGGAGAATGGAATAAGAAACGGGTATAAAGATGTGTTGAATAATTGAGCTTGGTGTTTTCTTTTGGCAGCTTCGGTTCTGGTCGGGTCTATGATTTTAGATTAGCGTTGGTTTGGGCCTAAATTGATATAAATATTACCTTCCAGGTGTTGTTCTTTGTATGTGGAACAATATATTTTAAGTGTGGTTATGTATAGGGTTTCATGTAAAGTATTAGCAAGTAATATTGGAAGTATGGTGTAATCATGGGGCCTTGTGGCTCCGCTTAATCCATGTGATTATTGGGTAGTACACAGGAGAAAAACTTATGTCAACTTAAATGGATCATCCACCAAAGTTTCTATCCATTGATGATATCTCAATGGATAGAAACTTTGGTGGATGATCCATTTAAGTTGACATAAGTTTTTCTCTAGTACATAGTTAATGTGGTTCTTTTTTTATTAGATCTTGATATGGGTTTTAAACTTGTACATATACGTTATGATGTTGTTTGGCATCAGGTTAGGTGAAGGGTTAAGGAGACTTAACCCTTTTCAACCCGCCAAACACAATAAATTTATAGAAAGGTTAAAGTGAGTTAATCTTTCATAACTTGCTAAATGTGAAAAATACAAAAGAGTTAAGCTAACAACTCTAGAGAGATTAAAATGAGCTAATCTCTCGAAATAGAGGTTTTAAAATACTCCTCTTTAGAGTCATTAAAAATTAATCATTTAATTTATAAAAAATATTTATTTTTTTGTTATTTTAAATATTAAAACTGATCACAATAGCTAAAAATGATTAAAATAAAGTTTATTTAATAAATTAATAATTTAGTCATTCGATTTAATTACGTTAGTCATTCTTAAATTTCTCTTCTTAAGAGCTTCTCCAAGCGTCCGCCAATTCTCCATTTTGAAGCCGCATCAAGGTCCAACGGAACTGCATTTTTTGCAGTCAACTGCATTTTCGGACCCTGAGGCTGCAAATTTGGAGATTTCTCTCCAAATTTGCAGCCAACTCTATACTACTATTCCCCAAAAAAATACCAAAATTAACCCTCAAACCCTTTAACAACATTTCATTATTCCAATTGTATCCCGTTATTATTTTTTATAGTTACTTAAAATCTGTATATATATATTAATATATTAAATATTTTTTAATGAAAATAATATCATTGGAAATGTCTCGTCGATACCTTCAAAATGAGACTAATATCGAAATATAAAATTGCAAAACAAGTAATTAGAAATGATAATACATTGGAGCTTAAACTGAAATAAAACACATTAACTTAGAAATACATCGAAACTTTAATAAAAAAAAGTTACATCACTTCATTGCCGTGTCTCTCCCACAAATGTTCAATTAATGCATTTCGAAGTGCGAAGTGTGCTTCTTTGTCTTTGAATTTCTTATGTCGGGTCAGGAATTGTCGGAACCGTTCAGCATCGTTCGTCCCTATGTCTTCAACATTTGAAATTGATGGTGGAGTAGAAACGATAATATCAGGCATATACCACTAATGACGATGACCATTCGCCAATGAGCATTTCAACTAGTCGATCAATTGGAAGGAAGAAAGAGAAGTTGAGAAGACGGAAAGAAATTGAAAGGAACATTGACTTTGAGGATTTTGCTAAAGGAAATCAAGAAATCTTAGAAGTTTTAAAAAAAGGTAAAGAACAACGAGAAAATGAAAGATTGACAATGAACCAGGCTATGATGTTAAAGGCTGAAAATGATAAGAAAAAGTTAGAACTTCAGCAAGAACGACAAGAGAAAGAAATTATGCTAGTTGATCTGGAAGCTATTACCGATCCAACAAAACGCGAATATTTTCGAATTAAACAACAACAGATTTTAAATAGAAATATAACTAGGGGTTCCTCATCTGATATTCCTAATCCTGAATACAGTTACGCAGGAAGTCAATACGGAATACCTGACTACAGAGGAGGTGGATACGGAGGAGTTGACTTTCCAGACTTTTAGTATTTTTCATGTATTATGTTTTTCCTATTTGTCATGTAATTTTCAATTCATGTTTTTGCTTTCTATGTAATAGTCATGGATTTAGTAATATGAATGTCTGTTTAATTTAATCAGATTGCCTATTTTATATTAATACATTTAATAATATTATTAATAATATTATTTATATTATATAACTTTTATTTTTTTATTTTTTAAATATTCAAAATGAGAGTAATATTAAATAATATTAATTGAAATATAAAATTCCAAGAACCAAGTAATTAAAAATAAAAATATATTATAATTTAAAGACAATTATTTATTTCTTATTATCAATTCATTAAAGAAAATTAATATTATTTAAATATATGATTACATTATATATTTTTAAAATAAGTAAAAGAATTAAAAAATTGAGAGAAATTGAAATGGAGTTGGAAATAGAGGAGTGTGGTTGGAGTTACATAACTCTATTTTAGCATATTCTAAGGAATATGCCAAAGTTTGGGCTCCAAAATAGAGTCTCACATTGGAGAAGCTCTAACGCATTGCTAAACGGGGCCAATTGTAGCCTAAAATATCAATCTGATATCATTCTCATTTGTTGGTTCCCAATGAAAGCATAATATATTCCGGAAAAGAGAGAAAATATTGCATTCAGCTAATCTGAATTTATGGTCGAATCTGATCCTGTTGTAGGGAATCAATTAGCTATCGCCGACATCAGATCAGACCACACCAGTTAATGAAGGGATCGGATGATGGCCAGGGCCCAACAAAGGCCTTCCCACGTCAGCACATCACGTTACTAAATAATTGAAATTGTTTCCCCACGTTCACAGCTTTACGGCTTGCTGGCAGTGATTTGACCGTAGGAATGAGATTCCCATTTTTACCTCAACCTCAATCTTTATCCGATTCGGGGAATTTGAAAGTTTTCATCCTTTTGTTACCTCTTTCGGTCTTTCCCTCCACTTTTCTCCTATTTTTAGCTCTCAAAACAAGTGAGCATTTCCCTTCTCGGTGTAGCAGGTACTGTATAGCGCTTTCATGATGGGCTGCCCGGTCAATTCCGGCCTCCCAAAAGAAACCCAGTCCAGTCAGGTACTTCCTTAATTTGATGACACTACTGAAAATCACACTAAACACTCCAATGAAAGAAAGTGGCTGGATTCTTCCTCTTGAATTGTTATAAAAAAGTAATGAGTTATTAAGGATCTAGTCTAATCATCAGCACTTTTCTTTATTTGGACAGTAAAATGGCGCTCCCACGACATTAACTGTGCGCAAGAGGTATCAAGTTTTGGATCAATGCACAAATCACAAAAGTTCAATAGCCGAAAAGTTGATATTCTTTAAGTACACATATCAGGTGTGTTCAGCAATTCCTCAGAATGAGTCTTTCATTTTGAGCAAAAATCTGTTTGGATACAACAAGGCTAAGTTCGGCCTAGTTTTTAAACTGGTTTTGTGTTGGACCACCTCCTCCTTGGTCCAAAACAAATATGATTTTATTTTATTTAAAACAGAGTCATGACTAGGCGTGACACAATTGGGCAGTTGACAACCCTTACAACTCTGGGCCAAGATCAAGCTTGGTCTAGTTTTCTTCTAAGGGGGGGTTAGTCACCTAGAACTTTTTAAGTAGAACTGAGATAATTGGTAAAGTGGGATAATATTTTGACACTGGGATAATTTAGTGGAACAATGATGGGTAATTCTTAAAGTGGGATAATTTGGTAGGATAATTTGGTGGGATAATGATGGATAATATTATGAAGTTGCATAATTTGGTAGGATAATTTGGTGGGGGTAATGGTGGGTATAAATTACTATTGTTAATAATTGTATATTAAAAATGATATAATATTGATAAGCAAATTCTAGTAATAACTATAAAATATAATGCAATAAAGCATCACTATTCATCTTAAATAATAAAATAATTTACAAATAAATAAAAATCTAAATCCCTAGAGTGACTCGACTTCCATCATCCCACATGGCTTCTATCATCCCACATGACATCTGCCACAGAATTTCTCCAAGCTCCTACAGCAGCTCGTTGAGTTTGTAACTCATCTTCTTTATCGGAGTCATTGTCTGCATCAGCAACATTTCATGGAGCTTCTAGTGGATGATCATAAATGTCGAAGTTCAAATATCATAACATCATAAAGAAAGAAAAATAAGTATTTTTTAGCCATTAACCCTTTGGACCAATCTCATCATGATCGCTGAAACCAAATCAGCAAATAAATAAAATGTACACAGGAATCATCCATGGCCGCTAAACAGATGATCGACAGATGAACTATAAATATCCCAATCAATTTACTAAGCCGATTTAATAATAATAGATATCACCATTAACCATTCAACATCTAATAATCAATGTGATCGCAAAGTTGCTTTCTAACTTATAAAAAAAACATAAATAGCCCGCATATCTTTAGCACTAACCCACCAACACTATATTCTTAACCTAAACCACTGTTGTGGAGAGAAAACTTAATTAGATCAAACAAATAATAATAAAGTAATTTAACGTCAAAAAGCTATCAATAAAGTAATACATCTTGAAGATAATAATAAAAGATCTAATCATCATAAAAACAAAGTAACGACAGAAAAAAGAATGGATGATTGACTTCATGGCAGAGAAATTTTCTAGGCGGAGAAACTAATCAAGAGGGAGGGAGGCGGCGTTTCACTTTTTTTCCCAATTGTATTCTTTCCAATGTGTGGGATAATTTGAGAGAGGAGAACTTATGGTTATATATATATGTAGTATAATTTGTGGGATAATTATGACCAATTATCCCACTTCTAATTCTAGTAGAATTCTACTTGACTAACGCACCAAAAAAATAATACAGTTCTAGTTCTACAAAAGTTCTACTTGACTAACACTATAAAAAAATATTCCATTTCCTAGTTCTATGTGACTAACACCTTAAAAATTTATCCAACAAATTATCTCAGTTCTAGTTTTAAGTTCTAGATGACTAACCCCCCCTAAGTTGATTATTTTCTAAACCACCCCGCACAAAAAAACCTAGTTTATGGGCTATTTTTGGCCTAGGAAATTCTGGATCAATATTGACCCTGTTTTTTTAACACATTTCTCACCAAAATAGGATTAGGGCCAAACTTAGCTCCATTTTAAGGACTTACCGAACAAGCCCTTAGAGCATCTCCAACAGCTTTCCCAAAATTTTCTCCAAAATGGAGAAACAAAAGTCATATTCTCCAAATTATTTTTGCTCCAACTCCAACAGCTTCCCCATTTTGAAAATTTGTATTTATTACAATAATAAAGTTCTCCCCAAAAATTTGGAGAATGCTGCAGATTTGGGGAAGGCTCCCTATACAATAATAAAGTTCTCCCCAAAAATTTGGAGAATGCTGCAGATTTGGGGAAGGCTCCCTATTTTTTCTCATTCTTCCCTATTTTGGGGAATGAGATGGGGAATCTGTTGGACAAAAAAAAAACCTCTATATTCCTCAAAATTGAGTATTTCAAGAAGATGGGGAAGCTGTTGGAGATGCTCTTAATATCTATTTATGAATTAATTTCTGAAGAGTTTCTATCGGGCAAAAATATAAAATTTTATTAAGATTTCATTATATTTTAGTTTGTTGAGTTTATATCTATACTATTATATTAAAAACTTAGTGAGGATAGAAAAAATTTGAAGGACGTGGAAAAATTGTCCTTCATCTCACTAGAGAAACAAGGACAATTTGATCATTTCACACAAGTTTTTTCTTTTCTCTTCTCTTCTATTTCTTTATTTTCTAGAGCTTGCTGAAGCATATCATAAAGGTCACTAAATAAATATCCATGTAAATAAATATAGTAAAACAATAATTAAACTTTAAATATATTCAAATACAAATATTACTAAAAGTATATATAGATACTTAGTTTACAAATAATTAAGTGAAAAAAATCTTCAAAATATAAAAGAACCTTCTTAATGATATGTCTAGAAAATCACGCCATTATTAGAATTGGAATATACGTCTAGCTACTTTAGTATAAGTAGTATAAGGTAAGACAAAATATTACATATTAAATGAAAAGTATCATAAAAAGATCTTAGAAATATTCATGACACTTTAGGATATTAAAATGACTATTTTTATATATAAATAAAATTTAAAATAAGTAAGTTTTTAATATTAGTTGCACGTGCAATAATGCTAGGGTGCATTGAAAAAACGAAGGTCATAAAGACTAAAAAACCCCTAAACGGTCCAACAAAACAGCCCAAATCTATTTACCTGGGCTATTTGGGCCCGGCACACAAAGCTTTTAAAAAATAACCGTACGCGTTTTCTTTTTTCCGCGTCGCGTCATGCCAACGCCAGAAACCATCGTCGATAAATACGCGGCGCACTCTCCCGCTTCCTCTTCTTTCAGAATCCGAGTCTCTCTCTCTCTCTCTCTCTCTCTCTCCGTTTCAATTGAGAGGAGTCTAGAGTTAAGTTTCGAGGTTTTTGGGTAAAGGTGCTTTTTGTGTATCAAAATTGTAGAATTAGGGTTTATTTTCAATTTGCTTTTCTCAATTTCTTTCTAAATTCTAATGTTACCGGTCAGAGCTAAAATGTCGCTTCATTCTTGAAGATTTTGGGGCCAAATATCAGGTAATTTTTTTTGTTTATTATGATCAAATTAGGTTTTGTTTTCATTTTTTCTCGTCTCAATCGCTTACCTAAACTATCGATGTTTTACAAGTAAAAGGTCGGAGTAAAAATTTGGGCTGATTATGCTTCCATGATCGATCAGGTATCGTTTTTGTGTATAAATTCTATAAGTAGGGGATTTTTTGTAAATTTTTCAACAAGTTATCTAAATTCCAATGTCTTATCAGGAGAAAATCAAACCTAAATATGTGGCTTGATTATGATTCTAAATTTGGGAGGCAACGAATTATGGGTTTTTTTTCTCTAGTTCTCCCTTCTCGGCTGTTCAAATTTGGATCTCAGACCAACTATGAGATCGGAGCTAGGGTTTCGTGATCCTGTCTCTTCGCAAGTAAAATCCCTTCTTTCTATTGCTTTATTTTAAATTTTTGTTCAGATTTTGGCTAGTTATTCAATGTTTTCTATTGATTACAGGGAAGCTTGGACGTGACATGTGGGCTTCTCTTACGAACGTAACTCTACTGTCTAGGCTAATATATGTGAGTCAAAGATGAGATCTTGTCTAGACTAAGGTTTGTTTTCCTTTTTACCTTCTGGATTGCTTATCTAACTTCGGATTTCTTCTCTTTTGTTTCCTCTTGATTACCAGGAGA